>NW_025336495.1:815241-933334 GCF_004798865.1 Varanus komodoensis | reverse complement strand
TCACCAGGCGCCACAGCTTGGCCGGGAAGTTGTTGGGGTTGATGGGCGCCGCCGACAGCAGCGCGTCCTCCATGGGCGGCCGGCTGGCTGGGCCGTCCACACGCGCGGCCGCCCGGCGGGGCTGCTGCTCCTCCGCGCCTCAGGGCCCAACGGACGGTGGAAGCGCGGCGCGAGGCCGGCCCGCGCCTCGCCAACGGACGCCGCCGTCAATCATCGCCGCCCGGCCGGCCGGCCGCGGCCTCTCCCGCCAAAAGGCGGCGGCGGCGCCGAGCAGCGCCTGCGGCCTGGAGCTCGGCGCCGCGCGGAGAGCACGCGGCGGGGCGGCGGCGGCGGCGGCGGCGGCGTGGCCTCCACGCGCGGGGCGCCCAAACGAGTTCTCCGGAGGAGGGCGCGCGGTGCAAACGGGGGAGTTTCCCGCCCCCACCGAGCTCCCGTGAGGGCGCCTCGGGCGTCCCGCCGCTCGGAGATCCGGCCGTGGGCGATGTCGAAGTAAAATGATCGGGAGTAATAACAATCCCCGGTCCCCGGTGCTGGAGGTGGCTTAAAGAAGCCGCGCTGCCGCGGGGGCTGCCCAGCGCCCGCGCGTTCACAGTCCTTTTAAAAATCACCTTACCTCACGGCACCCCGCTCCTCCAGGCCTCCCTTGCAGTGAGGAAAACACATTTTCAGATTGCCCGCCAAGGCGCCCCGTTGATGGGTAATCAATCATAATCCTAAAATGCTTCGTAGACCTCCGCTCCGGTGAGATGAGGGGAGGTTGCTTGTCAGAAGCAGAGATCGATCGATCGAATGGCCTCATTGAAGTCTTCTGTAAAAGGGGGTTCAAAACAAAACCGCCTCATCGGCCTCCCCCACAAAGCCCCCCGTTAATGGGGAAAGTGTTTTAAAAACCACGGAGCCGGCAAACTGGTCTCTTCCCAGCCCCTCGGGGCGGCAGTCCTTTGTTTCTTTTTTCAGTAGTAAGATTTACCGGAAGGGCTTCCCTCAAGGACTAAGAAAGTGTTTTTTAAAGAGTACAAGAAGTTACTTCACAGGCTTCCCCCAGCCCCATTTAATGAAAGCCTTTTGTCCTGTGGATTAGAAAAACCCAGATCAACAGCTCATCTGAACGTGGCCTTGGAGACTGCATGATGTGTCTGCACTCTGTATATGGGCAGAGGCAGCTTTTTCCTCCTCTGCAACATATAGTCAGGAGCAGCTTCCTTCCCATTGGAGCGCTGCGAGGCCGGCGAATGTCGCTAAGCAGGCCTGCTGTCTTCCCGCACCTGTTGTGGTGCCACACCTGGGACACCCTGGCAGCACCTGGCTGCGAAAGGCTGCGGCTCGGGGGCTCTTGTGCCAAGAATTCGGTGCAGTTCTTGCACGCTAATGAATGTGTGCCAGCAAGTGTATAAAGGGCCCTTTTCCTTCCACTGAGAGCAATGGGCAAACCTGTCTCGCATGCTTCGAGTTGGCAATTGTTTGTGAAAGCACCCGTTCACATAAAAGATTTTCAGAGATTTATGAAGAGGTTTAAGAGATTTATTTGAATTAAGACCCATGTTCTTCTCCCTTTTGCATTTGCTGTAATCAATGAAGGCGGCTTTCCTTGAATCGAAACACACACAGAAATGTTTTTAATAGACAGAGATACCACATAAGAACAAGATTTACAGATTCTCTCCTAGAGGTTTTGCATCTGAAAAGTGTGTGTGATCTTGACCTATCTTCTGAGAAACTAAGGGCCTTCTCAGTGGCTGCCCCAACCTCTGGAATGGGCTTCCTAAAAAGTCCCCTGGTGCCGTCTCTAATTTCGGCGCCAGGCAAAAACCATCCTCTTCACGAAACCTGAATTTTAAAAACTGATTAGAAGTGCTCACTCCACTGCAACAGATTTCCTCCCTACTTGTACTGTATATTGTTAGCTGCTTCCTGCCAGGCTATTGGGTGGCACTTAAAGTAAAAAGTTTTGCTTCTGATTCTCTCGGGAAGTAGTCGTAAGCATGTTTAGATAGAAAAAGGCCTACAACTCCCAGCATGCCCCAGCTGATCAGGCTGGATGAAGCATGCTAGAATGGGGTAGTTCAACATGAGGCCCATGAGCCGCATGCGGCCTCCAAGGCCTTTTTCTGCAACCCTCTTGCCACTCAGAGCTCCCCCACTGGCCGTTTCCCCCAGTCTGGATCCCCGCAATGGCACGGGCATGATGGCAGCGAGCTCCTGAGGCCCATCCTGCTCCCTTCCTGAGAGGGTTGGGCTGGTAGTCACACAAAAGCTCGCCCCAGCATGTCCCATGCCATTCCAGCTGACCAGCGCAAAGGCACTCGGCACCGTCTCGTTTACCAGGACGATCAAGAGCAGGTCTCACAGAAGGGTGCGGAGAGCAGCTTGGGCAGTGGGGAAGGGGCAGCAGGACCAGAAAAAGACGCCTACGCAGTCGGCTCCTTTCCCCCCCGCTTGGCATTCCTTGCTTTGCCCAGGTGACAAATCCCGAACTGTCTGCATGCAGTGAGGCATATTCGTGGGGCCCCAGCAAATGGGACAGCGGCCCTGCCTGGTCAAACGGAGCAGATCGTGCCTAGTAGCCCAATCCCCGTCCACTTCGCTGCATCTGCTACCGCTGCTGTGGACGCCCCTTTCTTTTCTCCCATTGCAACTTCGAACAGGGCTGAGCCAAGGGTTTTTCGGTCATTATGGGGAGCCACGCTAGTGCCTTCTCCCACGCTAATCCTTTTCCCTCAGCAAATGATGTGGTACGGCAATCAGCCTTTGTACCTGGGATGTATATGTGGGGATTTAAGCCACCATGCTGCCAAGCCATAGCCCTGCACTGGACAGTGTTGGTGGACTGCAACTCCCATCTGCCTAGCTAGCATATATAATGGTACAACATGAAGTAGGGGTGCAGTGCACCAACACCTTTGGGGCCACAGGTTGTCCATCCCTTGCAGTACAAGAGCAGTAAACTTGGAACTTTTCTGAACTGGGACTCTTCCACGTATGAGACCCACTGAAAAAATAAACATTCTCTTTTCTAGTTCTACCAGAGAAGCCAGGGATTTAACCAGAAACTTTCCAAACACAAAGCACTGCTATAATCAAATAGCAACGCTACTGAACTTTTAAAGTCCTCTTTTACAAGGATCAGCCTGTACTGCAGAGGGATGAAATAAGAGCGGCTGTGGTTTTTGCAGTGGTAGGTCAGAGATGAGATGAGAGTTTGGGCAATTAGCATCCTGTATCTTAACACTAGGAAAAAAGACACAACCACTGTTGCTTGACATCCAGAGGTACAAGCTGCTGAGAATGAAGCGGTGTGATGTGCAGGGCGCTCAGGTGGAACAGAAAGCGTGTTTTCTCCCCATCCCATTTTAACCACAACGCCATCCAGAGAGAACAGCCAGCCTGGTCCCCCAGGCTTCCTTCTGATGCTTAAAAGCCAGGATGGAAAGAAAGACGCAGCAGCTTGGGCCAGGGGGGTTAGGCTTCCGCTCTGCAGCCCAGTAAAGCAGCAGCCCCCATCCCAAGTGAGAGCTAGAACTTTCTGGTGCCTTGCTCTGGGGAGTAGAACAGAATGAATGTAAAGAAAGTTACAAATGCCAGTTATGCTTGCAGGACATAGAGAAAATGGACATAATGTGTACTAATGAGTCAATGGTTTCACGTAAGCCATGCTTTGAGTTTTCAAACTTATCTATCTCCAGCCTTCTTGGATGACATCCTCTAAGGCACAGCACAGGAGCAACCAACAGCTAACAGAGGAGAAAGACTCTTCAGTCAAGACTAAATAACAAGGCCAAACAAAGCAGCACTAATATAGAGATTTTATTCAACTGTATTGAATTTCTTACAGCACATTGTTTGTCACAAAGCTATTGATCTGAATTTGGAGTTGGTATATTTTTTATTTTTTTGCCTGAAGACAGTGACACAAATTCATGAGAGCTGAAAGCAGTTTTGATTAACCATGGCTGACTTGAAGGCCCACCATGCTCTTCATTTCTCTCTCTCTCCATTTTCAATTTTTTTTGTTTTTGTTTTATGACTGTGCAAATGAGCTGAAAATGGAACCCATTATGAACATTCCTTCCCTACTTACATCATTTTGTACAGACAATGTTCAGAGTATGGCAAAATCAGAAACTGCAATCTATTTACCAATATGAGGTTTTTGCTCCCTGAAAGAAGCTGGAGGACAATGCAAGGTAATCCTGTGTCAGAGAAAGACGGGGCTTTTAGGCATATGACCAAAAGCAGGCTGAAATGTGGAAGGTAACACCATGGCAGACAGAACCGCTGTAAGTTTTAAAAAGCAGCCAGGAACTGACCACTGGCAAGACTGAGAGGAACTGTATTCTCAGGTTCTCAAGAAAGAAGCCTGGCACACCCTTCCTACGTGGGATATAAGAGGGCTCCTGGATCTGCCTAGAACCTCTCGGAATTCTGTCATTCCCAGCTTCAGGATAAAGTGGCCATGGACATCAGTCATGAAGGTCTGTGGAAATTTCAGCAGCATCTCACTCCCCCTACACCCCTACAAATGATTTGGAGCTTGTTTGGGCGGAAGGGAAAGTATTAGGACAAGGTAACTGCTACAGTTGCTACAGTGCAGCAACCATAAATCAGGACAGCCATTTCCAAGCGGTGTTTTATTTGATGCCAGAATGAACAGGGAAGCATTCTTGCAATGATGATGATAATCACAGTCTAAATTATCCCTTGAAGCTTCCTGAACAGGGACAGAAAAGACTCCTTTTGCCAGTGTTCCCCGTCTCCCATTTACGAAACTGGCATCCCCCCATTTCATTCTCCAGGCTATAGTTTAAGTGCAGAGAAATAACATTAGCAGCATTTTGGACTGAAACCCTCAAGCACACTAAACAGCACATTCCAGGAGGTAAAGAAAACCCACCCAGCCTGCCTTCCAGGCACAAGGTTTTCAGGATAAAGAGCGACTAGAAATAGGGAAGCACGAGTGCAGCATGAGGGAAGGGAACACACACTGTGGCATGGATCCAAGGAGGCTCAAGGGGTCTGTTCTATGAGGACACCGGCTGGGAACCAGCTGCCCGGAACCCACAGTGGGCAGGAAGTGCAGCAAGCCAAACTGAACTCTGCTTTCCACGCACACGAGCCCAGCTGCCAGGACTGAGTGTCCGTTCCCTGAAGGGACGTGGGGCAGGTGCAGACGCAGCCTCCGCTTGACAAGGGACCCCCCACTCCTGCTTCTGGCGCCACAGCTGGTCTTGAGCCATCCTGGGAAGTGGCTGGCAAGCTGAACACAACTGAAGCGTGTCTACCACAGCCAGAGCAAGCGCTGGGCCTGTATTCTTCTCTCTTGCACAATTCTGCCTGCCTGTCTGCCTTAGTGAGGTAGGGGAAGAAAGGATCTGATTCTGATCATGCCTGTCTGCTGCTTCTTGGAACAGCGCAATTACCTGTGCTCCATCGCTCGCCAACTCTCTGAAGAAAGACACAGTGGTCTCCAGCTTAGCCTCGGCTCTTCAGACCAGAAACAGTACCGTAAAGTGGGCCGTATCACACTCTTTAATCCAATTTCCTCATCTCCAATACACAGGGCACCAAGTGGGAGGGGAATCGCCGACAGTGCATACAAGGCTTGGTGATCAAGTGCTGTGCTACCAACCTCCTCAGACGCAGCCCTGTCCTTCCAGTCCGCAAGGTGAAAAAAGGCCAAGCTCTGACAGGTTCCCTCTGCTGGCATTCAACTGGAAGCTGTGGCAATGGGCTTCTTCAGATGCTGGCTCAAAAGTTCCCTGGCACGGGACATCTGGATGTGGTCGTAGCAGGAGTTACAGACGAGGACTGGGTCATAGAGCTGCTGGTCAGGAATAGGCAGCTTCAGGTGGCAACAGCCAGCGCAGAACACGTTCCCACAATTCCTAGCGAGGCAAAAGCACAACGTAAGGACAGCAGTGACCCTGGGGCCCAAGTGGGTGGTCACAGGGAAGATCAGGTCTTAAGAGGGGGACCAAAGAGATTCAGCACTTCTAGGAACATCCAGAATAGAGGTGAGGAACCTCAGGCCCAGAGCCAAATCTGGCCTGCTGGGATACCCTTGAGAACAAGGCCTCCCTCCCTTGTACCCACCCTCTTTCCCATAACTACCAATCGACTGGTTTTGATAAGTTTCCCCCTCATTCTGGAAAGCTTAAATCCCTCTCCCAAGGCTTAGCAAAACCAAGAGCTTTGAGCCATGCAGGCTGAGATTTTTTGTACGTTGGCCCCAGCCCTGCCCATCATTGGAGCGGTTTCTTTGAGAACCATTCTAAAACTGATACTGGTTCTAGGCTGAAATTCAAGGTTCAATACCCTGTCTTAGAAGTGTGTTTGATTTTTTTAATTATTGCATTTATATCTTACACTTTCCCCGTTAAGGAGCCTGTGTCAGCATGTATGTCCTCTTCTCCATTTTATCCTTAGAACACCCATGTGAAGTAGGATATTTATTTATTTATTTATTTATTAATAGCTTGAAAACCTGTGACTGTCTTGAAATTCCCCAGGCGATGACATGGCTGAGTGAAGACTAGAATCCAAATCTCCCATTCCCTGTCCAACACGTGAACCATTATGTGACATGGGCTCTTGCCTGGCATGGATGGATTAGACAATGGAGAAGAGGAGACTCTGAGGGGGTCTGTTGGCGACACACAGGTGTGTGAGAGGATGTCACACGGAGGTGGGGAGAGACCTGTTCTCTCAGGGAACCAAGGTTCAATTTAGATTTCAGGAAGCACTTGCTGACAGTTGGGACCCCGAGGGTGTGGAATGGGCTTCCACGGGAGGTGGTTGAGGCCCCATCGGTGCGGGTGTTCAAAGATAGGCTGGACATGCACATGATGGGCATGTCGTGAGTGGAGCTGGCTGGAGCCGGGGGTCAAACTAGATGGCCTGGGAGACCCCTTCTGACTCCCTCTGTTTCTATGTTTCTAACTGCAAATTCTAAGTGTATTGTTGTTGTTGATTATTTCATTTCTGTACTGCCCCAGTCTCTCTCTGGGAGGTTTACAACAGTCAATAAAAATAGACAATAAAAATGTAAAATCAGAAAAAACATTAAAAAGGTTTAAGCACCTGGAACAGACAATAGCAAAAAATACTTGACAAAACACGTGGAATGGGTAATCCCCCTCAAACCTCTGGGTGGCCAGGTAAATCTTTAAAAGGCCTCAGAAAAGAAGGCCATCTTTAACCTGGTGCTGACAAGATGACAAATTTGGTCCCTGTGGCTGCAGGAACAAGCCCTGGTGGGGTTGGGGCAATGAAAATAAAACCTGAATTAACTTTGAATCCTATGACTTCCATACTCTATTTTTCCTTGTGAGTGGGGATGCAAGAACAGTGACTTCCAGAGAGTGTGGGGAGCGCCCACAGTTCAGTGGCAGAACAAATGTTGCTCATAAGGAATGCCTCAGGCTGAACCCTCACCATCTCTTAGGCCATAAAGTCAGGAAAGGCCAGGGACAGCTACCACCCATCTTGGATGAAACAGAAGAACAAACTTTGTATGTTTATATATCCATCTACAGAAGCTGGGCTACCACATGGGCGTGGATGCTGCTACTTGGTCACTCGATCTTGCACAAGGATTACTATTCCTCCACACCTCTCATTTTGCCCCCATTCCAGTCCCTTTTACAGCACTCAATTGTTTTACCCTCATAAAATTATATGTCTGTCCCTTATGTATGTCACTGTTTGCACAATTATTATTTTCTTTTGGACGTTAATACTACAATCTTAGTGTCCTCAGTACTAATCTTTACACAGTTCTCTGGGGCCACAGTGTTTCAAGACACACTGTGATCCAATGAGAGCAAGCACACCATGTCTTGTAGTGCAGCAAAGGGCAAGAATCATTGTTTTTAATGATTTTCCACTTTTTCACCCTTTTTCTTTGCAAAAACATTACATTGGGGTTGCAGCGTTTCCTTTTCTTTTCTAAGCCTAAAGAATATTTTTGCCCATTCCTTTCCCAACAAAAAGCATATATTAATCCCCAAGTATCTAAGCAAGTAGACGGCAATTTCACTGCTAACTGTAGCTGAATAAAACTTGGGACAAATGCAAATGTGCTGGGTTGTCCTAGAGAAATTCCCTCCCTCTCCCCGCAAAACGGAAGATTCATGTAGTTCCATTCCTAACAAATCCCTCCTAGCCAGTATTTTGTCTACCGCAGAAACTCAGGATGTTGTTTTTTGGGTGGGGGGGAGGCAAGGAAAACAGACATTCAGAAGGGCAGGGTTGTGGCAATTACTGAGCATTACCTGCAGTGATGCCTACGTTTGGCTAGCCAGAACTCACAGTCACAGTTAAAGCAGTGTGAGGCCATGTGGTCTGGAACCCAGCGCGTGACCTGCAGAAAAATCAGTGTTAGGTCATTGTCTCTAGGCATATTTGGAAGATATGGTTAGAGTTTGTGTTCTAAGCACTTGGGACTTTTCATAAAGGTGTCCGATAATCAGGAAATATTTCAGTGGGGAGCTGAATAACAATGAAAGGTTGTGAAAGGCTAACGTTTCATCTAGGAAAAGTCTTCAATCCCTGATAGCACATCAGAGAACGATTTGTTCCTCGGGACAAGGAGGGAGGAGGCGCATCATACTGCTAATAGGATCCTGCATGATCCCATTCTGGCTGCTCAGAGGCTGGCAGGCAACTGAATGCACCAGTGAGCATTGTTCTTCTGAGAAGAGTGTGACAGCATGAGATGCTCTTTATTTGGCTTAACGGGAGGTGGATGGGGCAACAAGAGAAAAAAGCAGTGGAAGGCGGTGCTTGTCCTGCATCACACACCACCACCATTTGTGGTAGCACAGCCCACTGAGAAGCCACAGCAGCTCCTTGTGTTAAGCCAACCACCAAGGCAGCAACATACCTCCGTTTCCCTTTTATCAACTGGCTCCCAGCTGGCTTCGGATAGGCACTCTTCACTGTGATCAGAGTAGAAATCCTCATTTTCACTGCCATCCGATTCCTTGAGGCAAGTCTGCAAGGAGGGCCATGACAGTCGTTGGTTTGCCTTTATGTCCCCAGATGTATTCCTACCTCTCTCCTGAGTCTCAGACTCCCCAAGGAGAACCAGGAAGAGTAACCTCCTTGGAATCACTTAAAACTGCCTTTTACTGCGTCAGGTATTTTGCCCACCTACGCCCAGTACTGCCAAGCTTGACTGGCAGCAGCTCGCAGGGTGTCAGGGCCTCCCCATCATCTGCTCTTTGATTCCTTTCATGCCAGGGAGCAAAGGCAGGACGCTTACCTGCAGCCGTCGTTCTTCAAGTGGTCATCAGCGCATTCCAGCATTGTGGGTGCTGCGCCTGCACAGTGCCTGTTGCCGGGAAGATTTACTAGCATTCACGGTTTTGGTGGGAACACTGCGCCCTCCCCCGCCATAGTATAAATGGCCGGAGTGCCCGCCCTTTCCCCGGTCAGCTGAAGGCCGTCCGTTCGCCACCGAGTGGAGCCGGCTGGTATCGAATCCGGCACATAAGGGGAAAAGAATATATATACATACGTATATATAGTATAGGTAGAGGTATAGAATACCCAGTCACCGACACCGAGTGGGGCCAGTGGGCGGGTTGTGTGAATGCACGGATGACCACTTGAAGAAGAACAGCTACAGGTACGCAACCTGCCTTTCTTCACCGTGGTCTCTGTGCATCACACATTACGGGTGATTAACAAGCTGGTGGGACGGTGTCGTCACTGGAGAACTGTGGAGAGGACAGCGTGGCCGAAGGAGCAGTCCTGTCCGGCCTTGACGTCCAAGCAGTAGTGCTTCGTGAAAGTGGGCGAGTGGACCATGTGGCTGCGTTGCAGATACCCGGCAAAGGGATGCCTGCACAGAGGGCAGACGAAGCAGCGACAGCTCTTGTGGAGTGTCCTTTTGGAGTAATGGGTAAGTCCAATTCTGAAAGGCAGTAAGCCAGTTCAATCGTCTCGATGATCCATTTCGAAAGTCTTTGAGTACTGACAGGAGCTCCCTTGTTGTGTTCTGAGTTTGGTTTTCCTAAATGACTCAGTTTGGGATCGAGAGAAGGCTAAACATCGCTGGACGTCCAGGCTATGTAGAGAGCGACAGAGCGGTGTCGACAGAGTAGGGAAACAGGCCAGTAGCGCAATGTCCTGATTAAGGTGAAAAGGAGTAGCAACTTTGGGCAGGAAGGCTGGATCGGTGTGCAAGACTACTTTCTCCTTGTGGAAGTTTAGGTATGGAGGGTGAACACGGAGGGCACACAGTACATTGGCTCTTCTGGCTGAAGTAATCACTACTAAAAAAGCTGTTTTCCAAGAGAGAAGGCGGAGATTCGTTGCAGTTAGTGGTTCAAATGGTGCCTTTGTGAGAGCCTGTAGGACGACAGAGAGGCTCCATGTCGGGACTACTGATCGGGTCGGTGGTTAAAGGTTTCGTAGTCCATGAAGGAATTGACGTACAAGGTAATGCGAGAATGCAGAGGAACCTCCAATGCGAGATAGCTGCAATGTACACTTTTAATGGAGGACAGTTTAAGACTCCCACGGTGTAACGAGAGTAGAAATTGTAGGATGTTCTCGATGGTAGCAGATTGAGGTAGAAATTGGTTAGCAGCAGCAGAAGAGGTGAAATGCTTCCATTTGGCATTATAAGCACGTTGTGTGGTTGGTTGTAGCGCCATCCCGAGGCTATATAGCAAGGGGACGAAATAAATAAGTAAGTAAGTAAGAATAAACTGAAGAATAAACTGTATATCAGGATGAAAGCTGGTCAGGTCCGAGGAAGACGTTGGTACCAATGTTGATACCGAAGGAAATATTAGTCTGGAAAACTCTTGACGATGTAGATAGAGCTGTACAAGAAGGAGGCATTGATCCTGAAGAAGGTGCATATATCGAATCTGAAGAAACTGTCGGTATCGATGCAGGAGAAACGGTCAATGAACGAGCCAGGCAGTGAGGTTTAGAGAATGTAGGTCGGGATGTTGTACGGCACCGTGTTCCTGAGTGAGAAGATGAGAAACTTGAGGTAGGTGAAGAAATTTATGTGATGGCTGGGAGAAGAGTGGGGAACCACAACTGACGGGGCAACCAAGGATGATGAGAATTCCATGAGCGTGGTTTTGTCGGATTTTGGCTATGCTCCTTTTTATTAGTGGTACTGGTGGGAATACGTAGAAGAATTTGTTCTCCCAAAAAACCATGAGTACAGCCCCGATCAAATCTGGGCTGATTCCCTCTCGGGAGCAGTATTTCCTGCAGACGGAGTTGTCATGAGTTGCAAACAAGTCTATGTCTGGTGTTCCCCAGAGTTGAACCAGATGTAGACAAATTTGTCGATCTAGCTCCCACTTGTGCGTTGTCAACATGTGTCTGCTAAGGGAGTCAGCTTCCTCGTTGTCGGTGCCTGTGAGATGGACTGCTAGAGGAGTAATCCTGTGGGCAATGCACCAGTTCCCCATGTGAAGGGCAAGGTGTGCCAACAGTACTGACTTCGGACCGCCCTGTTTATTTATGTAGAAAACGGTCACAACGTTGTCCGATGCTATCTGGACCGTGTGTTCTTGAAGGATGGTCTGGAAGGAACATAGTGCTTTGAAGACCGCCAGTAATTCCAGGTAGTTGATATGCCTGGTGGTCTCATGTCCATGCCAGGTGCTTTGGGTCCGAAGAGACGCACAGTGGGCACCGCATCCATTCAGGGAAGCGTCGGTATGAAGAGTCACGGTCAGTTCCAGTGCATGGAATGGGACTCCGCAGGAGACATTGGTATCGATAGTCCACTAGGACAAGGTCTGAAGGACCGAGTGTGGAGGTTGTAGTAGCTGGTTTGGTCGATCGCAGTCTGAGTGGAAATTGCAATTGAACCAGAGCTGCAAAGGTCTCATTCACGGTCTCACATTCGGCACCACTGAAACTGTGGACGTCAAATGACCAAGCACTTGTTCGATCGAGTGTGCAGGGATAGTCTGTTGGGCAGTGATCCCTTGGATGAAAGAAAGCAGTCTTCCCTGTCGGTCCCAAGGGAGGAAGGCTCGTGTGCATAGAGAATCCAGGCGTGCTCCGATGAAGTTGATGACCTGAGAAGGAACGAGGCAGGATTTTTCAGTATTAACAGAGTCCAAGATGATCTAGCAGGGAACAGGTAGTATTGATGGAGGCGAAACGGTCATCCCCAGAGATGGGCACAAATGGGAGCCATGCACTTGGTGAAGACTCTTGGGGTGGTAGCGAATCTGAAGGGGAGCACGTTATATTCAAAGGCATCAGTACCGACAGTGAACTAAAGGAGGTGCCTGTGAGTAGGATGGATGCTGATGTGAAAGCAGGCATCTTTCAAGTCCAGGGATGCGAACCAATCCTCTCTCCTGAGCAACGGGAATATATTTTGGAGTGTGGTCATTCTGATTTTTTTTTTTGTTTTAATATATTTATTGACCCTACATAAGTCTAGAATGGGGTGTAGTCCACCATCTCGTTTCAGTATTGTAAAGTATCTGGAGTAGAAACTGTGCAGCCACTCGGAGTGATGAAGTTTACAAATTGCTCCCTTACAAAGCAGTTTGGTGACTTCTTCCAGGAGGGCTGGAGGGGCTGCTGTACACCGGATTGTGCTGGAAGGCAGCACGGTCTCAAACTTGATTTTATATCCGTGCTCTGCAATGGTAAGAACTCACCTGTCAGATGTGATGGACTCCCAGATGGAGAGTCGGCTTTGCAGCCAGTCCCCAAAAGGGAGAGGGGAAGGTGGACTGGAGGAATGAGGAATGGTTCATACGTCCCATCAGCCTCTGGTCAGCACCTGGGTTGTTGGTATCGAGGTGCATTTTACCTTTGTCTCTGGCCATACTGTTGATGTCCCGTAGGGTATGGTTGATGGTAGGGCTGGTACCGGTATTGGGATCTGTTCCACGGCCACTTACGTCTCTGCTGGGAAGGATTTTCCATGTGACGTGTGGTCAGATGAGCTTTCTGGAAGTTCTCAGGCTTGTTATTCGTCTTCGCATTAAACAATAGGAGTCATCAAATGGCATGTTCTTAACATGTAGTTGAGTCTCCTGTGACAGATTACTGGATCTCAGCCAGGCATGGAGACGAAGTGCAACGGCACCAACAAGAGCCCTGGAGTCACAATCGACATGATGTCTCACCATGTTCAGCTGTTGTCTGGAAAGCTGCATTGCCTCCCGAATGAATAAGCGGGTCAGTTCCCTTTGCTGGTCCGGGAGGAATGTAGCGAGGGACTTGATCTTCTGCCACAGAAAGAACTGACAATGGGCCATGGTGGCCTCATAAATTCAAGACCAAGTGCCATTGCGGCGTAGATGCAGCGAGACATCATGTCAATTTTTCTGCCCTCCTTGTCAGCCAGAGTTGAATGTCCCTTAGTTTATCTCTCTTGGGAGGACTCGAACACTATCGAATTCAGCTGAGGGTGTTTGAGGAGCAGGATGTCTTGCTCTCAAACCTTATACATCACCTCTAGACGCCTGGAGGTGGGATGTGGGTGGTTCAGGACCTGCCAAGTATCAGTCATTGCCTGTCGAAGAGTAGTAATAAAAGGCAGAGTGATGGGCGATGAATCCTCTTAATGAACGATGTCATAAATGTTGTCTTGATTGGCTTCTATTCGCTGTTGGATATCTATCTCTAGTGAGAGATAGCGAGAGTAGCTCAGAGAAGGTCGCCCGGAGATCCAGGACCTTGGGTAGAGGTAACAGCGTCAGGAGATGTGGAGGCTTGTTGAAAATCCTCCAAATGTGAATCCAGTATGTAAGGCGAACTGGACGAGGACCTGTCAGGAGACGGTGGACGGGTGAGCGCTGCAGCAGAAGTTGACAGGGTGTCCCTTGACACCAAGTGAGGGGTGGAATGATGGGGATGCATTTGTGGCCATGGGTAGTAGCCATCCATACAGGGAACAGTAATCGCATGGATAAGGCCGATCGAAGCAAAGGCTGTGGTGAGGAAGGGGGGGTGGTAAGAGGGACGACGGGCACTGAGGTGCCCTCAGAGATCGCTCCAGAGATGATTGGGCTGCAGGCACAGGAGTGGGTGATCTTGCAGGTGCACGTTCTGGTCCCTCTGGTCTGGGGAGGAGATTCACAGATCTCTCCATCCGAGATCGAAGCTCTTGCCAAAAGATTGGGACTGGAGTGCGGCGAGGTTGTAATCTGCGGAGTTGACAATGGAGATGTCACCAGCATAACTGACTGGAGGCTTGGAGTTCTGGCCAGGACCGAGATCGGTGCAGCAGTTGGCTCAGAGCAAGGTACCTTGTCATGCTTTTTGTGCTGGCGCTCAAATTTGTCGGGTTTGTCCTTAGGATGCTTAGGCTTTGATGACTCGTTAGACCCAACATGCTTCCTCTCCTCCTTATGTTTACGGGGAGGAGAATTAGAGAAGCGCTTTCCATCCTTGCTGACAAGATCCCCTTCAGATGGGCAGATTTTGAGTGAGGGCAGATTTCAGCGGTCCCGAAGCCACGGAAGAGCTTGCCTTGGCCGAGACCTACTTCATGGCAACCAGTCCTTGGTCCCATAACATTTTTCGCAGCCTATTCTCACGATTTTTGTGAGCCTGCCTGGTGAACGAGTGGCAGCGGCTGCATTTATTGGTTCTGCGCCCTTCCTCCAAGGCAGAGAAGACACGGATCATGAGGATCAGTGGGAGACATTTTGGCTCCACACAGAGAGCACTTACGGAATGCCGCCTGCTGTGCCATCAAGGAAGAGAGAAGAAACAGCAAATAGAGATAGTTTATGGAAGAGGAGGACGATAGAGGGTTCATTTCATTTCATTTTTTGGAAGGGGTAAGGGGAGCGGGGGGAAAGAACAAGAAATAAGGGTATGGGCTCAGTAAGAGGCAAACTGGGATAAAGGCTGTAAGTTGCAAAGTGGAAATTAAGGGGAAAAGATAAGTTCAAGATTTAAAAGATTATGACTGAGAAGTACAAGCAAAGAGAAAAAAGCCTGAGGTACGGCGAACGGCAGTCACAAGCAGACTGGAGAAAGGGTGGGCACGTCGACCATTTATACTACAGGGCGGGGGCGGAGTTCCCACCAAAAACCGTTAAAGCTATTAAATCTTCCCGGCGACAGGCGCTGCACAGGTGCAGCACCCATAATGTGTGACACATGGAGACCAAGATGAAGAAAGTAGGTACCTTCTGCAGGCCAAGCAGTTGCGCCCCAGCTAGGCTAGGCTCCCTCTCCACCCACAGAACAGGAGGGTGATGGGGCTTCTGGAATGTCCCTGCTGGAAAACAGAAACGGAAAAGGAGCAGAGCCCCAGGCCCATGGGGATGCGATCGGACAGCCCCCGTGCCTTGTCTGCGGCGCAGGGACCTCCCTGGGTACTACTGATGGAAACAAAAGCTTCCGCCATGCTCCCTTCTGGACGGCACAGACCAGCTCTGAGGCAGCGGTGTCTGTGTGGGCGGCTGCTGCATGCAGAGTGGGTGGCCTTTCAGTCTCTTAATCCTTCAGCTCCAGGCAGGTCTTCCCTGGGGGAAGCTTGCTGCCTTCTCTCACCTGGTGCCCTCCAGATGTGTTGCACTGCCGCTCCTTCTGGAATCGGCAGCTCAGCACATCTGCAGGGCGCCCGTCTGGGAAACGCCAAGCTGGAGGACCCCTGGCAGGGCCCCGTGGCTGCCACTTACAAAGTCGTCTTCGTAGTCCACCTGTGGCTCAGCGGGAGGGGCGTAGCAATGACGGGCGTCGAGCCTCAGCTGCAGCTCCCGCACCTGCCTGCGCAACTGCTCGACCTCCTGCTTGTAGGTGGCTTCAATCTGCCGCAGCCTGTGCTGGATGACGTCTGTGGGGAAGGGGAGCCCGTCGTCGTCTAGGTACAGAGGAGGCACTGGCGAAGGGCTGCTTGGGGGCACAAGCCTGGAGCCGAGGGTCTGCTTCAAATGGCAGGGGGGGCGCAGCCGGCTGGGCTTCCCAGCAAGGCTGGCGCAGCGAGTGCCAGGGTTGCTAGAGCAGCTGGGAGTCTTCACCGCTTCCTTCAGAGGCCACTGGCCACTGAGGCACAGTCCTGCAGCCCACAAGTGCCGGCTGCTCCACCGCTTGTTGCAACAGCCGTAGGAGAGCAGCCGCTGGGGACCCACGTCACTCCCAGGAAGCGAAGCCCCCAGCCCCTGGAAACTGTCCCAGTTTGTTCCTAGAAGAGAGAACTCACTCATCTGGCTTTGAGAAATTCCCTTTCGCCACCACTCTGGCGGCGCCTTCCCTGCCCGGCTGGCTTCCTCCTCTCCACACCTGATGCTGCCTTTTCGGCCATCCACCTCTTCACCTCGGCACCCTGCAGGGTCCTGCTTCGGGGCACCGGGAGCAGATGGGTTCCAACTGGGGGCAACCGCTGGCGGCTGGAGGAGGGTCTCTGGGTGGCACGGTTCTACAAGGTCCCAGACGCCACTGGATTCTGGACCAACCTCTTTCACAAAACTGCAGGGAGGTTTTTCAAATGGCTCTTCTGTTTGTGTCGAATCCCTGGAGGGCTTCTTTTGCCCAGAAGCATCTGCAGCTGGGCAGGAGTCTTCCGCTGCTCCTGGATTTGCTTTGCTTAGCACTCCGGACTCAGGAGATGGGCCACTGAATTGCTGAGACAGGCTGCGGCCTTGGAGTGCCTGTGGCTGATCAGCCCCGTGACCGTCAGAGCTGCCACCGCCGCCCCCGTCAACTTGCAGGGGGTGGTGTTCTTGCTGCTGCCGCCACTCCCACCCCGGCGGTGGCTCCTCTGCTGTGCTGTCTTTGCCCAGCACCGACTCCTCAGCACTGGGGTGCCTGGGTTCCAAGCCCACCCGGACATCCTGGCAGTGGTTGTTCAGATTTGGATCACTCGATGTGCGAATCAGCAGGCTGCCAGGATCACAAGCCGAGAGAAGGTCATCCATGGATCTTGTCTTTGGTAACCTGCAGCCACCAAAGATTGTTTAGGCATCAGAAAAAGAACACATGCCCTTTAGACACCTTGACAGGTTCTGAGACAGGAAATGTCTGTCTGCCCCCCTCTCTCTGCCACTCTGGCCAGTTCTACGCATCACAGTAAGCCATACTGTGCCGCTTCTACTGCGCATGGTTTTTTGCATGGATGTGCCTGAGGGACAATCAGACGCATCATAGTAGCCACTGTCCAGTCTGCCATTTTCATCCTCTCAGTCCTCCAGGTGATATGCCAGGTGGCATCACGGGGAGGAATGAAGTTCCTCACTTTGACAGCCACTGCTGCAAGCAGAACTCAGCTTGCTGCAGCTGCCAAGCATCTCCACTGCACCAACAGTTCAGGCCTTGGAGTGAAGCAGAGAGCGCGAGGAGCTGGCCAGGCACCCTCCCCTCCTGCTCCAGAGGGGACTGCTTGAGCAGGACAAGGTGCCTGATACATGCTCAGACAAAGGTGTACAGGTGAAGTCTGGTGGGTGGCACTGTGGAGAGGAGCAGCGCCACTGAAATAGTGTAAGAGGGTTTGGATGATATGACACGCCAGGAAAGTTAAAAAACCCCCACTGTTGCTTAGTGTTGTGAGAACCTGGTCTTTCTCTCTCCTTTCTGTTAGTTAACAGGACTAACAAATTCTAGTACTTTTTCCTAGACACAAATGCTCAGCCCTTTGCAATCAGGGTGGAACAGGAAAGCATTTTTTACTTCGTCTCGGTACCAGGCATGTAGAGGAGATTGCAGAAGTAATCACATAAAACAGATTACAGTGGGCCCTCCAATTCACATGGACTAAGGGTGCAGGACTCCCACAAAAGTGGAAAAACCCAAACCTCAACTCTTGATATTGTGACCATATGCACCCCCGGTCCCCACCCGTGCGTGTGTGCATGCGCCTGTGTGTGTTTGTGTCCACTGGTATAGCTGCAGCAATGGCTTCACAAATTTCCCTTTCTTTTTTCTTGATATACAGTATATACCAGCATATAAGATGACCCCCAATTTTTGCTTTGCTATTTTTGGTTTGAAAGATCATCTTATCTGTCAATATATGGGGTAATAATGTGTGGAGCAAGTGACCAGGACGTACGTTTTAGAAAAATCCCCATATATTTCCTAATCTATGTGCATTGTTATTTCCTGCTTCTTGTTGTTGTTAGTTGCGAAGTCGTGTCCGACCCATCGCGACCCCATGGACAACACTCCTCCAGGCCTTCCTGCCCTCCACCATCGCCCGGAGTCCACTCAAGCTCACACCAACTGCCTCAGTGACCCCATCCAGCCACCTCATCCTCTGCCGTCCCCTTTTCCTTCTTCTGCCATCTATTGTTCCCAGCATCAGGCTCTTCTCCAGGGAGTCCTTCCTTCTCATTAGGTGGCCAAAGTATTTGAGCTTCATCTTCAGCATCTGGCCTTCCAAAGAGCAGTCAGGGCTGATCTCCTCTAGGACTGACCGGTCTGATCGCCTTGCGGTCCAAGGGACTCGCAGGCGTCTCCTCCAGCACCGCAATTCAAAGGCCTCAATTCTTCGGCGCTCAGCCTTCTTTATGCTCCAGCTTTCACAGCCATGCATTGCAACTGGGGTTATTTCCTGCAGTAGGCTGCAAAACTCTCAAAAATCCCATTTGAATATTGATGGCAAACTCACAAATCATCAAATCTGTGAAAGTTAGACCCGTGAACGTCAAGGTTCACCTGTGTATCAGGAAGCACGTGAAGAAGAGACATCCAGTCCATATGACGCACTTGACATTTCAAAAGGTACCTTATGAAGCCCTTTCCCCAAAGCTATTTTTATGCAAACATGCAAGTAATCCTTGCATAAGTGGAGGCATGCTTTCCGGACCTGTTGGATTAAAGTGTCAGACTGTCCCCTCAGTAAATGGTGAAATTTACATTTGACTCTTCCCAGGTTCATAGAATGGGGGAATAGACAGAAAACAGAAATGGATCAATAATGGAAGCAAAAGCATGACTGGACCCAACCCACCCAAAGCTACTCTTGCACAAGTGCCAATATAATCCATAGAGGCCGGGTATGACCATGGAGAAGTCTAGGGGCGCCCCGTGGACACAGGCCCTGATGAAACAAAGAAAGCAGGTGTCTTTAGCAATTCTAGCCCTGCACAATTCCCCACCTGTCAAGAGATGTGCTGCCAAACTCCTGGCTTTGCAATCCAGAAGGCAAGTACAGGTGCATGCCCTCTTCTCCCAGAGGGCATGGGGACGATGCTGGCAGATACACAGCTGTCCAGAGGTGCAGCGCCCGCACGTGGCACACTGGATGAAGCACCTGCCCAGGAAAATGACAGAGAGTCAGGAACAGGCAGAAAGCCTTTCACTTCTCCTCCTCCAGGCCTGGAGCATGCAGGACTCCCGCTCACCTGCTCGTTCCCTGGCACATAGAGCAGATTGTGGAAATTCTTGTTGCCAGCTCTCAGCAGGGACCAGACCGAGCAAGTGCGCTTGGCAATGTTGTGTGTCTCCCGCTCACAGGGGCTGTTACCGAGGAAGGTCCCGTAAAGGCAGGAGTAGGTGTGTTGCACCAACTTCACCTACAGCAGAAAGGAAAACACATTAAGGACTGTGGGTCAACTTTAACAGGAGCTCTGTCTGAGCAGAATCAGTCTTATATTTCTGGTTTTAAAATACAGTATTTGCTATGATAACCTCTAAAATAAGTAAATACATAAAGAGAAATTGATGCTTATGGTAAGTCCAGAAGTTTCCTGAATGTGAAAATCCATAGGCCTTTTGAATTCACACTTTCAGTGTTCAGGATGACTGCTGTCCACATTAATTATTGGACAGGTCACCTGTTTACTACCAAGAGGAAGCCAAAACATGTTGCATGAAGAGAGAGAGAAACTGTAATACACGGAGAGATCCAATTTTGCACTGCACTTACAAAATTCTTAGAAGAGAGCTAAATGCTCTGTAACACATCTGTAACCCACCTATTTGGCACATTCACATGTAAGGCTAACTCGGCTTATTCTAATTTACCATGATCAAGCCCCTTAGCTCCTGCTTCACCAAACAAAACTAATCAGGAGATGTCAAGCTATCACAACATCCAAACACAGGAATTTGTTTTGCTGCTCCCAAACAGGCATGAATTCATAAGTCTTTCACAAGTGGCTCAGCTGGGAACTTCCAAGGAGTTTGACTTCACGCAAAGTGGGACTGAATGCACCTCTGTTTGTGCAGAGAAAAGTAAAACAGGCCAGGCAACTGTGGCCCATCATTTTTTTGCAGATGTTCCCATTATCCACAAGGACAAATCTGCTTTTTTCAGATGATTTTGTGTGAGCCGAAAGGAATACATATGCATTTATTTATCAGATTTTTATCCCACCTTTTTCTTTTTTTAAAGAACTCAAAGCAGCTTGCATCAATCTCCTCCTCATTCTCTGTGAGGTAAGCTGGACTGGGAATCTGTGCCTGGCCCAAAGCCCCCAGTGGGCTCCATGGCTAAGCAAGGGCCACAGCCCAGATCACCTGAGTTCCATGCTCCGAACCACTACACCACGCTGGCTCTCTAGACAGACAAATAACACACTGCAAGGTTGATCTGCACAACCAGCAGAGGCCCACTGAAGCACCAGCGGCAAGGAGAATAAAAGTGAAAAGTGGTACCACACTAGTCCTGATTTATTCTGTGAATGAAGCTGCCATGTGTTGCCCATGCTCTCCGATTGGAAAGGGAGGCTTGTGGTAAATGCTTATCAAACTTGGGTTTGCCCAGATGCATCTCTGCTGGAGGTTTGCTCTCACCAAGAAAGCTTCGTTGAATTCAAAAAGGCAAGGGAACTGCTTCTGCAGCTGGTGGACGGAATCAAGCCACTGCAGAAACACGGGGCACTGCTCAGTCTGATCCTCAGCTTTCTCCTGATGTCCACAGCGGTCCCCAAACTTATGGCCAAAGTCCAACCAGTCAGATTCAACCAGCACCTGGAAACCCTGGTGAGAAAGGAAAGTGCAAACCATCAGCACTTCTTGGGTCAGCCTTGCTGCTATGTGTACGCTTGGAACTCCTCAAAACGCACCCTTTCTGCAAGACCTCTGGCTGCTTCCTGCAGACACTTTTAATGTGCTTTGGGCCCTGCCTCAGCCATGGAATTTTACAGGGAGGCCTAAATAACAAGGTCAAAGAACCTTCATTCTTTGCTTGCCCACTGCCATTGTTTCCATTTTAATTCCAAAGTCTTCCTTTTTTCTTACTGGGGAGCATCCATTAAGGAAGAAAAGAGTGAAACCTTCCCATCTCAGTGCGACGTACTCTAACTGGAAGCACCCTTCACTTAGCTCCTGAAGTATGCCTTCCTAGCTGTAACCAAGCTTAAGTTCAGACAAATGCCTTTCCTTGCTTTTATGTCTCACTATCATCACTACTCTCTCCCAACATTTACGAGTATCTTCCCCCCATTTTAAACCTAACACTATTTGTGGGACTGGACCCTGCCTATTTTTACAGGACTACACTTCAACCATGGGCAGAGGCAGCCAGGGCTTGCTTCCTCCCTCCCTCTTTCTGTCACAGCCTTTTTCGCCTACTCTTTCCTTGTTCCTCTTCAATCCCACTTAGAAGGCTGACAGGATAGGAACAGATCACTCTTGCCAGAAGTTTGCTCGGGCTTTTGAAATCAGACTACAGCCCCATCAACGTGGGCCTAGGACTGCAGGCTGCCCACCCCGCCCCAGTTCCAATGTGCCATGCACACTGAATAAAAACTACAGTTTGTTCGATCAAGCCCTTCTCTTCCACTAAGTGAACTGTCAAAATAAATAGGACCTGCATGTTCATTTCACAGGATGGTACAGGCTTGTTTTAAGGTACTGAAGAGGCCTCAAGGTGAAAGCTTGCTGTCTCCTATTACATTTTCTTAGCTCAACCACAAAAAGAGGAAGCAGGGAAAAACATGAAGACAGTTTTTGCTCAGTCTTATTTTGGGCACTTCTGCAAAGGAACGAAAGCAAACAAAATTCCCCACTCAACCACTCAGGTCCAATCATTTGAACTTTTAAATGTTTCTTCGATACAATTTTATGTTATTTGACTCCAAAGTTTATTGCCATGTTTTAGCTACCGTTGTAAACCGCCCAGAGAGCTTCAGCTACGGAGCGATGCAGAAATGAAACGAGAGACAGAGAGATGCTGTTCTTTCACACAAGGGTTGCTACACCGGCGAGGCTTTGTACCTCCATTGTCCTGTAGTAGGGGTCCAGAAGGATCTTGGCCAGGGCGACGATCTGCGGGGTCCGGTCCCAGCCGTCGGAGCAGTGAACCAGCACGGGGCGCCCTTCCCGGCCAACGGCGGTGGAGACCAGCACAGCTGCCTTCAGCATGATGGAGAGGTGCTGCAGCCACTTGGTGCTCTCCAGAGCAGACAGCCAGCTGAAGGCACACAGGAAAGGGGAGGGGTTATCCTTACCGGACTGCTCCACGGCGTCCGCTGAGCGAGCCACGGTCTTTCAGAACTCCCATTATCCCCTCGTGCTGCGGGCACAGGCCAACATGGCCATGAGCCACTCACTCTTTTTGGAGTTGGAAACCCAACTCCTGCTAGAAAGAAAACAGTACAGAGCAGCCTTTCTCAGGCTGTGCCTGTCAGGGCTGTTGGGCAACCTCCATTATCCCCAGCCAGCATACAGCCTGACCCTGGCTAATCTTGAAAGCTTAGCAGGGTCAGGCCTGCTTGAAATCTGGATGGATTACTTATATGTTGTGGGCCACCCGAAGAGCTTCAGCTATGGGTGGAACAGAAATCTAATTATTGTTGTTAATAACAACAACAATCACATAAGGTTCCTACTGAAATCTACACTATATTCACAGGTAATGAAGTTTTTATATACAGAAATACAACTCGTCTACCATGGAGACATTCTCACTGGATTTATCTCACTTCGTCTTCTTTACTTGGATGTCCTTGAGATGCATTGAGCAGCAAATTCCATCTTTCACAGCCAGCATGGCCACTGAACGCATCTGGAGGGCAACAGGTTGGAGAAGTCTGATGCAGGCTGAGGTGGGAGGCCCTCAACTGCATTTCTTCCCTTGCTGCTGGGTTCCAGGGCTATGTGGGAGGAAGAAAACCTCTAACCTTGTCCACCTTTCCCCTGTACCAAACTTTCAGAAGCACATTTGGTCACGATGCAGGAAAGGGCCTTCTTGATGATTCCTCCCCTGCTGAGGGAGGCCAAGTTTGCTCCTTATCTTTTATTCTACTGCTGGCAGGCAAAACCTCCTTTGTTCAAAAAGGTTTTAGGCTCACGGGGTGCCTTTCTCATCACATTTTTTTTGGTAATGCTCATGTTTTATTGCATTTTACTGAATTGCTGCAATTCATTTTAATTGCTTCTATAAGCTGCCCTCAGAGTCATTTTTTGGGCAGACAGCTGGACCGCAAGTAAAATAATAAATTTTTATCCTGCCGAAAGTCTTACAAGAAAACAGAGGGGATGTCAGCGCTAGAGAGGAAGGCCCTCCCTTCAACAGAACAGGTCCTGATCCCAAGCCAGCTCCTCACTTCCTTTGAAATGGAGCAGTAGGAAGAAGCAGGATGCAGCCAGTCCAGTCATTCTCAGGGGCCCCCAGGAGTGAACCTCCCAAACTTGACTGAAGTTCCGCTAGCCTGTAACTAACCTGGAATGCAGACTAGGACTTACTTGCTGGGGTCAGGCATCTGGCTGCAAACTGCCCGCAAGTACTGAAAGCTGTTCCGGATGGAATGGATGTTGGCCATGCCCATGAACACGACTTCACAGTTTGAGTAATACTCTGGAACAAACCCAAGAGGAGACTGGTCAGCAGAGGGTCAGCGGGCACGTGCTCCCAGAGGAATCTGTCCAGTATTGTGCGGGTGTGCCTTGCTGCCTGTGTTGGTGGAAACCACCTAGTAACGCGGAGCAAGATGGCCTGCAGTGCCTGGCAGGGCTGGGGATAAATGCATGTCCAGATTCGTTAGGCCATTCATTCACTTTTTCTCTGGAAAGGCAGCCGTGCAGTTTTTGTAATCCAGCATCTCAGTTTGATTAAACTATTCCTCCCATGGCACAGGACCCTTTCCTCCCACAAACCCTTCCTGACAAGCTGACAACAAAAACAAAAACAAAGAGCTACGTCCAACAATTTCTTCGGAAAACCCCCAGACAGACCGAAGAGTTCAGCCGCAATGCCAGTGCGCAAAGAATGCTGCAGTACCTTCGCACTCGCAGCCTCCTCCTTTGGCCCTGTTGGCAACTGCTGCAGTGTAAGAGCGGGCATCCAGGATGAGCAGCTTCTGAGGCGTTGCAGACCTCTCCACACTTGAGCACGCTGTCAGGGAAGAATCTGCGAAGGAGACAGCCGGGGTTTTCCCACCTCTGGAGCAGGTGCTGGTATTGCACTGGGCATGGCAGGATTCAGAGGAAGAGCTGAACCAAAAGCTACACTGGGCAAACAGGGCAGGGTCCTGATTAGAGGCCATCAACTAATGGCACGCAGGGAAAGGGGCAACTATCAGCACTGCCAGCAGGCTCTCAACAACTGGATGCAACAAGGATCTCTTTGCTGTCCCAGCTGCACTGGACCGCCTGGACCAGCCGGACCAGCAAGGTGCCCTCTGACATCCTGGACCTCTGCTCCTCTCAACCGCTGCCATTTGCCCTGCTGCTTGGGCCCACCCAGCCCAGCACTGGCAACCCGAGCTGCCAGCAACGGCCCCTCAGGTTTTCGGGCGAGACCTATTCCCAGATCTACCTGGAGATGCTGCTGGGATAAATTCAGGGATCTTCTGTGCACACAGAATGTGCTCTTGCATACTGAGCAATGCCTTCCACCCTGGACTCGCGTGGGACTGATGAAAATTGCCCTTGAAAACAACTGGAAGACAACAGGGTGAGGCCGTAATTCCAGATAGGGCTGCAGCATGGTCTTGAACCAAGGCACTAAAATTTATTTATTTATTTATTTATTTTCCGATTTATAGCCTGCCTTTTTCCGACAAAGGGCTCAAGGCAGCTTACATCGTTCTCCTCCTCCATCTTATCCCCACAACAACAACCCTGTGAGGTAGGAAGGGCTGAGAGTCTGTGACTGGCCCAAAGCCACCCAGTTGGCTCCATGGCAGAGCGGGGACTCGAACCCGGATGGCCCGAGTCCCAGTCCCACGCTCTTAACCACTGCACCACACTGGCTCTCTAAAATGACTGCATTCATTGTAGGAATGATATCCAAAAATACCCTTTGCCATCTTGGATGGCAATTCTTGGATGCACTAGTCAAGCAACAGGTAATGCGGCATCTAAAAGTTTCGACCTTGCAATCCAGGATTCAAGAAAAAGCAGCTCAAGCAGCAAGAATGGCAGCAACTGATCCCAGGAGCAAAGGACCAAGAGGGCACATGTGGCTGTGCTTCACGGGCACATCGGGGCTACAGTGTCCCATACGTGCCAATTCTATGAATTAGCAAAACTGGAGGCAGCACTAATGGCCACACACTGGCTATAAGCCACTTTTGATTAGAGAATCAGAGGTTGGCTTATAACCTCCTCCTTGTACTCGATTCTCACACAACGGTTCCTATTTCAGTCAGGCTGGGGAAAAAGTAAGATTCACCATCTCTTGTGTTTTGCAGTCCTGCTCTCTCAGTGACTCACTTGGCTGAGCAAAGGTGCCCAGCCCAATGCCATTCCGAGATCTTCCTTCCCTTCCCAAGAGCTTCTAGCTGTATTTCCCCAAGAAATGTGTGGCACCTGTGGACTGATGTGCAGAGGTCTGATGGCTGGATGTCCCCATGTGCGCCAGGAGACTAGTCTGGGGAGGTTACGGGGCTACAGCCTCCTGCAGATGCTTCCAGACACCACCAGTGAGATCAGGGAAGGGAAGTGGGGGCGGGCACACCTTACTTACCAAATCCTGCATCACAGGCCTCGTTCCCGTCACTGAGCCCAGAATGAGGGGTCCCCCCGGCCAGCCTTTGTCCAGGGTTCAAGGCACAGGCTTTGGCTATGGAGGTTACCAGGTACTCGTCATCTGCATTGCGCCAGCCCCACCAGCTGATCTCGGGCTGGCTGCATCGTGCAATCACGGCCCCATTGCGTTGGTGTCTGCAAGAGAAGTCCCAGAATCCCAGAGCCCTGGTTCCAGAAGCCACAGCGGCTGAATCATCTTGTTCTCCTCATGGAAAAGCCGGACTACTCTACTTGAGGTACTGGATTAGCAGCAGGAGCCCAGCACGTCTGGAGGTGCCATGTGCTGGGGAAAGCCACTATGCGGATGCCAATTCGGGGGACAAGCCCTACCATCCACCAGACACAGACCGCGAATGAAAAGAAGCTCTTTTGACTGGGGGAGGGTGGGGGGGGGGCAGCAGTTCTGTGTTTCCCAGGCTCCAAGTAGAAACACAGAAACATAGAACATAGAAGCAGAGCGAGTCACAAGGGGCCTCCCGGGCCATCTAGTCTGACCCCCAGCTCCAATCGGCTCCGCTCATGACATGCCCACCATGTGCATGTCCAGCCTATCTCTGAACACCCTCCCCGATGGGGCCTCAGCCACCTCCCGTGGAAGCCCATTCCACACCTCGGGGTCCCGACTGTCAGGAAGTGCTTCCTGGCATCCAAATGGAACCTGGGTTCCCTGAGCTTTGCTCCGTTGGGGCATGTCCTGCCTTCCTCTGCAGGGGAGAACAGATCTCTACCCATTTCCAGCTTGCTTTGTATTTTCTTTACAAAGAAAATATATTTTCAGTAAATTTTCTTTACCAAAGATAGAGAGGCCAGCTATCTGTAACTATAGTTCTTTCATAGAATCATAGAACATAGGTACTAAGGTCAGTATTGAGAGCACAGATATACGAAAATAGTTAGTCTTGACACTGAAGAAGGGATGGCCAATGGGTTGTGTGAATGCGCAGCTGACAACCCAAAAGAACTACAATTACAGGCAAGCAACCCGCTTTTCTTCTTCATGGTCACTGTGCATCACACACAGGGGCCATTGGCAAGCTCTGGAGGTAGGTCGGTGTCGCCACTGCAGAACAGAGGAGCGCACTGATGGCCTGAAACTCCATTTTCCCTTTCCATCCTCAGCAGATGGGGCTGCTGATGTACAACAAGGATGAAGACTAACGAACAAAGCCTCAACCCAGGCAAGACTGGAGCTGGTTGCTGCACACTGAGGTCAAGACACTGGGCCATGCAAAGGACCAAGCCGGCAAAGTGACTCATATCCTCCGAGGGTGAAGCTGCATCCTTAGTACTGATGGCATTTTTGGGCAAGGGCTGTCGAAAAATACGACAACGAATCTGATTAGAAACTGTCAGCAGCAGAGTTTGGTAACTCAGGTCCTGCTGTCTGCACTGGCCTTGGGACCAAAATCTGTCGCAAGGCATATGGGTGAGGCAGGGCTGCAGAGCCCACAGAAAGTCTGTCCAACATAAATGGGGGCGGGCAATGTCTTGTTGACCCCTGTCCTGAGAATGCAAAGGAACTGAAGGGTGCCCAGAAAAATGCCCATGCAGAGTGATGAGCAGGAGCAGCCGGCTGCTGCATTCAATGCTGTTCTGGCTACAGAAATCAATTAATTAAATAAAGTCTCTGAGGCGAATGGTTCCGAGTCCTGCACCAAGCATTCTGTGCTTCTATTAAAATTTGCCTTTTGACTTAAAATTTGCCTTGCCTGACAGGCTATCCTCCAGATGTATGCGGCTGCAACTTCCATGAACTGGCACTGCTGGCTGGGAATGATAGGAATTGCAGTACAACACACACGGAGGGTGCCATGTTAGAGAAGGCAGTTCATTATCAGGCGGAGAGGTGGGATGCGCACCTGTATACAACCACTGGAACCCTCTTCCAAGACCGAAAAGAAGCCACGTTCTCCAGCTCTTTGTCAGTGATCCAGACAGGAACCAAAAGTTTCTGTGGGTAGCTGGTACACAACCTGGGATGGACAAGATGTGGGGAGGTGATCAGAGCCAGGCCGCGGGACCAGAGTAAAGGAAACTGAGCTCAAACCTTCTTAACTTGCTAGGTCATGCATGTGAGGGACCACAGAGAAGCCCTGATGAAATTTTCCAGAATGGACTATTCAGCTGCAAATAAAGGGGCAAGGGGGCAATAGCCGATTACAATCACAAAGAAGGGGCAGGTGATCTTCACTAATCACAAGATAACTGTAAGCTAGTAAGAAGATGTGGTCATAAATTAATAGCAAATGCAGGTCTGTTTTTATGCATGGGCCTGGATCTCTATTGACTGTGGTGCACCAAAGAAGACAGTCAAATGCCTCCAGATCAGTCTAAACATCCCAGCTGCTTCAGTTCAAATCTGATCCTGAACTCCAGGGTAGGGGACAAAGTTTAGCCTCCCCCACAATGATGATCCAGGAGATGCTCCCTTATTTCCTCCTATTAGAGAGAAGAATAACTACTCTCCAGGTCTCATCCTTTCCCTGTTGTTTCCACAACTGATTTGCCTCTTGCCAAAACACTCATTAATAAAATCAAATTGATAGCACTGATGTAGCAAAGGCCATAATTCTGCTCTTCCTTTTAAATCTAGCCAGTACTGAAATATACTGGGGCCCTGACCACACACAGTGCTAGAATCAAGCATTTTGAAAATTTTCTCCCATAAAAACATGCACAGAGCCAGCATGACAGATATTTTACTACTGTAGATTAATGCCATGGGGTTGCATTGCTGGCCTTGCCTGGCCTGGCCTGGCACTAACAGATGCTGGCCAGGTGCCTCCAGAGATGGAAGGTGCAGTGCCGGGGATGATCTTTTTTCTTCTCCCAGAATGATCGAGCAAACGGATGACTCACTTGTATTTCTTGTTGATGTCAGAAACCCTCCATACGTTCTGCAGGTCGAAGCCCATCCGGGCCAGCTCCATCTCAAACCGGTATTTCACATGGTCTCCTGCCAAAGAGTTACCTACAGTGAGCATGCAGAGCCAACAAATCCAGCCCATCCTTCGACTAGGACAGCAAGGAAGGGGTTAGCAAAGGGCAGCCCAACAAGTCAGGGGTTCAGGCCCTCTTCCCGCGAGGCCCACATGCCTTCAGAGGAGCTCTGGGGCTGAGCCACCGTGGTAAGCTAGGCTCACGGCAAAGGAGGGGGAAGGAGCCGAAGTACAAAAAACACCACAGCACGTTTTACCTTAAAGCTCTTACTGACAGTAATCAAGCCTGCAAAGAGGCATTTCAGCCTCTGCTGAACTGCCCACCAGCCCCATTTTAGAATGAGGAGAGAACTGCAGACTACGTAGGACACCACCAACAGTGGCAGGGTGGCCGAGGAAAGGAGGCACATATGCGAGAAGCCATGTCAGGGCTGCTTGAGGGTTTCCTGTAACCCCTTGGTTTCTAGAGGCTGGAGTACGAGACCAGGGACTCACCTGGGCGGCAGAGGTGAGCGTGCTGATCCTCTTCGTCAGCGCAAACCCCCAGGCACCAGGCATGGTACGCGAATGCAAACAAGTCCTCTGGCTTGGTGGGGCGAGCGATGGCACGGCTCAGCCTTTTCAGCCAGTCCTGGCATTGCTTGAAAGTAGAGAAATGGCACCTGCAGGGCAGAGATACAGACATGCATACCCTGCAATGCCCAGAAAAGCAAGACTGGAAAAGGACGAACCCTAGAGTGGAAAGGGAGGCAGCAAGAATCAAGACACCAGGGACGCACATTGTTTGAAACGAGCTTAAATGGCTTGCAAAAGAACTGTTAACAGGAAGAAAACCAGCAAGAAAAGAGTGACAAATCCTTGGAAGAAACTGAAACCATGACAGAAACAGAACCTTTGTGTATGCAGCACAGGGTCTTCTCTAACCCGTGGCTATCCAGGGAGTGATGGCAGCTGTGCCAAACACAACTGGAGAGCACCAGACTGGGGGAAGCTGTTGTACAGAGATAATCTACCGGTACATAACAGATGATGAGGGGGCAAAAAACATGGGGGGTGCCTTCATGGTCATGCTTGTGAGCTTGCCTCAGGCTGCCTGCAGTTGGAGGAAAGTTGCAGAACTAAGCATTTTATATAAGGCTACTCATAAAGAGCATTTTCTTTCCTGCCACATAATCTCTGGATGGGACAGCACTGTAGCAAAATGGCACAAATACACAACAGCAAATTACACTTTCCTTCATTTTCACCTCATTTGCCTGCTCTAAAGAATCCTGTGGCAAGTATAGCTTAGAAAAGTGAAAGGGGAGGGTCACGGTGTTGCCCAAAGAGGCAGCAACCAATTGTGAATAGGGAATAGCAAATACATGACAAATGCCCCATATATTCAAGCCCTAGCTTACTCTAGCTCTTCTTTGTGGAGGAAAAGTACTGGGCCACAGACTCTACTGCCAGTGCCAGGGTTCGGCAACCCAACAGCCTCTGGGCACTCTGGACAGCAGCTCCTCTCAGCATGGTCCACAGTCAGGGCTGATGAAGGTTACATTCCCAGGCACCTGGAGGGCACCAGGTTGCTAACCCCAAGTAAGTGGGCTGGGCTGCACTGAGACAGGTGCTACTGAGAAGCAGAGGGTAACCATTAGTGGGGAAACGTCGGGATGGTGCCCAGTGACAAATGGGGTCCCCCAGGGCTCTGTCCTGGGGCCGATCCTGTTTAATCTTTTCATCAATGACATGGGAGAAGGGATGAACAGTCTGCTGATCAAATTCACAGACGATACTAAAACTGGAGCAGTGGCCACAACTGAGGAGCAGGTACTCCAGATCCAGAAGGATCTGGACAGACTATGGAAGTGGGCAGGAGACAACAGGATGGCATTCAACGTGGATAAGTGCAAGGTCTTGCACTTGGGGCACAGGAATGGGTGTCATAAGTGCAGGTTAGGGGACAAGTGGCTGGAGAGCAGCACTTGTGAAAGGGACCTCGGGGTGCTGGTCGGCTGCAGGCTGAACATGAGCCAGCAGTGTGATGCGGTGGCCAAGAGGGCGAGCGCCACCCTTGGTTGCACAGCCAGAAGTGTGGCTTCTAGATCAAGAGAGGTATTACTACCACTCTACACGACTCTGGTGCGCCTGCAACTGGAGTATTGTGCTCAGTTTTGGGCCCCTCATCACCGGAAGGATATAGCCAAGTTGGAGTCAGTGCAGCGTAGGGCCACAAGGTGGGTGGCCGGTTTGCAGGGGAAGCCGTATGAGGCGAGACTGAGGGAACTGGGTCTCTTCAGCCTGGAGAAGAGGAGACTCAGAGGGGATCTGTTGGCAACATACAGGTATGTGAGCGGGTGTCACACAAAGGTAGGTAGAGACCTGTTCTCCCCTGCAGAGAAGGGTAGGACGCGTTCCAACAGAGTGAAGCTCAGGAAACCCAGGTTGCATTTAGACGCCAGGAAGCACTTCCTGACAGTTAGGACCCCGAGGGTATGGAAAAGGGCTTCCACGGGAGGTGGTTGAGGTCCCATCGGTGAGGGTGTTCAAGGATAGGCCAGACATGCACATGGTGGGCATGTTGTGAGTGGAGCTGGCTGGAGCTGGTGGTTAGACTAGATGGCCCGGGAGACCCCTTCGGACTCGCTCTGTTTCTTTGTTTCTATTTACCTGACTATCTTGGAATCTTTGCAGACAATATGCAGCTGAAACATGTCTCGGCTCTCCACACTTTCCATCATTCTCAAAGGCACCTGAAAAAAGAAGCAGGGCATGTGTTAACAGGTGGGCCGACACTCGACCTGATGCCTGGCCTGCCCCACTTCAAGTGTTACGAACACCAAACCTGAAAAGGGTGCATGAAAACAGGTTCACAAGTGGAAGATGTGGGCAAAAGCTCAGTTTGAATGGGGAAAGGAATTCATTAGTGAACTAAGGGAGACAGGAGTGGAGCTGAGGAGCTGTTAACTCCCCCTTCCTAAAGAAAAGGCGGCTGAAGTAAATGTTAGATCAGCTGTAGATGGCTTGCCTGAACTCCTAAATGCCTATGTCTCCTCCTCCACTCTGGAAATGAACTGATCTGTATATGGCTAGACAGGAATGATGAAGAGCAGAAGAAATGTGCATTTCTTGGCAAGGCAGGGAGTCTTATTTTGCAATATAGCACAGAGGACACACAATCCATCTCCCCCAGCATGCTCGTCCAGACTTCTCTGCATAGGTAACAGCAAAAGGCAGCAAGGCTCCAGGAACCATGGTGGTTCCCATAAGCACCGTGCAAACAAGGAGCCTAGCTTGGAACATGCTACGTCCTGGAAGTCCCCGAGTTTGAGCTTGATGGGGTTCCTGCTGGCTTCTCACAAAAGATGGGAGGTTTCAGACTCCGAATCCAAACTGGAAGAAGGGGTGGGGTCAGAGCGCTTAGCTGGAATGCCACTGAGCTGCAAGGGTCTCCACAGCAATGCTATAAAGCTTAAGGTGTGATGCACCAGATTGGTGGGATATTAGAAGTGGAATCTTGTGCCAATCCCCTGGTTTGAAAAATGGACTAAACTGGTACTGATCCATAAAGCAACTGGTATAATTCATTTCCTAAATGTGCTATATGATGTTGTCATTTGCCAATCTACCTGGACACTATGCTCAGCCTCCAGGGCTTGCCTCTGGGTGCCAACCCCTCGAGAGGCTCAGATGGTGACAACTGGTGGGGGGGGGTGGTAGTTCCCCATCTTTGGAACTACCTCCCTGCTGTGTCCTGCCTGGGGCCAAATTTGGCATCTTTCTGGCACCAGGTTAAGACAGCCCTCTGTGTGGAGGCCCTTCAAGACCTCCCTGATCATTCAGGAGCCTGACACGATTAGCCAGGTGCCTTTCTTTTACTCTTGGCCAGGTCTTTTTACATTGCCTTCATTGTCTTTTAATACTCTTTCATGTTATTCTAAATTAATTTTTTAAATTCTTAATGCTTTTATCTATTGCCTGTTATTGCTTTCATAGTTAGTTATAAACTTCCCAGAGAGCTTTGGCTATGGGTGGTATAGAGATGATGCTGATGCTGAGCCAAGTCGCAGGTAAGAACCATACCACCTTTGGTTTGGGGAGAGACACTCCAGAGCAAGGAGGGTCAGAGTAGGAGGAGCGTGGATTTTATCAACCCACTGGTTCAACATCAAGTTACCAATTAAGTAATATCCAGAATTTCCTTTGCCTGGCCCACAAGCAGCATGAACTTTACTGAGGGTGCAGGCAACCTTGTGTGAAGGTGAAAAAAGGATAGGAATTTGATTTAGCATCTACTCAGGGTATGGACAAGATCTCACTCCACAATTAGAGAGATCCTTAACTCAATGGCTACTTCTTTTTAACAATGATTACATTACTCACCTGTATTACATAATCAGCTCCAGTTGGCCAGCCAAACTCAGCAATGGACTGTAGTTAAAAGCCTTTCACTTTGATCTGCTGGGAAGGGACCTGCTCCAACTACTTGCTTCTGACCTGATGGCTTGAAATGGACTGTGTAAGGTCTCCAAGTTGGAGACCATAGCTTGTGATTTTTAACCACATGGGAAATTTTCACAAATAACACTATTTTTGCTATTTGTGTAACTTTGTGCAAATTGTGTAAATCATATTTTGCAAGATTTCTGCAAATCAATCCCCAAAAAGCAAGTGAATTTAGCAAATCTACATAAAATTATGCCAGATCCCTGTTCTTTTCAGGTTCCAATTTGTGTATAACATTCACAATGCACTAATTATGTAATTATCATGTTACACAAACTGCTCCAATTGTGCAAGTTCCTGAGTGTTTTTAAAAAAGTGCAAAATACGCCCTGCTTTAGAGACGGAAGTCCATCAGCTGGCTCAATTCACATCATAGTGAGTTGCTGACAGCACAGGGCTAAGTAACCAGAATCCAGGGGGATGAATTGTGAAAATTCCCTGACTTTTCACCCCACTTTCAGATTCTTTACACACCCCTAGGCTGGCTCCACAGAGGCAATTTGTTCTTCAGAGGGAACCCAAATGTCAGATTGGCAGTTCTCTCTTTTGGAATCTGTGCAGGCTACTGTCTTTCATGCTTGAATGATGAGCAGCTCTTTTTCTGAAAGAAGTCTGTACTGAGTAGGTTGGTCAGGGATACAACAGGGCAGGGAGGGTGGGAGGACATTCCTATACCTAAAGTTGGTTACCTAAAGGAGGGCCTGTGTCCATATATGCCCTCCCGCCCCTTGAGATCAGCGGCAGAGGCCCTTCTCTGGGAGCCCTCCGTGAAGGATATTAGGAGGGTGAGTACTCGGAGGAGGGCCTTCTCTGCGGTGGCGCCCCACATATGGAACGCGCTCCCCAGAGAGGTCCACCTGGCGCTGTCGTTATTTGCTTTTCGGCACCAGGCCAAGACCTTTTTATTTAAACATTATTTTAATTGTTAAGGTTTATTTATTGATTTTAAACTGACCAGGCTGTTTCTGCTATTTTATGTATTTTATGTATTCTATGTATTTTTGTATTTATATGTGGGATTTTAATGATTGTAAGCCGCCCCGAGGCTTAGGCGAAGGGGGCGGCATAGAAGCCGTCTAAATAAATAAATAATAAATATACAGAATCGGAGGAAGGACAGGCTAATAGCCCTCTGGCTCCTCCGGCCGCCACTCCAAGGTTCATACAGAGGAAAACAAAATCCTGACACCGCAATCTGCAGACTCCGCCAAAGCCAAGCACCTAATGTAGAGCCAAGACCTACATTAATTACAGAGTCCTTAAACTTGATATGAAGCCGGTAGTTGGAGATGGCAATGATGGCGTCGCTCGCACGGCCCAGGTATTCCACTCCTTCTCCCTGCAGCACAGTAAACGGCACCTAGAAGGGGGAAACTGTCACCATTAACACAGCTGACTAATCAAGGTCCAGGCAGGCCGATGGCCCATGTGGTCACCAGAGAACCCGGCCCAGAAAGCATGAAAAAAGAATCACCATGCAGCCCAAAGCCTACACCTAAGACTCATCCTCAGAGACCGAAAGCTTTGACTTGGGAGGAGGTGGGCAGGGATCAGGCAAACTAAGACATGAAAAGGTCCAGGAGCCAGCCTTGAATATTCTGGTGACAGTCCATCATACAGCTAGAATTCTGTCATGGGAATAAGATACCAAGAAGTACACAGAAATGATGGCGTCCACTGAATCCCTTGCCAGGGTGTGCCTTCCTTTCTACCTCACTTTTAAAAGAAGCTCTTCAAATTCACACATGGGCAGAAGGCTCCCACATACTTTAAAGTGAAGAAATATTAGAACAGAATAATACTTTGCTATGGTCATAGGCCACTAAAATTAATGCAACGAAACCAGATAAAATTTAATAGAAGAAATTAATACTTCTAGGCAAATAAAAGAAAAATACAGATGGAATCATGGAGTAGCCAAAGTGGGGTTTTTCCTAATTTGTATTAAGTGATGCCTGCATTTAAACTGCAGTTCCTTTCCATATTCCTGGGGAGACCAATGTTTCACTTCCTACAGCAGCAGTGATTCAGAAATGGCACAAATACTGGGAGGTTCCACATCCTCAGACAAACTGCAAATTAGTAGCTAGATTAGGAAGGGCTGCACCTCCGTGGCAGAGTTTCCAGAAAGCTCCAAGTTTTATGTCTGGCAACATCTCTAGGTAAGTCTGGGAAAGAATCCCATGTGAAGCCCTACAGAGCTGTGGTCAGTCAAGGCAGACAATACCGGTAAAGTCAAACATTTGAGGACAACGGACACATTTTAAGGGAGTGCCATGGGCTCTCTCTCAAAATGGCTGCCATGATGGTCATGAATGGTCACCTAAGACTTACTTCCCAGGAAAAGAGGTGCTGAGAAGAGAAAAGCAACTGACCCAAGAGTACTTGGTACAAAGCAGGAGTGGAGTTTGAGCTCCAGAAAATAAAACCACTCCCCTGAACCCAAATAAAGATGGTGCTGTAAGACAGTACTACTAAATAAATACATATGTTTTGCCACATGCTAACCTCCAAGGGGTGTGAGGTTGTTTTAGCTATTTAAAAATAAAACAAAATTCAAAAAAGGCAGGGTGGCTGGAATATGTCAAAAGAAGTGTCTGTAGGCACGCTGGGACCATTCAAAACCAATAACGTGATTCAGTAGAAGGCATACCATGTTCCTAACATGACCAGCTGGGGCCAAATAAGGGTGCACATTATTAGTTATCTTCAGCTGTCTCCCTGCTTCAGCACAATGTGCACTTTATAAATATCATACCACACACCCACATTTTAAACTGTTTCTTTTCTTCTTCTACAGATGAGAAGTTACTCTCAGAGGATACTTTAAATTCATTCTTTGAAAGTGTTTGCCTGTCACAGTCTTCACTGCATTTCAGCTGAAATGCTACAGCTGGTTTGCTTTTTCCTGCTGGAACATCTAAGGGATGTCTCTTACTGTTTAAAAATAGATCTGCTTTTAATTTTTGGGGGGGGGGGCAGGTTTAACTGGAATGCTTAACACCTCCAGGTTTGTGTGAAATTGTGCAGGGGATGTAAAATTCCCACAGAACTGGAGAGACGTGCTTTTTGAAATGCAGTTTTGCTGCTGGCCTCCCAAGAAACACTGCACTGCTTTGCTTTGTCCTGGAAATTCTGATGGGTTTAAAACAAAAGGGGAAAAATCTAGAGCAGACTGGCCAACATCTCTAAAGCAATGTTGAGGATCTATGAAGCATGCTTTTACTCTCTGGAGGAGGGAAAACCAAAAAAAAGTACATAAGAACGCCCAGGGTGGCTTTCTGCCTTGTTACAACTCTCCATGGCGACACTGACACAGCAAAAATGGGAGAGATCTCCAAGGCACTTCCTAGGAAGCTTTTTTCCAAGATCTCCGTTCTTAATCAAGATGCCGAACTAGGAGCAAATATACATATGCTAATCCCACAGGCTCATCAGCCCCAAGTCTAGATACCATTTCTCTCTATTTTACTTGTTTATATTTAACATTGGGAAGCCCAGAAGAGTTCTACAAAATTAAACACACACAGAGCCCACCATGAAGTAAATCAAGTCAAACCTAAAGATATACTAAAAATGCAGTCCCCAAAAGGTTTAATCCTGCCATGCCGAAACCAGGAAGTCATCACAATCCTTCTCAAATCAGACTGAGCAAGCATATGGCACAAAGGAGGGAGGGAGGATGACAGTGTGTCTTACGGGGGGGGAGGCCTCTTACCGGGGGGGGGGGGGGAGGCCTCGTTCCCAGTAAGCGATGGCCAGCTGATATTTCTACCCACCCCTCCCTTTTAAACCAACATATAAGAAATAAGCCAGCAAGTGGTGATTTAGTGCATCTGTAGATACCATGTTCCTGTGACATTTTCATTATATGGTCCTTGCTTAGATGCAGGGGGTGACCTGGTCCCAAGCCAGTAGTACTCACTCATTACCTACAGCCCAAAAGGCAAACTCCCCTTTCATACGAAAGATACTAAACATACTACTAGGATATTCTAAGGTAAATTAACTGAATCCATGTGTGAATTTCTAAAACATTTTTTAATAAACACAAGGAAGCAAAGGCAAGCTGACCCCCTGGCAGCTGGGTGCAAAAAGAGGAAAAGCTGTTTTAAGGAGTTAAAATGCGGTAACAAGGCAAGGTTGGACAAATGCCTGTCTTGCTTGGTAGCCATTCCATCTTTCTTTGAATCGACAAAAATCAGTGTAACCCAAAAGTTTGATTCCACCTAATTCTAAAGCTACTTGGCTGTATGTGATATGATTTCTCTCATTTTACTTTTCCATTCCTGGAGCTGTAGGGCCAACATGGCTTTTAAAGTGATAACAACCATTAAGAAACCACATCGCCCAGCCCATCCCAGCTGGGCAGCCAAGCTGAGAGAGATGACTGTATCGTCAGCCAGCCAGCTCTGCAACGTTCAAAGGGCTTTTTATCCTTGCTGCTCACTGCCCAAGTTCACTGCCATGACTAGCTCAGGTATGCATGTAAGTATCAAACCCAAGCTGACATTCTCAGTTTTCGGTTCCTTCCCTGGCATTTAACTGCCTCTTCCTCACAGCCTCCAGTATCTCACAGGGAAAACACATCCTCAATAGTAATTGGTATCTCAAGTTGGCAGAACTGCAGCGCAGCTCTGAAAGGGAGTGAGAGCTTAGCCAGACTGGAGAAGCCAGGGAAGGCACCATCACCGACAGAGCTCTGAACAGCACCTGGATGGCTACCATGTCACTGTGGGTACTCGCAGGCCAGAATCCTCGGCCACTTGGCATCTGGAAGAAAACATCCTTTGCACCTCCACCGCAACTCCTCGCCTTCCAGTTTTGCACTATTCACTCTAGGTTCCTCCAGAATGCTTACCTGTAAAGACTCTTCTTCTTTAATCAGCTCTTTGTGGGGGAACAAGTCCTTGGCCTGTATATATTCCAGACTGGGAGGGCCTTCCTCACCCTGAATACCACAGAAGAAATTCAATGCTTAGAGAAGCATCCCAAACACAAAAGTGAGAAAACCATTTGCATGCCTCCTGCAAAGCCCACCCCCCACAAAAAAACCTTTTCATTCTGCATGTGACCTTAAAAGAACACAAGCAAGCCCTTTGCCCAGGCAGATTTTAGCCAACAGGCTACAATAAAATAGCCTGTAGTCTAGAGTGAAATTACACTGGCACAGGGGATATGGAACCATGGCTGCAACTCAGGCTTCAATCTCCTTTAGCAAGAGCACAATCTCCTTTAGCAAAACACACTTTGCTGAACTATTCCTTTTTCAACTAAGTAGATCAACTCAGCATTGTAATAACTAAAGTATCCATTATAATCTAAAACTTAGTATTACAAAATAACAGCAGTAGAAACAGCATCCATTAACTACAGTATGAAATGCGGTGGCCAAGAGGGCGAGCGCCACCCTTGGTTGCATAGCCGGAAGTGTGGCTTCTAGATCGAGAGAGGTATTACCACCACGCTATATGACTCTGGTGCACCCGCAACTGGAGTCTTGTGCTCAGTTTTGGGCCCCTCATTACAGGAAGGATATAGCCAGGTTGGAGCCAGTGCAGCGCAGGGCCCCAAGGTTGGTGGCTGAGGGAACTGGGTCTCTTCAGCCTGGAGGAGACTCAGAGGGGATATTTTGGCGACACACAGGTATGTGAGGGGGTGTCACACGGAGGTGGATAGAGAGACCTGAGCCCCCCTGCAGAGGAGGGCAGGATGCGCTCCAATGAAGCAAAGCTCAGGGAGCCAAGGTCCCATTTAGATGCCAGGAAGCACTTCCTGACAGTCGGGACCCCGAGGGTGTGGAATGGGCTTCCATGGGAGGTGGCTGAGGCCCCATCGGTGCGGGTGTTCAAGGATAAGCTGGACGTCCACATGGTGGGCATGTTGTGAGCGGAGCCAGCTGGAGCCGGGGGTCAGACTAGATGGCCCAGGAGACCCCTTCTGACTCGCTCTGTTTCTATGTTTCTATAAAACATAACTGGTCCAAGCAGAAGGATCTTAGTTACCAATATCCACTAACCTTTGCCCATCTCCAGGAAGCACCCAGACATTGGGTGGGTATATAAGTATCAATAAGGTTCAAAAGGTTGTAAAAGCAGCAACATGGAGGAACCGGGCAAAATCTAATTGCATGAATTTCCCCATCGCAGGCGAGGTGGACGCAGCTTCTGCAGTAGCCACTTTTTGGGGTGGAGGTTTTTCACGATAATGGTGGATTTACATTATGATCTAGATTTGAAACTCACTTTCCAAGGTGACCTCTTTTTTGGGGGGGGTCTTTAAAAAAATAGCTTTTCCGATTTCATATCTAGTCTTAGACACATGTCATAGCATTTTAAAACCACGTTCCACAATCTCTATCACTGCTCCATCAACACTAGCTAGTTCAAAATAGGAAATCTGGGAATTAATTCTATGTCAGGTATGACTAGTCCTAAGAAGATAAGCAGAATCCTGAGCTGGGTCAGATAAAAGGAGAGCCCTCTAATCGCACATCGCAGCCTAATGGTGCAAGCCATTCTCGCTTTTACTGCCCTGATGCACTTATTCAGAAGCGTACTGCTCCTAAATATGGAGGCTCTATAAAGCCACTACGACTAACAGAACTGCAGAACAGTGCGATGCAGTGATCACTAAACTTTTTGTTTGCTGAGCTGATGTTCCTGCCCTTCCTGTCAGGCTTTTGCCAGAAATTCTCCACCTTGACTGGCACAGAACAAATGGGAAGTTGTCATGCACTAATCAAATAACAACTTTCTCTCACTTCTGCTATAGTCCGTGTGTGGCCAGGAAAGCCCCCGAAACAGCTTCCTCCTTAGGGTTCCCTTCAATTTCATATTCACATTCTTCAGGGAACAATCCCATCACAATGCCCATAAGCCCCACACTGGCAGGCTTGCCGAGAGGGGAGACCTGGGCCTCCCTGTCCACCTGTCCTGCTTTTCTGCTGCCTGGGCTTCCCAGCCCATCTGCATGGGGGCATCCTGACAGGAGGAGGAACAGCTAGCCCTCCCGCCCTGGCTGCTCTGGTCTCTTCTCCCACAAGCACCCCCTTTCCGACTACGTGAGGTTGGCTTTTCCATCCATGGAAAGCAGCTGGTGCACCTCTTTCCATGGGGGCTGAGCTCTGATTCCCAGCTCCAGGGTTGGAGTGCTTATTCTGACCTCAGGACTGGGAATCTGAACTATCCTAGGGCTCCAGTGAGGCCACCGACAGAATTGTTGTTTCCAAGTAATAAATTTGAAGCCTTCAGAAACTGACACATTAGTGCTTTTCCCCCCACTTAAAAATGTTTTAGTCATACAACAGAAGCAGCAAAGGGATCCATTTTACGCCCAGAAGAAATTGATTTTGGAACTTATGATCCAATTAGTGATACTGCCTTGCCCCACTTTCAATGTAGTAAACACTGTGGTCTACCTTCAGATGCTGACAAAGACCAGAATATCTAGGATGCATGAAAATCCCTTTTCTCCTTGAAAAAATGACATCATTCCTCATTGGAAATTCAACACACAGAAATCCAAGTTCACCAGGCACTTCTAAATATAACAAACTAGGTTCTTGCTTGCTATCAAACTTCACAATGGGAGCAATTTCACCTCTATTAAACATTTGTTTTCTTTTTCCCATTGGAGAGTGGGGAGCAGAAGAGGCATTTAGTAAGACAAGAAAGAAAATGGGGGAAAGCATTTCCGGAAAAACAAGTTTCTTCAGAGATCAAGATCTTCTAGGTAACCAAGTGCCCAATATTTGCTGCTTCTCAAAGAAATATGTTCTTCAAAATGAGATAAAAAGGAGTGGCAACTTTTGCATGTTTTTTTAAAGTAACTGCTCTCAGGAAGAACTGTATAGCTCCTGATAAAGATGGGTCCAAACTGTACTCTTTCAATGGTTGCCATGGTGCTGTGAAGAACCCTCTACGCTTACCCCAAGTTCTGAACACAGCAAAATGCTGTCCGGTCAAGGAAATGTCTCTTATAGGCAGCTGTCCAGCATACGCTGTGTGCCAATCGCACAAACAGCAGCCGCCACTGATACATACACACCAAGAACATACAGTACATGTAAGCAAACTGAAGGTGACAAAACCCAACCTGTGACAGGAATACTGTTGGCAGAAATATATATGTTTATATATGCATTCCAAGATGGCAGCCAGAAAACCTTGAGTGGTAGATTGGTGGGAAGGAAATGTGAAAACGGATCATAAATGCTGTTGGAATTCAGCTGATTTCCCCATTGGAAGACCTCTGGAATCAAACCTGACAACAGGTCATCATTTCTGTGACATAAATTTAATACTAAGTTTTTAAAAATTAACCTGCTGATGCAAACCAAGTGGCATTATCATCGTCAAAAAGTGATATCCATGCTAGCGCTGTTGTAAACCACCCAGAGAGCTTTAGCTATTGGGTAATACAGAAATATAATTAGTATTTTCGGTTTTTCAGCTGTTAGCACTGAACATAATGTGCAAAGGATGAGGGTAAAACTCACTCCCAGGTGCTGGAGCTCAGTGCTTGCAATCTGCTTCCACCTTCCCTGTCACTGAAGAATGGTGCTGATGAGCCCCACACACGTGTGCAAACATAAATGCACCCTTCCCCACCGGAGGATGGGGACAACCAGGGTCCTCCTGCTCTGTACGCATACATGTGCACAGGCACAGGCACCTTACCACATGTGCCAGGGAAGTGCTGGTTGTCGTGCCCTCTGCCACGGCAGCCCACTTGCCAAAACAAATGCCACTTCGGGTTCTTTCACATCGCTCCTTAAACTCGCCAATTCTGCCCAGCATCCAGTAGAGACTTTAGTGCTCATTGTCAAACGCAACTTCATTCCATCCTGATGTGTCGGACTGCAGCATCCCTTGCTGGCTAGAGAAGGATGAGAGTTGTAGCCCAACACATCTGAAGGGCACCTGGTGCGGGAAGGCTACCCCTAAGAAATGAAGCAAGCTCTCCCTAGCTGGATGTTCTCATGCCTTCTGCACTCCCCCACCCTGACACCCCATTTTCCATGTCATGTTCTATCCTGCATTTCATCTGCTGCGGGACCCAAAGGAGCATACAGGAGAATTCCAGGTAGCTTCCTGCCCAGGAACGGACCAGGTCCATGTCCAGACCTGCAAAGCTTCTTCGCAGGCCATCGAGCCAGGCCCCCAAGGAATCTGGGCTCCCCTCTCATCAGGACATGTGCCAGTCCTGCACCCTTTACGCTACTCTGCTTGAATGGCACTCTATTAAATCATAACCCTGCCAGGATGGCACAGAACAATTCCAACAATCCCTCTCCTGCCCCCGCATCTGAACATGCCATATATCACAGGACTCACCTCGCGTCTGCACCTCTAAGGCCAGTGAGGTATGAGGTGCACCGCTTGAGCTGAGAAAGTTCATCCAGGGTACAGTCAGAGAAACAACTTATAAAAAAGCGCAGCTCTCCACCTGCACCACGTGAGGCTGGAAGAAGCTAATCGCCCAACACACGCAAGCATTTGCATGTTGCTCCTTTTACCTCTGGAGCTGGCTCAGCATCCTCTCCCTCTTGCAGAGCAGGCCTGCTCTCCCAGAATTCCCCACAGCCCTTCCCCCACAGGTTCCAGCCAGGCTTCCAGGAGGGGGCACACAGGAGAGCAGCAGCTACCACGCACCATGCCGAGCAGTTGCATGAGGCGCCACAGCCAAGTGCTGCCCGCCCGGGGGGGGGGGGCATGGCTGCCCCTCAAGCACCGCATGCTTCCCAGGGGCATGAAGCAAGGCACCCTCCTGCCTGCCCTCTGCCACGGGCCAGTGCTCGCCTCCTGTTCTCCAGCAAGTGTGGACGGAAATGGCATCCCAACTGGGAGGCCCGGTCCGCTCTCAGGCAGCCATGTGGCTGTGGTCCAGTGGAGCACAAAGCGGGCGCACGGCACCAACCGGAGAGGAACAGGGACTCGTGCCTGCGTGTCCCGGGAAGAGGCCTGGGGGCTCGCCTTGAACAAGCCAGCCGTGTGGGGCGCACTCAAGCAGAGGGATGCGCCAGGAACAGCGAAGCACACTTCTTCCTCGGTGTGCCTGGCACGCACATCTTCACTTAACAGGGCCTAGCCAAGGATTTTGCCAGTGCAGCTGGAACACTGACCTCTAACTTGTAGGTGAGAACGGGGCAGGCGTTCTGGAAAAGGCACAGGAGATTTAACTCAGGTGAAAAACAGGAAGCATGCAGAGCGAGGTGAGGAAGATGGGGAAGGAGAGCCACTCCCCAAGCACCAGGCTGAGAGAGCCCTACAAAAGGCACCAGGCACGCTGGGGGTGGGGAAGCAACTGACACCACATGGTCTTTTCCCAGCCACCCACCACTCCACACCAGGCATGGAAAGCAACGCAGACTGGCAAGCTGCCTTACATGCAGGCAGGCAGCTCAGAGGAAAAAAGGGGCGGGAGACAGACAGAGAGCCACTTACAAAGCAGTTGAGCATAGAGCAGGAGACGCGGCCTGGCAGAGTCATGGTCGAATCCAGAGGTGGTCACTGGGCTGGGGGCACACAAGTGGCATTGCTTCCCTCTGCCCCCCTTGGCATCAGTGGCTCCACAGACAGCAAGAAAGGCAACCCCCCTGGAGAACTAGAGCATCTCTTTCGGCAGAGACAGGAGCAGGTGCGCTGCCTGCTTCAGCGGCTACCGACAATGGAGGGGAGGGAAGCCGGGTGGAGGAGGAGGAGGAGGAGGAGGGAAAGAGACTCCTCCTCCTTTGGAGAGAAGGAAGATGAGGCTTTGCCATGCCAAGGACTCCCTGCCAGCAGGCACAGAAAATGGAGTCACCAATTCAGCCATCTCGGGCTCCCACCTTCCCCCGCAGGAGGGCGAAGGCCCACAACCATTTTGCCTGCATCAGAGCAGCTGTTCAGGCAGCATGTGCTGGAATGCACGGGAACAATAGCAGAATCCGCCACCTTGCTTTGTGCGTTCTGGCAGAAGGAAGACCTGGTCAGGATCCAGCCCGAAGCTTCCTTTCCCACAGGAGGAGGGGAATCCTGCTGACCAAGCCCCAGCAGGCCAAAGGGGACCCGGCATCTCCGAGCTCTGCGACAAGGCCTGCAACCTCCTCTGGCTGGGGGCCAAGGAACATACAGATCAAAAACTCCCCCTGGAGAGCGACACAATGCACTCAAGGCACAGGAATGCCAGGGAGGCAAGATCTTGCTGCTAGTTCTCGATGTGGTCTAGAGCCAGACTTTCAGAGAAAACGCAGGCCGCTCAGCAAATCCCTTCAGGATGCCACAACAGTTTTATTAAGAAAAGAACTCTCAGCTGGTCCCAACAGAGGAAATAGCCATTGAACCCCTCCACAAAACCCAGGACCATGAAAACAGAGGCACTGAATGGGTCCACCAAAACCAATACTACTTTTCCTGCCCCACTGACAATCATCCTGATTCTTGGATCTATGGAGACACATTCTGGGAAGAGGAATCCCAGAAGACCTCAAACTTCTCAACATCACAGAGTTGAGAAAGAACCTAAAGATCCTCAGGTTTACCCCACTGATAGCACAGGAAATCTGCGGCTACAGCATCCCTGCCAAGTAGCCATGCAGCCTCTGTCGGAAATCTTCAAAGGCAGTGGTTTTCAACTGCCAGTCCATGGACCAGCACGGTCTGCCAGAGATTCCCTGCCAGTCCATGAGGAGGGGGCTGCATCCCACTTGCCACAGACCAGTGCAGGAGATGGTCTCCGAGTGAGCGAGCCACCGCCTGCCTCCCGTATGTGTGCGCTCGCCGTTGCCTCGCAGCGCAGGTGGGGAGGTGGTGGCTCGCTCACTCGGAGGTGGTTTTGGACTCGCTGGGAGATCTCCGAGTGAGCGAGCCACCGCCGCGCGCGCCCCCAGGCGCCCCCACCTCACTGGCCCGCAACAGTCACCGCAGCCTTTCCACTGGCCCTTTTTCAAAAAGTTTGAGGACCCCTGGTTCAGGTGCTAGTTATCTAAGGGAAAGGCAGGTCGTTCTTCAAGTGGTCACCTGTGCATTATTCATTTAGTTAGTTATTTAGAGTATTTGTATGCCGTCCCATCGCATTGCCTCGGGACGGCTTACATAAAATAAAATAAAATAAAATAAAATAAAATACACATAAAATACACATAAAATCCAGATCCACCCTGGCTGCAGATTTAAACCTATAAACTGATGTTAAAAGTTGTTAAAATATTGTTGAAATAAAAAGGTCTTAGCCTGGCGCCGAAAAACAAATAACAATGGCGCCAGGCGGACTTCTCTGGGGAGCGCATTCCATAGGCGGGGCGCCACAGCAGAGAAGGCCCCGCTCTGGGTACTTTGCCTCCTAATGTCTTTCACGGAGGGTTCATTCCAGCATTGTGGGTGCCGCGCCTGCACAGTGCCTGTTGCCGGGAAGATTTACTAGCATTCATGGTTTTTGGTGGGAACACTGCGCCCTCCCCCGCCATAGTATAAATGGCCGGAGTGCCCGCCCTTTCCCCGGTCCCCTGAAGGCCGTCCGTTCGCCACCGAGTGGAGCCGGCTGGTATCGAATCCGGCACATAAGGGGAAAAGAATATATATACATACGTATATATAGTATAGGTAGAGGTATAGAATACCCAGTCACCGACACCGAGTGGGGCCAGTGGGCGGGTTGTGTGAATGCACGGATGACCACTTGAAGAAGAACAGTTACAGGTACGCAACCTGCCTTTCTTCACCGTGGTCTCTGTGCATCACACATTACGGGTGATTAACAAGCTGGTGGGACGGTGTCGTCACTGGAGAACTGTGGAGAGGACAGCGTGGCCGAAGGAGCAGTCCTGTCCGGCCTTGACGTCCAAGCGGTAGTGCTTCGTGAAAGTGGGCGAGTGGACCATGTGGCTGCGTTGCAGATACCCGGCAAAGGGATGCCTGCACAGAGGGCAGACGAAGCAGCGACAGCTCTTGTGGAGTGTCCTTTTGGAGTAATGGGTAAGTCCAATTCTGAAAGGCAGTAAGCCAGTTCAATTGTCTCGATGATCCCTTTCGAAAGTCTTTTGAGTACAGTGGTACCACGGCTCACGAACTTAATCCATTCCAGGACTCTGGTTGTGACCCAAACTGGTCGTGAGCCAAGTTAATCCGTTCTGTAACTAATTTTTTAATCAGAAAAATGTGAAGCAAAGTGACAAAGAACAACAAAGATCGCAACCATCTCCCCCCACCCACCTTGAGCATGAGCACAGCCATCTCCCCGCACTCCCCCAGCACGACTGCGATTGTGCCCATCATCCTGGCGCGCTGGGGGCGGGGGGAAGAGACGGGCGTGAACGTGAGTGTGCTGCGGGGGGGAGAGAGACAGGGGCAATCATGCTGCAGGGGGAGATGGCCGAGATCACGGTTGCGCTAGGGGAGGAAAGCCGGGCTCAATCACAGGCACACTCATGCAGGAAAGACGGGTGCGATCTCGGCCATCTCCCCCCCGCCATCCCCAGCACGATCACCACCATCTCCCCACTCGGGAGGGTGGGAAGATGGCCAACATCGTGGCCGCCACCCAATGCAGTGTTTGTGACCTGAGTCAACATTTTAATGAAATTTTTGTTCGCAACCTGATTTGGTTGTAAACTGAAGCGTTCGTGAGCCAAGGTACTGCTGTACTGACAGGAGCTCCCTTGTCGTGTTCTGAGTATTTGATGAAAAGCCGTTTGGTTTTCCTGAATGACTCAGTTCGGGATAGATAAAAGGCTAAACAGCACTGGACGTCCAGGTTATGTAGGGAGCACTCGATCAGTGTCGACGGAGTAGGGAAATAAGTAGCACAATGTCCTGGTTGAGGTGGAATGGAATCACAACCTTGGGCAGGAAGGTTGGATCAGTGTGCAAGATGACTTTCTCCTTGTGGAAGTTGAGGTATGGAGGGGCGACACGGAGGGCACACAGTTTACTGGCTCTTCAAGCTGAGGTAATTGCTACTAAAAAGCCCGTTTTCCAAGAAAGAAGGTGGAGATCAGTAGTTGCTAATGGTTCAAATAGAGCCTTCATGAGACCCTGTAGGACCATGGAGAGGCTCCACGTCGCGACTACCGATTGGACTGGTGGTTGAAGGTTTTGTAGTCCACGTAGGAATCAATGCGCAAGGTAATGCGAGAATGCAGAGGAACTTCCAATGCATCCTCAATGATGCGAGATAGCTGCAATATACACCTTAATGGAGGAAGGTTTACGACCCCCACGGTGTAACGAGAGTAGAAATTGTAGGATGTTCTCGATGGTAGCAGATTGAGGTAGAAATTGGTTAGCAGCAGCAAAGGAGATAAAACGCTTCCATTTGGCATAAGAGCATCATGTGGTTGGTCGTAGTGCAGACTGAAGAATAAACTGTATATCGGGATGAAAGCTGGTCAGGTCCGAAGAGGACACGGGTGCCAGTGTGGACACCGAAGGCAGCACTGGATTGGAGAGCAATGATGTTGTAGATACAGTTGTAGAAGAAGCAGGCTTTGTTTCCGAAGGGGGCGTATGTATCAAATCTGAAGGAAGAGTCAGTATCGATGTAGAAGAAAGAATCAATGAATGAGCCAGGCAGTGAGGTTTAGAGAATGTAGGTCGGGATGTTGTATGGCACCGTGTTCCTGAGTTAGAAGATAAGGAACTTGAGGTAAGTGAAGAATTTAGTTGCATGAAAGCTGGAGAAGAGTAGGGAAACATGACTGAAGGGGCCACCAAGGGGTAATGAGGATTCTGAGCGTTGTCTTGTTGGATTTTGGCTATGGTCCTTGTTATTAGCAGTATCTGTGGAAATGCATAGAAGAATTTATTCTTCTACAAAACCATGAGTGCATCCCCAATTGAATTCAGTCCAATACCCGCTTGGGAGCAGTAGGTCCTGCGAACAGAGTTGTTGTGAGTCATGAACTAGTCTATGTCTGGTATTCCCCAAAGCTGAAACAGGTGTAGGCAGGCTTGTCGATCTAGCTCCCACTTGTGTGTTGTCAACATGTGTCTGCTGAGTCAGCTTCCTCCTTGTCGGTGCCTGTGAGATGGACTGCTAGAGAAGTAATCCTGTGGGCAATGCACCAGTTCTGTATGTGAAGGGCAAGGTGTGCCAACGGTACTGACTTCGTACCGACCTGTTTGTTTATGTAGAACACAGTCACAACGTTGTCCGATGCTATCTGGACCATGTGGTCTTGAAGGATGGTCTGGAAGGAACATAGTGCTTTGAAGACCGCCAGTAATTCCAGGTAGTTGATATGCCTGGTGGTCTCATGTCCATGCCAGGTGCCTTGGGTATGAAGAGACGTGCAGTGGCCACCACATCCATTCAGGCAAGCATCAGAATAAAGAGTCACGGTCGGTTCCAGTGCATGGAATGGGACTCCGCAGGAGACATTGGTATCGATAGTCCACTAGGACAAGGTCTGAAGGACCGAGTGTGGAGGTTGTAGTAGCTGGTTTGGTCGATCGCAGTCTGAGTGGAAATTGCAATTGAACCAGAGCTGCAAAGGTCTCATTCACAGTCTCACATTTGGCACCACTGAAACTGTGGATGTCAAATGACCAAGCACTTGTTCAATCAAATGTGCAGGGATAGTCTGTTGGGCAGTGATCCCTTGGATGAAAGAAAGCAGTCTTCCCTGTCGGTCCCAAGGGAGGAAGGCTCGTGTGCGTAGAGAATCCAGGCGTGTTCCGATGAAGTTGATGTCCTGGGAGGGAACGAGGCAGGATTTCTTGGTGTTAATACACAGTCCCCGTTGGTCAAGCAAAGAACAGGGGAGATCAGTTGAGGTCAACAGGTCATTCCTAGATGAGGAGATGATGAGCCAGTCATCTAGATAAGGGTAGACATGGACACCCTGTAGTCTAAGATGGGCACAAACCCCACATAAGCCTAGAATAGGGTGTAGACCACCGTCTCATTTTGGTAGTGTATATTTCCTGGAATAGAAACCGTGCAGAGGTGAGGTGAAGTTTACGAATCACTCCCTTATGAAGCAGCTGGGTAACTTCGTCCATGAGGACTGGAGAGGCTGTTGTATACCGGATCTGTCCGGAAGGCGGCATGGTCTCAAACTTGATTTCATGTCCATGCTCTGCGATAGAAAGAATCCACCTATCAGATGTGATGGACTCCCAGATGGGGAGTCGGCTTTGCAGCCGGTCCCCAAAAGATAGGCTGGTAGATTGAGGAGAGGTCTGCACGTCCCATCAGCACTGCCATTTGTCTGCCTCTGGTCTGTGCCGAGGTTGCTGGTACCGAGATGCATTTTGTCTCTGGCTCCTCTGCCGTCTTTGACTGTACTGCTGGCGTCCGTGTATGGCTGTTGGTAGGGCTGGGCCTGGTACTGGCCATGGCCACTTACGCCGCTGCTGCGAGGGAGTCTTCATAAGTAGCACGGTCAGGCGAGCTTTTGAATGTTTTCAAGCTTGTCATCTGTCTTCCCGTTGAAAAGCCCAGCGCCGTCCAATGGCATATTCTCAACATGTTGTTCAAGGCAGGTTTCCGGATCGCAGCCAGGCATGATGGCGAAGAGCAGTGGCGCCGATGAGAGCCCTGGAGCCGCAATCACCGTGTTCAGTTGCTCTCCGGATAGCCGCATTGCCTTCCCGATGAGCAGAGGAGGTCCGGGAGGTATGCAGCAAGGGACCTGATCTTTTGCCAATGGAAGAATCGGTAACGGGCCACCACGGTGGCCTCATAGTTGGATATATGTAGACCGAGGCCCATTGCAGTGTAGATTTGGCGAGACATCATGTCGACTTTCCTGCCTGTCTGGTCATTCGGTGTCAAATGCTCTTTGGTTTGCCAGCCTTGCGACGACTCAGTAACGACTGAGTTTGGCTGTGGGTGTTTAAGCAGGAATGGAATGTCCTGCTCCCGAACTTTATACATCACCTCTAACCGTCTAGAGGTGGGATGTGGACGAGTAGGGAGCTGCCACGTGTCTGTCACTGCCTGTCAGAGAGTGGTACTGAACGGCAGGGCAATGGATGAAGAGTCCTCTTTGCGCACGATGTCACAGATATTATCCTGACTGACATCGCTGCAGTGCTGTACATCTATCTCCAGGGCCTCTGTCATTCTGGAGAGCAGTTCAGAAAAGCTACCCTGGGATTCACCTGGAGATCCTGGACCCTGAGTCAAAATCACGGCATCGGGAGAGGTGAAGGCTTGATGGGAGTCCTCCGATTCTGAATCGGACTGGTAGGGTGGACGAGATGAAGACCTGTCAGGAGATAGTGGTGGACAGATGAGAGCTGCAGCAGAAGTTGACGGAGCGTCCCTCGAAACCGAGTGAGGAGTGGAATGGTGGAGACTCATTGGTGGTCGTGGATAATAGCCGTATGTGGGGTAGAAATCCCATGGATAAGGCCAATCGGGATCAAATTCCCCATATGGTAGGGGGATCCAGTATCTCGACGGATGTGGTGCAGGAGCTTACAGTGGTAAGAGGTAGGAGGGGCGTTGAGGTGCCCAACGAGATCCTTCCAGAGATGCTGGCATGGGACTTGGCGATCTCACAGGTGGTTGGTCTGGTCATGATTGAGGGGGAGATTCTTGGATCTCGCCATCGGACATGGACCCTCTTGCCAAGGGATCAGAATGCTCGGGACTGGACGGTGCCAAAACAGTAATCTGGGTGGTGCCACTGGCGGAGTCACGTGCATGACAGATTGGTGGATGGAAGGCTCGGCCAGAACCAAGATTGGAACTGGGACCGGGACCAAGACTGAAGCAGCAGTCGGGTCTGAGCGGGGCACCTTGTCATGTTTTTTATGCCTGCACTCGGCTTTGTTGGGCTTGTCCTTCCTAGGACACTTTGATTTTGACGACTTGTTGGCTCCGACATGCTTCCTCTTCTCCTTCTTAAGGGGAGGAGAATGTGGGGAACACTTTCCATCCTTGCCAGCCATGTCCCCTTCAGATGGGTGAGGAGGAGAGGCTTTTGACGGGCCTGAAGCTGCTGAAGAGCTGGCCTCACTCGAGACCTGCTCCATCGCAACCAGTGCTTGGTCCCAGAGCATTCTGCACAGCCTATTCTCATGATTTTTGCGAGCCTGTCTTTTGAAAGACTGGCCGTGGCTGCACTTATCGGTTCTGTGTCCTTCTCTCAGTAGACACAGATCATGAGGACCAGTGGGAAATGTTCTGGCTCCACACTGAGAACACTTACTGGCCACCCACTGTACCATTGAGAAGAAGAAAAGAGAAAACAACAAATGGAGATAAGTTTATGGGAAAGAACGACAATAGAAGGTTTTTTGTGCTTTGGTTTTTCTTTTGAGGGGGAAGGGAAAAAGGGAGGAAACAAGAAATAAGGGAAGGGGTTCGGTAAGGAATGAACTTGGTTTGGGAGTGTAAAGTTGTAAAGTAAAGAGAAGTTCCAGATCTGTAGGTTACATGAAGGAGAACGAGTAGACAAAGCAAAGCGAAAAGGCTCAAGACACGGTGAACAGCAGTCACAAACAGGCTGGGGAAAGGGCGGGCACTTTGGGGGGGGGGTGGAGTTCCTGCCAAAAACCGTTAATGCTAGTAAATCTTCCTGGCAACAGGCACTGCGCAGGTGCAGCACTCATAATGTGTGATGCACAGAGACCACAATGAAAATGTCTCCTTCCATATGAGCCTGCCCAGACCTTAGGATCATTTCCAAAAGTTCTCCTTGAAAGAGGTGGGGAGGGCTGTTACGAGGAGAAGGGCCTTTTCTGCAACAGCACTCCTGGCCAGGACCTCCCCAATTATATTATATTGTTATTATTTATTTATTGTTGTAAGCCACCCCGAGGCTTCGGCGAATGGGGCGGCATAGAAGCTGTCTAAATAAATAAATAAATTATGGAATTCACTTCTCAGAGAGGTCTGCCTTGCACCAACACTTTTCCAATGCCAGGCCAAAAACTTTTTATTTATCCAGTTTTTAAATGCTTAAATGGTATGTTAACTATTTTAGCATCAAGTAAGGGCATTAAGGAGTTTTTAATTGTTTGATTTTTTAAAAAAATGTAAACCATCATAAGAATTTTTAATGAATGATGGGATAGAAAATAACTAACTGATCTGGAATGACTGTTCTAATACATACGCTGTACCGGTTTGGTTCAGACTGCTACCACAGACAGTTATTGTGGTGTTATAAAGCTGGGTGTGCAAAATAAATTTAAGAAGCAAAACCAGCGTACCTAGTCAAATACGGCTGTAGCACAGAACAAGAACTGACGAAGCCTGGCAAATATAACTACATTCACACACATTGTGGTGCAATGTTAATTTGGTACCCTGCTGCATGGGACTGCGCCTGCAACACACGACCCATGTAATCATGGGACACTGGCCTGGCCGTTCACAGGAGTCTCCCTCTTCGTCTGCCCTCTCTTTCACAGGTTCAACTGTAGCAGTAACTCATACCCTGTTCTTATTTGCAGTCCAGACATTCCTCCAGAAGATGTGCACATTATTTGTAGACTGAATGGTCATTTAAATTTATTTTAATTTCTTAAACAAATCAACACAGCTGAACTTGCACAACAAAAGGCGTAGGTAAAGGTCAATTATTGAACCGACTGCTCAGTAATATACTAGAGTTATAAAGCTGGACAGATCATACTACTACTCTGTTACACATTTCACTAATCTCAACTCACAAGGGCAATGCGTTCAATGCGATACTGTTTGCCAAGCATCTTTCTTTAGCGGCAGACTTGCAAACTTGTTATGGGGTCCAGTCAGCAGAGACCAGAGATAAGGAAGGGATCCCCTTGCTAACATCTGCAACAGGTGGCATGGTGCCACCATGAATTCTTTGGTCGCAGCAGCTGCGGGCCGGTTCTGTTGGAATGGCTTGGGAGGCCACCTCTTTTGCACCAATGCTCCATCCAGACTGTCCCCGGTCTTCATAAGATGCTGGCTTGACCATTTGTCCTCTTCAGCGTGACAGCTCTTCAGGTATCTGAGACGTACCGCAGCCCCCGCATCAGTCCTCTCTTCTTCAGGCTACACAAATCCAGTTCCTCCAACCTTTCCTTACTGGAGTTGTCCATGTTTCTGATCCTCTTTTTGCCTCCTCAGAGCCAGAGCAATTCGTCTTGATGTAACTCCTCCCTTGCCTGCCCATTCCTGTTCCAAGTGCTCCAAGCTTCTCACAGCTGTCTTTTCGGTAATCTTGTCTCCCTCCTCTCCTACCACCCCTAGAGACACGCTCTGAAATCTAAAATGACCCATGTGGAACGGTGGTATTTACAGAAGATAACGGGATGGTGCTGGAAGGGTTGCCTTCTGCCTAACAGGTCTCTCTTCAAAATGCCTTGAACTCTGGGAAGGTAAAGTTAACATGTCTTTTCACCCTGACCTGTCTTCACGCAGGAAGATGCCTCGCCTGCTCAAGAGTCCCTGACAGGGAGCTCCATTTTGGACAAATCAACCTAGAATGCTGTCTCCTACTGAAGGTACAGAGCGCTCAAGCTGAGCTGCCAGAAAGCAAGTATCATGTCACTGAAACCCCAAACCAGCCCCTCACCTCAGTCATCCTGGCACCCAAAACCCAGGCCCTGTTATTGTGTGCTTCAGTGTGTGCACTTCCCCCTCAAACACAAAGCAAGGTCATTTTGCAAAACATTCTTCTAAAGGGCTCTGCCACAACACCATTCTGGTTCAAAGGATTCTCTCCACCAGGCAACATCACACCTATCTAGTGGCAGAGACATGTTTCCAAACCCCTGCCTCAGAAACCTGGGGTGGGAAATTTTTGTAGTCACGGAAGAATTCACATACACGCTGACCCCATTTCTGGGGAAGGTGGAACTACTTCTGCAAAAGGACAGGCCAAGCATTCTTCTAGCACAGTTGCATCTCCTTCCCGTAGTTCACCAAGGCTCCTGCTCAGCATTTGCAGTCTGGAGATGCCGTGGACCGACCCTAGGACTCCACCAGGGAAACCTCAGGCACCCTCCCTCCTCCCTCTGCACTTGAGCCAGGATCAACGTCCCTTCTAGCTGCAAAGGAACTTAGGCCTTTCCTTCCAGCTGGCTCTTGTGAGAACATAGTAATAATTTACCAGGCGCTTGTAAATTAGATTGAGCAGAACGCAGGAGGATACACACAGAGACAGCCCACAGGGTTACCGTCTGCAGTGCTCCTTCTGAAATTCCCGGCCCAGCAGACACTCCTTGGCCCTTCTCCACCACTCAGTGCCAGTGCCAGTCCTTCCCTGCACCCGTGTCTTGTTTGTATAAAGCAAAACATAAACTGTGTCCCTTCTCTGTGGTCCTGTTTGCACACGATGCCAAGAATTTTGGTTTACTTTGAATGGGTCAGTGTTTTGGTGCACATGGCTCCACTGTTCCCACTTGACTCCTCTTGCAGCAGCAGTGGCTAAACAAACCATGGATTCCTCGTATGTCCAAACCAAGACTTTTGGCTCCAAACAAGAAGAGGTTGTTCTTGCCTCAGGGCTCTGGATTGCTTAGGGAGGAACAAGCAAGGTGTCCCAGCATGAATGCAGCAGGAAACAAACCATGGTGGTGGGTTCCCTGGTTTGTTTAGCAGGGGAAACCAAGCAAGAATGTAAAAAAAACAGTTCTGGCTTGCTGCCACCTCTGAACTGAACCAACAGCTGAGTTGAGACAATGTGATAACCAATGCTCAAAGGATGAGCATGTGCTGGAGTTGAGCCATGGATTATTCGGTTGTCTGAACACAGCTGCAATAACAAGCAATTATTTGTTAACCATGAAGAAAACCCATGGTTTGCTGCCGTGTTGTGAACTTCTGGTTATTCACCATGGTTTGTTCTCTTGCTAGACTCAAGCAACGTGTTAAGCTACATTTCAACAATAACCCACAGTTCAACAACCCACTCTCAACCCATATGCAGCCCTTGAGCATAGATTATTGTGTTGCCTGAACCCAGTGTAAATGCCAGTGCACAGTGCCCAGAATTCAACAACCCACGAGTTGGTGAGACCACATGAGAACAAATGAGCACACTGTCTCCTAACTGTGCGCTACCTTCACTTTTCATTTGCTTTGCTGAAGGAATGCCCACTGTTCCTGGGTCATTATCTGGGACACTGGATACAGCATTGTGGTTCGTTGAGGGTTAATCAACCCAGAGTTTTAACCCAACAGCAAATCATGGCTTCACCCTCAATGCGCAAGAGCTCTAGGTTAAGACGGTGAGACTAAAAACCAAGGAACAGGGCATCCCTGTGCTGCTTAGCAAAGCACATGCAGAGCAGAGGTGGTGGCAGGTGGGATGCAGGGCACTCACTCACACCTGGTTGTGGCAGCCCACGAGTTAAATGGCATACAGGATGTCACTGCACATGGACTGGGCTGGTCACTGCTGGATAAAAAATAAGTAACATGCTAGTAACTAGGAAAACTGCCTGTCCAACAGAACTACTTGACACCTGCTCCAGTGCTTCAGTGCATACTCCTGTGCAACCCCCTCCTCAGTGCTCTCGCAGCACACTTCTTTCCTGTCTTTGAGGAACTGCTTCAGCACCCAAACATGCATGAAAGCGTGGAAGCTGGCGTCACTAGCGGTCACAGCCAAGCTCAGAGCAGAGTGAGGGGAAGGCAAGGCAGGACACGAAGACCACTCACCATGGCCGTTCTCTGGGTGCCAGCCCCCTCTGTTCTCTCTCTGGAGCAGCTGAAGATCCACCTGCGGGGGGGAAAGAAAAAGAAGATGGTGCTGCAACTGGATGTGCTGAACACAGTCAAAAGCAACACTGAATGGTGCGTGCTGTTCCTAAAACTTCCTTCACCACCGCCATCCCTTAACGTGTCAAACTGTGGGAAGGCTATAAAGGCTTCATGCAACACTGCACACGGACTAAATACTAAAACTGTCCGGGAAGTCATAGAGGGAGGGAGTGAATGGGTAAAGTCCTCCCTTGATTATAAATGACACAGGTGACAGAACAAAGTACACAAATGTACCCACAGAAATTCTGGATGTCATTTGGAAACTAGCAGACGCTAGTAGCAACAAAAAGATGACTGTCCCCGATTCATTCTCTCTCTCCCTCTCCCTCTCTATGTGTGTGTGTTTCTGATTTGTCTCTTTAAATGCTTTGAGACAAAGTTTTCATCCTGCCATAACTCAGCCTCATGCACAGAATTTCACCACTGTACGTGTGTCCAGATGTCATTGCTGTGTTCACTAGTAACTCCTGCCTCATCCCCCACCACTTCTCCCATCTTTTCCTTACAGCAAAACATCCAAGCAGGAGAAAAAGGCAGAACGGCTGCACGAGGCCTTTTTATGGGTAGTATCGGGAGTACTTGGTCTGGAAGCAACCTTAGTCACAATCGAGTATGAAGAGACTTGCTGCCTCTTTCCATGCCACCTGCTCTCCTCCCACCTGGACCTCTTCTCCATTATTTAAAAAGTCCAGCCTTCATCAGGGATCCTCAAACTTTTTCGATAGGGGGCCAGTTGAAAGGTGGTGGCTGCACGCACGGGCCAGTGAGGTGCTGTCGGGCACGCACGAGGCGGCATCGGGCACGTGCGGTGCTGGCTTGCTCGCTCGCTCGCTCAGAGACCATCTCCGATCGAGCGAGCCACCACCTCACCTCCTCCCCGCGCGGTGTGGCAGCAGCAACCGCACGCGTACGGGAGGCAGGCGGTGGCACGGACTGGATGGATGGCCATGGTGGGTCAGATCCGTCCCGCGGGCCATAGTTTGAGGACCCATGCCCTATATGTTCTGGACCACATCTCTCAATTTCTGACCTTTATCAAACTAGCTGGGGCTGATGGAAGCTAAAGTCCAAATCATTAGGAAGGCAGCAGTTTGCCGATGGCTGATCTAGTTCAATATGCTGAGAAGCTGGGAAGAACACCCCTCTGTCACTTTTCGTTCACACCCCAAGTGGACCAAACAGACCTCTGCTTCTGAACAAGCAGCACCAGGAACATCACTTCATATTCTAGCTGTGCAATAAAAAGGCTGAACTAAGGCAACTGCACTTCTCTATCTCTGTATACAGTTTCTTATAACAGAATGCAACATTATTATGTTCATTATCAAGACAGAGAAAAGTGTAAGAGATGTTGTTGTTGCTAGTTGCGAAGTCGTGTCCGATCCATCGCGACCCCATGGACAACATTCCTCCAAGCCTTCCTGTCCTCCACCATCCCCTGGAGTCCACCTAGGCTCACACCCACTGCTTCACTGACTCCATCCAGCCACCTCATCCTCTGCCGTCCCCTCCTTCTTTTGCCATCTATTGTTCCCAGCATCAGGGTCTTCTCCAGGGAGTCCTTCCTCCTCATTAGATGGCCAAAGCATTTGAGTTTCATCTTCACTATCTGGCCTTCCAAAGAGCAGTCAGGGCTGATCTCCTCTAGGACTGACTGGTCTGATCGCCTTGCGGTCCAGGGGACTCGCAGGAGTCTCCTCCAGCACCACAGTTCAAAGGCCTCAATCCTTCGGCGCTCAGCCTTCCTTATGGTCCAACTTTCACAGCCATACACTGCAACTGGGAAAACCACAGCCTTGACTATACACACTTTTGTTGGCAGGGTGATGTCTCTGCTTTTTAGTGTGCTGTCTAGATTTGCCGTAGCTTTCGTCCCAAGGAGCAAGCGTCTTTTAATTTCTTGGCTGCAGTCCCTGTCTGCGGTGATCTTGGAGCCCAGGAAAATAAAATCTGTCACTACCTCCATTTCTTCCCAATCTATTTGCCAGGAAGTGATGGGGCCGGATGCCATGATCTTAGTTTTCTTAAGGCTGAGTTTCAAGCCAAGACGAGATACACGTGTCCTTATAATGCATATAATTCACCTTCCCCACACTTGTGTTCTCCAGATACTTGGGATTACAATTCCCTCTCAAGTGTCCCCTATCTGCAGTACTTCACGCAAGTTGGCTTCAGAATGCTGAGAACTGTCCTTTTTTAGCCCAAACATGCTTGCTTAGATGGCTTGAACCCAAGCGAAACCCATTTATGGAGGAAGAGACAGCCAGCAGTGGAGGCGAGCCACTATGGCCAAAGGGAAGTGGCAGGCATGACGCTAGAAGAGAAGCACCACGCCAGCGAAGCGCATTGCTGCAGGGAGGGTTCTCACGGCACTGGAGTGGAAGCGTCTGGAGGACACAAGCACAGGGAGGGTCCTTGGACTACCACTACGACGCAGCCACCATGCAGGCACGCGGCAGATCCGATACCTGGGGAGCCCATTTACCTTGCTTTGACTTCTGTTCAAGAAAGGCGGATGCAAATATAATCAGTGAAACATAAGCATGATAATTGTGCTATTAAAGGTGCTACTCAGAAGTTGGGGGGGATGTGAGAGTTACAGCTTCTGTAAATTTTCCCAACAGAGTATTCCGCCTTGCTGATAGCTGCATTTAAACAGGACCATGGAGCAGACTGTGCTGTTCGCTGCCTAGGCTAGGTGGGGAAATTGGGGTGTTTGGGTACAAAGTAGAACTCACAGAGCTATCTGGGGCAGACTTTGAAGGTTTTCATGTGGCAAATTGAAAAGCAGCACTGGAACATAAGCGATTAAACATACCTTGCTAAATTTCAGTTTTCCATTTGCAAATGCCTGAGTGTACCAGAAAATGGCATGTTCCTAAGGGGAGAACGAAAGAAAAGAAAATTGAATAGAAATTGGGGGGAAATACCAAAGTCACTCCTTACATCTTCCAGTAAGATGGCATCATGATCTCATGCCAGCACTGTCCAATCGTGAGAAACTGCAACAGTGCTAGGCAAATAACAATGGGGTGATTTAGCTATTACAGACTGCCATGAATCCAGTTGTGATTATGGGTTATTTAATATAAAATAAGACAGCTCAGATCCCCTCCCAGGGCAATTTGGGCGACACTGACTTCCCTGTACAACAAAACTATAGAGAAACAAATACCAGTGAATTCATTGGTGCTTACTCCCAATTAAATGGATAAAGGATTGCAGCCTTGGAATCCTCTGGGCAGCAAACTACCATGTAAGTGTTCCACCTGACCAGAAACACCTTTGCCTTAAGTTGTCTTGGAAAGATGGAGGTAGAGCAGGAGGCAGGGCCCACACATTTACAAACTTTACTGTTATTCACATGATCATCCTACACTAGGGACGGAGGGGAAGTTAACTCCTCCTTCTCCTGCTTGCATTATTTAATTATTTATTTCATGCTTAGACTGTGCAATAGCCAAGGCTGACTGGGTGACTAACAAAAGAAAAATTTAAAATACACACACAAACACACATATATGCACACTGCCTCCTCTGCAAGATTGTGCCCCCACCAGTCTGATAAAAGGCTGCTTCAGGTGACTGGAATACTTTTCAAAGGGGGAAGCAAAATTTGGCCACTGGTGGGGTGCACTTATAAAACATGTAGAAGGTAAGTATAATATTAAATAATTCCTGAGGCATTTTGTTTTTCTGAAAAGGTAATGTTCCCCTCTGCAAATGCAAATGGCTGTGCTGGCTGGGAAAGATGGAAGTTGCCATTCAGCACATTGAGGGCTCCAGACTGGGGAAGATAAGCTGTGCTTGTACTGAAATGTCCTTCTGAATTACAGCAGGTCAAGGATTCCGCCTCTGCACCCACCCACCCTAAACCCAGTTCCCACCTGCGTTCCCTGCTACAGAAAAGGCATTTTTTCCCAGCCACAGTACTGGCAGCCATTCAGTTTCTCCGTATTCTGTCCTAATGGTAACTTCCCATCCATGATAAGGTTTCTGCATCAGGACGACCGAGTGTTGAGGGACACCCATTTCTTTGAGGATCATCCACAGCGTCTCCTGATCAAAACAGTCAATGGATATGCTGCTGCCTATAAAGCACAGATTGATCTTCTGAAATTATCTGAAGTGCATCAGTAGCCAATGTATATTTGCGATATAATCTTGAGGGCCTCTTCCTTTTCTGTGTTTCCTTTTTTAAGTCCAGCCTAAACACCAGGCTCTCTCATTGTAAGGTAAAATTCTTTGTTGCAGCACCTTGAGCACATGGGAAATTAACGCAATGGTCCTGTGGCTGCAGCACCCTGGTGCATCTCCTTTCTAGGGGACTGGAATAAATACTGAACAGTTACAGGCTGTGGCCCGCTGTCTGTTGGCATATTCTCTTTTCGAATTTGAACCAACTCGGTCTCTATAGTTAGGACCCCTAGGTTATGGAATGGGCTCCCACGGGAGGTGGTAGAAGGTCTACCAGTGAGCATGTTCAAAGAAAGACTGGACAACCACATGGTGGGCATGTCATGAGCGGAGCTGGCTGGAACTGGGGGGTCAGAATGGAGGCCCAGGAGGCCCTCCTGACTCACTGTGTTTGCCGGAGATAGCCAAATGGCCTTGTTTCTGTAAAGGGTTGCCCCCAAGGACTGGGAGATGGGCCATCTCCTCATGGGTCAGCTGACCAACAGTGGGGCGGGGGCGGGGGGGGGGAGATAAAGGTCAGGAAACAGTGAAGCTCTTTGTTCTCTTTTGGAGGTTTCACTTGGCTGTTTGCTCTCTGTGATGAAGAACTCTGTGAAGTCCTGTGCATCTTGATCCTTTTGAAGGTGGAGTCTCTGTGTATAGTTTATGAAAGGGTTAGCTTTGTTGTTTTTGGGTCTGAGTGGTTTAACAAGACTGTGGGAATGCTTGGTCGACCGTAAAGTTGCTGCTTTCCAACTTCTCCTTCCCCATGTTATCCTGTATTATTCCTTTTAGATGTACTGTTTAATACCCCCCACACACACCTGTTTTATCCTTTCAATAAAATTTGTTTGTTCCCCAAGCTTGGTCTGCCATATGCTGAATCCAGTGACTGGTTCTGGGTTTGAGGAACCAGGGATTTTCTGGGCAGGAACTGGCCCAGTTGGCCAAGAGAATGGGGAATCCCTGATGGCTTCTGACACTTTGGGAAATACTGTGGCTGAAAATAGCTTGCAGTTATCAGCTCTCCCTTATCAAGATGGCGCCACTTTTTTTTTGCATTCCCGGGATGCTGAGCTTTCATCCTGCTAATCTCAATCGTGCATGTGCAATGCAGCCTTCCCCAAGCTGACGCCCTCCAGACGCTACGAGGCTTCAGGTTCTTAGTGCTTTCACATCTTCACACTGCTTTACTGTTCCGTTGGTCTTACGTATCTTGCTTTTATTATGTGTGACTTTATCACTGTTTGCTGTTTGTATTTTATGTCTTTAATTTAACTGCACATTCTTTGGAATATTTAATATGCTTGTTATTTGTGTTCTAATTATTGAATTCAATTACTTTAACATTCACTGCACAATCATTTACATATCTACTCAGAAATAAGTTCCACTGAATTCAGAGGCTCTCTCCAAGATAAATGGATACAATCTGGGCAAGTCATATAAATAGGAAAATCAGAGTATAAAGGATAGCAAACAAATTAAAATGCAGACAAGCTGTATTTGGGAGCAGGCAGGGATTTAAAATATTCAGGTATTTAAAAGATGGTATCAAAACCAAAAAAACTACATACAATGCCCATCTTATACATAAATGTGGTCTTGTATATTGACTGAATAGCCACACTCAGAAATGAAGCATACAAAGTAGAAGCAAGAGCATTCAGCATATACAGGCTTCCACTTTACCAAGGAGCAACCAAGGAGCCACATACAGATCCATCTGTGATAAGGGCTAGAAATGGCTGTCCAGAATTTACTGCATACTAAGTAAATTCTTTCCAGAAATCTGGACAAGACAAAGGATTGATGATGGAATAAGAACTGAGACCTGCTCAAGGAACAGTCAGATGGCAACAGAGGGTTAGATAAGGGAAGATGAGGATGACTCAGGAGAAGATTTTGCTAAGCAACTGGAAACTGAGATGAAGCCTTAGAATGTCGAATTAATTCCAGAGGCGTAGCTGTGTGGCTGTTAAAATACACATGCCCTAAGAGTCCAGTGGCACCTTAAACACTAATGGATCTATTGTGGCAGAAGCATTTACAGACTATCTCTTGAGATGCAAGTGATGCGGAAGGGCCTAGTCCACCAGTGCTTTGGCTCTTGCAGTGAAGAATATCCCTGAATGTGCCTAAGAAATCGCTCCCCCACAATGCACACAACCAGAAGGCAATGCACACAACCAGCCCCTGGCATACATCTCAGCGTAGAGGAAGGAACTCCAGGCTCTTTTCAAAATTTCAGTGATGCATTCTGCAGACACCCACACAGTCAGACCAAGTCCTAGAATATCACAGAACCAGATCTGGAATGCATAAAGTAGTACTAATGAAAGTTAAGCAGCCTTCTCCAATCAACTGCCTTCCAAATGTTGTGCTGGCTAGGCCGTTTTTCTGTGCGCATCTGCATAGGACTACACTTGCAGAATGTGAACTGATGTTCCCAGATCACCCTGGTGTTACCAACCATACCAAATCCACTCACCTCAGGGCTCCAAACATGCAGCATGCCCAGGTTTTATAAGGAAAATAAGCACCTTCTCCTTATGTTCTGAAGGAGCTGAATGTGGCCTCTCTGTTTCATGTTTTACAGATCAATCCTTGGGCGTATATAACAGCAGGGCAAAAGCTGAATTGCTTCACAGAGCATACAATACATCCTTCCTACACACCTGCAACTAAGTTTGAGGAAGAGAGAACCGTGGGACTGCATCTGAGACCTCTCATTCTGAAAGTAAGCACCCAGTCCTCAGCACCCCCATCAAGCTTGACATCAAGCCAAGGTTCACAATTCACCAGAGCTCTCAGCTTCAAGTGTTTTCTCCTCTGGGGATCATGACAGCACAGGGCTTGCAGCTCAGAGTCATCTTCAGGTTACATGTCAATTTAAAAGTGAGGCATATGTGCAGTACCTTTGACTGTATGAACCTGCCTGAGCATGGGCACACCGTCTTTCAGCACTCTGTCCTTTCTGTCTTTCAGATATTTGGTAGATCAAACTCCAGTGAACTTCTGGAATCTGTCTTGGTTGCAAGATGCTGCACCGAGCACATGCATGCATATAGAAAGACATGACCAATTTCTCACAAAACAACGGAAGTTAAACTTGTTTACTAGGCAAATCAATATGGACTGTGTTGGACTCACGCTGCTGAACGTTCCTGCAAGTCTGATGCATGCAGAATACCATCCTCATGTCACGGAGAAGGCAGGTCTTCATAGTGCTATGCCAACCTTCTATTTTTATCTGCTCAGCTCTAAGGAGCACTGTAACTTGCAAATAAGCCACATTCAACACAGCAAAAACAAATCCTTGAGATCCAAAGCAAAGCCTTAGGATCACACTGTTTCACTCAACTAAAAGCTACATTCCTATATGCCCTTAACTGGGAGTAAGCTCCACTTGAACGTAGAGGGGTTTAATTTGAGGGCACAATTCTATGCATACTGAACCAGAAGAGAGTTCTGCAACTGACTGCATTCCCAACCACCCACATAAGCCACTGTATTAAACCTTGATGCTTATTTTTGAGAGTATGCATTTGAGTGCTGGGTGCATCTTTTTGGCCCAAAGGAAGCATGGAGAAAAAAGCATTCGCTTCCCCCACTTCCCTCTTTCATTATGCTTTATGATTGAAAGCATAAAGGCAGGAATCTGTCATGCTCCCCACGAGCCCTCTCGGTTGGGCAGCGGAATATCAAAAATTGAATAATAAATTAGTTAACAAATAAGGCTCCCCCATTTGCTTTAAGAAAAAGTACTAGACACTGCACAGGGAAGGGACATGAAATAGGATGACTGCACGTAACAACACTCTGCGTATCTAGTTTGAGAGAGCAGAATTTAACTCATTTGAGAGAGTGCAGTCTGCCAAGCAGCATCAGCAGGAGCATGTGAAGAGATCCTTGATTATATAGATGAAGGTGCATAGCCTTCCCGCACTCCTCCTCGTCTTGTGGCCAAGACTGACAGCACCTAGCTGCAAGTATCCATTATAATGGCAATCTCCTGAGCCTGTGCAGAGCACCATCTGCCAAGCCAGCAAGGAGGTGGCCTCCCTGAAGTCATACATGTACTCAAGAAGAGCCCTGATGCTGGATTGTACCAGGGTTCCCACGGTGGCCAATCAGCTACCCCAAAAGCAAGCTCACAAGGAGCTCATGAGCGCAATCGCACCTTCCCACCCATATTTTCCAGAGGCTCACTGTGTCTGATCCTGGAAGGGGGGGGTCTCATTTTGCCATGAGAACTTGTGCGCTGTGGTTACCTGGAGACCCAAAGGAAACCTTCTGGCAGAAGATGACCCGCCCCCTGTCCATCTTTCTCAGCCATTACTTTATACAGGCATCCTACCTCTGATGCTGGATGGAGCATCGAGTCATTCAGACTAATCACCATTAACAGCCTTTTTGTCCATGAATTAATCCAACCTCCTGTAACACTGTCTACATTCGTGGAAGTGAAGGGCTGGGTAACCTCTGCCCGCTCAGCGGCAGGATGATTGTGACATCCACGAGCAGCACGCGGGCCCGCAGGGAGGCCCGAGCGAGCGCGGCTAACGCGAAATAGGCACCGCGGTCCCCGACCACGTGCAGGGAACCCTCGGCCGACTTCGCAGGGCCGCCGCGCGCCTTCCGGAGCACGCGAGAAGGCGTGGCCTCCGCGCGGGGCGTGGCCTCCGCGCGCCCCGCCCCCGCCCGCCGGGATTGACAGCTGCCCGCAAGCGGCGCGGGGCCTGGCGCTGCCAAGGCCCGCGGGGCCTGGCGCGGCCCTCGACGCCCTCGGGCGCCGCCGCGTGAGGAGCTGGGAGGGGGCGACCCGCGGGGCGGGGCGGGCGGGCGGGGCGGGCGCTCGACGGGGTCTCCTCACCTGCTGCGCCGCTGCTGCTGCTCCTCCTCCCGCTGCTCCTGACGGGGCTGCTGCCACCTCAGGCGCCGCGTGCAGCACCCGCCCACCCACTTCGCTACGCCCACCAGCAGCCAATCCGGAAGCAGGCGCCGCCCCGCCGGAGGGCGACCGCGCCCTGCCTGCCCCGCTGCGATTGGACGCCGTGCCCGCCAATCCCCCCTCTGCTGCCTGGCGCGCGATAAGGAGAGAATGAAGCGGGCGGGGGTGGAATGAAGGAAAAGAAAAGGGCGGGCCGCGTCAGCCAATGAGAAATCACAGCGCGTCCTTGACGCCAGCCAATCCGAAGGAGGGACAGAGAAAGCGAGGGGGGAGGGGAAAGAAAGCCGTTCTTGAGTCGACCCATCGCAGTGGAAAGACAGGAGGGGAATAAGCGGGATCTATTGATTGGCTAAGGAGCGAAGCTTTTTCGGCCCTTCTCCAACCTTGTGGCTCAGGCCTTGGCTACGCCTCCGTTTCGAGCCAATCAAAACGTTAGGCGGGGTATTGGCTGACCTGGACCAACCGGCGCCTGGGCGGAGTAAGGCGGCCCCCTTGGCGCCCCCCGATAGGCGGGGCTTCAACTTATTTTACCTAATTAATATTCAGCATGACCGGGTGGTGGAGGCGGGGCCTCGGTGGCTTCTGCGCGGGAAAGGGAAAAGCGAGATTCGCGGCTGGCCGGGCGCTTTGGAGAATGGCCACCAATAAGTAAACAGTAGTGTTATTAATATCACTTATTATCCCCATAGGGATTACTTTTATTAGTTATTAATAACGTTAATAATAATGAATGTGCTGAGAGCTTAAGCAATCGTTAGGGATTTAATGTGGTACATTCAGGAACTTGGCGTGAAACGCTGCACATTTAGATAGAAATCCTGTGCATGTTTAAATGGGAGCAGGTCGTGTTTAGACACAAAATAGTGCTCGAGTTCCCAGCTGGAAGTCGGAAGGCCTCTTTCCGAACATGCATAGGATACACCCTTAGTTCACATTTATACGATGATCGTTCCTAATAATAATTAGCAATCATTTCCTCAATTAATCCCTTTATTTATTTATTTGGGATACTTGTATGCAGTCCCATCCGCAAAAGCCTCGGGACGGCTTCCAACAAATAACAATATACAAAAATATAAAGTTGGACACATCCGGGCAAGAAATAAAAGCAATAAATAATTTAACAATTAATTAAAATAACATTTAAATAAAAAGCTCTTGGCCTGGCGCCGAAAAACAAATAACTACTTTTTTTTTCTGCTGTCCTAGGAGTTGGGATTGGAGTTGAAGGTTTTATGTATCAACTCCTCAATTTATGGTACTCCTCAATTTCAACACTTGACTCCTTGATTTATATATCAATTTAGGAAATAAATAAGTTAAGTATTCATTTCCTCTACTGATTGAAAGCACTCCACCTACAAGGCATTCCTTCACTGCCAACCTGAATCGTCAGGCTATTTTAGAACCCTACCCTGTTAAAGCTATAGGCTTTTGATTTTATTTATTAAAGAAATTACAAACATTCAAAAATAAGTTTTAAACAAACTTAGAAAATGAAAACATTGGTCCATTCAGGTAAATTTTTTATCAAATATTATAAGATGTAAAGAGTCTTGGTAGTCCTGTTTGGCCTCCAGCAGATTTCTGATCTTTCTTTAGCCCTTAAAATAGATGGAATGTTTTTGTTGCTGTCTTTCCCATTCACGGCTTCTAACACTTTAGGATGAAAACACTGAAAGTGTCTTTTAAAATGTGATGCCCTTGTAGATGCATTTTTATCTTTTCTTTATCCACAAAAACTAATTTTTGCAACACAGGCTTTTCACAATTAACTCCTATAATACATTGACACATAATATGTCTCATCAGTTGTTGCTGTAAAGTGTTCAAAAACAGCCGACTTTGTTGACACTTTTTTGCCATTGTGATTTTTTCATGGAGTTCTGCTTTCACTAATATATGAACTTAAAATATATTCTGAAACTATAACCTGAAAAAAATAGGTGAAGTAGATTATTATCTGTGAAATAGGAAATCCTAAGATTATTTATATTACAATTTTAATTTATTCAGCGCTGGCACATTATTACCAACTCTGACTCCTGTAACTCAAAGAATTGCGTGTGACTCCACAACTTGGACTCCACAGCCCTGGTTTTAACATGTCAGTTGCTGCATTGCTTTACTGTTTTTTGGGGCATGGGGTTAATGCAAAACCAAAAATATTTCTAACCAGGATTAGAAAATTTCTAAAATAAACGTGCACACACACAAGGCAATTCAGAAAGAGAGGTCTTCAATTCCCAGCATTCTCCAGTCAGCAAGGTTGGCATAAAGGTGCTGGCAGCTGAAGGGCTTGTTTTTCCTTGCGCCCTGCTTTATTTACTAACCAGGTGCCTTTTGTAACCTCCGGAAACGGCACATCTCAGCCTTTTTCCCCGGGTCCCCCTACTCCTGGCTCACATTTTTGAGTTTCCATGGACAGTAGACTCGTTCACTCCTTAAGCGTAACATGAACTGGCGCTTGGGGAAAAGTGGACTCTGGAAGTGACAAAATGCTAGAAAAACCAGGTGCCGCCCAGCAGGAACCCGGTGCCCAGGATCTCTGGGAGACATCACGCTCCTGTCGTGTCGTGCGGGTGAGAACTATCAGAATTACGGCCTCAAGGATGCTGGAGGTAACAGCAATGGCTGCCTGACTGGCAAGCAGGACCTGGCGCAAGTGGCTGGCCCCGTGGCTGGGAGACGGGCCGTCACCCCACAGGTCAGGCAGCCAAGGCTGGGAGGGAGCACAGCCGGTGGCGCTGAGCCGCTTTGCTCCTCTCCCTTCGTGACCCATGGGCAACATTCCTCCAGGATGTCCTGGGGACATGGCGTCCTGTGTATCCTGCACCAGCGGAAGCTAGAATTGCTCTTATGGGCTGGGTTAGCAGGGCTGTGTCACTTTCTCTGGCAACAGGACCCTGGGCAGTGGGGCCTCTTGGCTGGCTGTAACCTGTCCTGCTGCTGTCCAATTTCCCCCGCTTGCCCATTTTTCTCCTTTTAGATTCTGTGTTTCAGTCCCTCCATCCCTATATGCCATCCTTTTAATGAACTTGTTTTGTTCCCCAAGGTTGAGTCTGTCGTGTGCAGAATACAGTCACTGGTCCAGGGTTCGGGGAGCAGAGAATCCCCGAGGGCGTTCCGTTACAGCAAGTTGTTCTTCGAAACCCCCATCTTAAACAACCATGACCATTCCACATGAAAGGAAGACTGATCAGATCCTGAAGAGTTAAAAATGAGGTTCTGCCTTACCGTTCCCATCCTTTATTGTTTTATCAGCTGCAAAAGGGCGGGGGCTTTGCAGGATAATTCCACAGTAACAGCAAGGCCAGGAATACAAAGGCATTGCTATGACTGAGACCAGCATACCCTCATTGACTTTCCCGGTGAGCCGGATACGCGGTCTGATTCAGGCCCGATGAGAGCGCCTGGGATGTCCATGGCTCAATGCAGGATGCTCTCTGGGAATGAGAGGTGTCGCATTTGGTTGGTGAAGGTTGTACTAATGGTGGCCGTGAGGATACCCAGACCTCCTGAGGATTCTGTAAGGCATTCAAGGCATGTCTGGAAGCCCCTCTGCGTTGCACAGGCTGGCGATGGTTCCATTAGCCTGGCTCCCTGGAGGCGGCTGGGCACGTGGCACAGCTGTGAGCAGCTTGACTGGCGCTTCAAGGAACTGTCCTACATGTCTGGGCGGGATGGGAGCTGCTGCGCCATGCCGGGAGCTTTTCTTCTGCCTAAGCCTGCATAGGACTGCACCCCAATTTTTTGCCCGGTGTACCCTTCGTCCTTAGCAGCATAGGGGCAGGCACATGGTGTGGTGGAAATTTGGCTGGTACAGAGGAGTAAGCATTTCGTTTCAGGTCTCCCCCACCCTCCAGCTTTCAACGTACTCTGGATTCGGAACAACCAAAATGTTAGAAATTCAAACCGGGGAGAGAGCAAAACTAGCAGCCTCGCCTGCTCCTATGTCACTGGCTCCTGGTCCATTTCCAGGCCCGTTTAAAAGGCTGGTGCTGAGCTTCAAAGACTGGAAGGAGCCGCTGTCCGCACAGCAACCTGCCTGAACGCCGTGGCCGGGGCTGCAGAACCCCTGCTCAGGGCCACGTCTCGCTCATTTCCCAGCTGCCGAGTGGAGGTTTCTGCACTCCAGAAGAGCGGTGTGCCTTCTCCACAGCTCGACCACCAGTGGAAACAGCTTTAAGCTACCACAGGCTGGCACTTCGGCCTCGCCCCCTCTGCCTTCAGCCGGCCCATGGCTTGCATGCCCTCCTGACCCTGCTGCTCCAAAAGCGAAGCTGCTCTCAGCCCAAGACGTGTGTCTTCTCCCCGCCTCAGACCATCACTGGAGACCTTGCTCCGCAGTGGCTCCTTGGTTCTGAAAGGCCAACCCCAGAGAGGCCTGCTGGACATTCCCCTTCTGTGCTGGCAAAGGCATTTTAATTTGTATAAGCTCTTCTATCCAGGGAGTCATGCTGCAGTCTTTGGGGTTTTCCCCTCTTTGTATTAGAGAAATACAAATCATGATCCTCTTCCTTTTTAGGTCTTAGTCATTTGCACCCATTTAAAACGATCATTTTAGCAGGAGTGCTGCAAAGCAGAGTTTCCTGTGTGTGGATCTTATGATAGTGAGGGAATAAGAGAGAAAAATAACAGCTACATAAATCTGTCTATATTCCCAGGACGTTTCAAGAGGAAACATATTTTTCAAGGGAAAATGTATCAGTCTGGTCCCAAAATGACATTTCTGTGCCAAGCTGGTGTCTCTCATTGTGCATTTGTGACAGAATCCGCCACTTCCCAGCCAGGTCTCCTCCAGCGCTGTTTGGCTGCCACTCCCAGCCGAGTGGGACGGTGTGACTCGGTGTCCTGCAAAAGCAGGCGGTTGCACCCGATGGCCTTCGTGGCCCCTTCCAGCGCCGCCACTCCCAGTGTCCACAGCTGCTCTAGGGTCCCACTTGTCCCTGCCTTAAATCAGCCACGACCAGGAAGCCCCCATAACATCAAGACACCCTCGCCCACTAGAGCCAGCGGAGAGTCCGGCGTGACTGGCTTCTGCCCCCAGCTCCGCAGACAGTGAGCATGCCAGTCGCTGCTCTGATTGCAATTACACAAGCGCAGGCTGTGCTGAAGAAGGGCATGGGGGCTGGAGGTGCGTGGTAAAACTCCCGGAAAGGCAATTCTTTTGAGGAGGGGTGTGAAGACGGGAGGGAAGATAGCGGCACTTGGAGCAGCAAGGCCCTTTCCAGAAGCTGGTGGAGGTGCAACGCGTTGTCTGGAAACCCGGGAGAAACACTGGGGGGAGGCTCCGAAAAACGATCACTGGTCTGCTGCAGCCGAACGCCAGCTGGAGGCGCGGCCGGAGTTCAGTCTGAGGAGAGGGGAGAGGAAAGGAGACGGAGCTGTGCCACCTCCCCGTGCCAAGCATGCTGGCCGGCCCCCCGCTTGGAGAGGGCAAGCGGCAGACCTTCACCCGACCCCCAACGGCCCAGTGCCCAGCCTGCCATTTTTGTGCAAGGCACTGGAGGGGGCAGTCGGGGAAAGATTTGTTCGGTCTGAAGGAAACAAGCGGTGGCTTTCTCCAGTTAGCCTGGCTCCTGACAGAAGCGGCATCCTGATAAGGTTGGAGACTTCCTGCTCAGGGGTCCCGTCAGTCGATGAGGGTCCGGGCTTCCCCGCTCGAACCTCGCGCTGGACTGCCCCCTTAGCTACGGTGCCACGCTGGCTCAACCGCAAGGCTCCCAGGAACAGCTGGGCACATCTGCCTCAGCCGTTCCTCGTCCTGCCGCCTCAAGCACATCACCCGCGGCCTGGCTGGAGAGCGGCGTGTGGCGGGACTTACTTGAGATCAGTGGCCCGGGAAGAGGTAGAACTTCCTGCTCAAGGTGGTCCGGTCCTTGGAGGGCATCTGGCAGGGATTGCTTTCGAAGGCCCACATGACCTGCGGAGAGCAGAGCTCAGGGATGTCCCCGTAAGGCAACGGCCCGGTTAGAGGCGTGCGAAGAGGGAAGGGCTCTGGGCCCGTTCACCCTCGGGGTCTGTGGGAGCCCACGTGTGCCTTGCTGGCAGCCTGGGGAGCGGGGGCTAACAAGGGGCTGGCGAAGCCCCTCGCCTCCCGAGAGGCAGGCACTTGGAGCCGACTTGGGAATAAGCCACCCTGAGTCGGCTGTCGGGCCGCCTTACCTGCTGCCCGGTGCGAGAGGAATTCGAAGGGCTGCTGATGGCCGTGCTGTGAAACAGGCTCCCTGGCCTGACCCAGCAGTGCTTTTCTCAGACTGGGGCTAGTGAAGCTGTTACGTTACGCTGAGCAGACACCTGATCCAAGTAGACCTGTCAGGGCCCAGCAACTTACGCAGGCATCTTTTTGTGGCCCTACCTTCCGGAAAATCTCTTCCAAGTTGCAGTTCCAGGCATGTTTCTTGATCTCCTCAACCAACTGGACGATGAAGATGGAGCCAGTCTGGGGGCTTCTCCAGGACACATTATCTGCAGGAACAAAGTCGGCCTGGGCACGTGAAGCTGCAGCCGTTCATCGCGAGCTTGGCACAGGGCATTCCCCCCCCCCCCCGGGCGGGGATGCTGCATCTGCCAACATCAACCTTGGACGCTGCCATGGCAAAGCGGAAGCCCTGTCTCCAGGTGAGGGACAGGTGGGGGGTGAGCGGTGACTCTTCGCGGCCCTGTTCCCAGGGGCCGAGGCCTGCCCCCTCCCCAGCCCCCGTCTTGCCCCAGAGGTCTGCGCCCTTTGCCCAGGCCCCCCCGCAGGGGTTGGTGGAGGTCCTGTGGCCTACATGAGACACCGCTGGACCGGCAGTGACGCGCCCTTCTGGCTCTCTTCACTTGCTACCCCAGAGCTGGCAGGGGAGGTGGTGGTGGTGATTAATTATTTTTATATAACATTTTTAAGATGAGGGATTTTTTCTTTCAAAGAACTCAAAGTGGCGAACACCATTCTCCTGCTTGCTCTCCATCTTATCCCATGAGCGGAGCCAGCTGGAGCTGGGGGTCAGACTAGATGGCACAGGAGGCCCCCTCGGACTCGCTCTGCTTCTCGGTTTCTAACCCTGTGGGGCAGGCTCACCGAGAGTCCGTGCCCAGCCCAGTCACCCACTGGGCTCCTTGGCTGAGCAGGGACTGGAACCCAGGGCACCGGAGTCCCAGTCCCATGCTCTTAAGCACTAGCCCACACTGGCTCGCTAACCTATCGGTCCACCCAAGGGCTGACACCTGCCCAGCTATGTCTGCCTCCCACGGCCGTCTTACCTGGAGTTGTGGAATACAAGCAGATGAAGTCGCTCTCCACGTGTACTTTCTGAATGGTGTCCTTTTCCAACCCTTCCGGGGCCCCCACCGCACACCTGTGCGATGGAGCACTGGTCGAAGCCGTATCAGCCACAAATATAAACCCCTTATTCTCTGGAAAAGCACAGCAGCGGGTCAGTGGCGGAGGACAAAAGCCCTGCACAGCTCTGCAGTTGCCTCCATGTTCTTTGGAGAGACCACCCACGCCCTTCGCTTGCCCACTGTTTATGGAGAACGCAGAGGGTGTCCCCATTCCTGGATGTTTGGGCCCAATGTTTTCTGCCTTTTTCAGATCTGGACCTTATCAGATGGCATACAAAGGGCAACAGCTGCCCTGCTAGCCTGCCCAGTGTTTTTAAGGGCCGCTGTGCCTTTAATCAAAAGCTTCCTGCTGTGCCCACTGCAGGTATTCCTGTTCAGGGAGACGAGTGTGGGGTCATCCCTTCCTAAGTCCGCTTCTCTTCTCTGCAGGAGAGGGGACTGCGGATTAAAAGCAGGTTCCCTGCACTGCTGCTCACACTCCCGCCGGGGTCCACCTGCCGTTCGCACTCCCACACCTCCGGTCTGACGCCAACAACATACCCCCTCGACAGGCTTGGATGATGATCACTTTGGGTTTTCCCCTGAGGGCCCGGCAGTTCTTGTTGTTGAAGGTGGAGAATACCAGATCGACAGGGAGGATGTCTGGATGCTGCTCGCTGCTCTTGGTGCCGCACAGGCCATCCCGGAGGCCGTGGGACATGAGCACCACGAAGGTGCTGTCTGAGGCCTTGTGCTCCTCCCGGGCAGCGAAGTGCTTCAGACAGTCAGCCATGCCCTGCAATCACGGGCGGGAAATCAATTATCCCCCCAAATAGACCAGGAGCAGTACTAAGGAGAGAAAAGAGTAACCAGAAGTAATAAGAACCCCACAAGCCAAAAAGGCCAATAAAACAAGACTCACCACTTGTTTATGTTATGCTGGGAGGGTTGGTTGTGTGTAGTCTTATGGTTGGCTCCAATCCGTCTCCTTTTTTTGGAGTGATGAGTCTTGTGGTGTTTGCATATTCTGTTGCAGTGGCATCTGAGTTGCAGCCTGAGGCTTGGTCTGTCTTGCCTCGTCTTTTGGGAGGGTTGGTCGGGGTTTTCTTGGTGGTGGTGATGGTTTTGGGCTATGACTTTGGGGTTTTATACTTAGGGCTATGTTCGAGTGACTGTGCGGGGTTATTTGTGGCTCGTAGTGATGTTTTGGGTGTTTCGTTGTTGTATTGGCGTGGGTTGGCGGGTTTGTTGGCGGTGGGTTATGCCTTAATACTGACACTGTTTGTTGTGTTAGAGTTGGTTCGTGGATTGGCTAGTAGGTGTGTTCGTTCTGTGTACAGGGTTGGGTTCTTGTAGTTGAATAAGACAGGACATTCATTTTCACTCCACCAGAGATTCCCGAGCCCAACGAGCTCACGTGAGACCCTACAAAACCCTCAGAAGAAGGATACACGCCCACCGCCAGTCCCCAAAGAGTTTTTAAAAAAGTGGATTGGAAAATGGAAATAAACGATTTAGATCTCATTTTTTTGATAAATTCCTACGGTAAATCAGCTTGTTGTGATGAAGAATAAAGTCCGTTGGACCCGAGCCCTTGGACGAGGGCCACACCCCACTCATCCTGGCCACCGATGGGTGGGCGCTCTTCCCCCTTCGCAATGCCTTCCTCCCATTCTGAGAGACTGAAACGTCTTTCCTAAGACTAGTTACTAGCAGCATGGGGTTAACGCTAAGAACACGCGGGCATCTTTGCTGCTCTGGCCCCATTCACAAGAAAGCAGCCCTCCACAGCTTCAAAACTGAACTGGGTATTGAGGCTGAAATCTGCTCTAATCTGCTAAAGAGCATGAAACAGACCACTTCCCATCTTCCAGTGGGTCTGGAAAGGCACAGTCCCTGCACCCCTTCCTGTGGCTCAGCCTCGGAGCCGTCATCTCCCGAGATGAGGGTGCCTGAACGCCTTTCTTGCCTTTCCAAGCTTGGAGCTGACGGCACACTGCACTTCTGCAGCGCTTCCACACCCCGCAAGACAACCCCTTCCCTCCCGTGGCTGGCAGGAGGCAGCGGGAGCCTTGCCGTGGGAAGCGAAGGGGTGGCTTCAGGGGAGAGCCACGTTCGTGGGGGGGGGGGGGCAGCAGTTCCGGGAGAGGGCAAAGGAAGGGATCTGGAATATTTCAGGCGAGCAGAAAAGACGCCACACTGGCGCTGTTTCTCATGCAGGTGTTCTGCACCTGCGTGCTGGCCAAGATGGAGGCAGAGAGGAGCGCAGCTCGATGTAACATGGGCCACACGGACAGGGCAACTTGTCCTGAATTTCTGCCTGTTGAAAGCAGAGGAGTCCAGCCGGGAAAAAGCGCCGGCAGCTTGACGCGGCGGCGAAGACGGCTGCTTGGTCACGGGGCCAGCCTGGGAAAGGAAGCCCCCCCCCCCCCCCGCCCGGGCCTTCTCTACCTGCGAGCACAGATTGGTCTCCACCTCCACTTTGTAGTCCAACCCTTCCAGGAGCTGCGTCATCTGTGCCAGATCGATCTCGGCCCCATTCCTTCTGGTGCAGTGCTCAAATTCAATGTTGCAGACGATCAGGGCTAAGCGGGTGCGCGCCTTTGGGTCCTTGATAGGGTAGATCTGCTAGGAAACAGCAGGTTTCCTCAGCCAGGCTCACCAAACTCTGGCTGGGAGTCCAAGAGCAGCAGCCCAGTGGAGGGGGCTGAGCTGCTGCCTCGACCGGGACGCAATCTTGGGCAGGTGGCTCTGCAAAGGCACCGCTGGCCAGGACGGCTGCTGGGCGGGGCCTGCCGGGAGCTGTGGGCCGTTCGTCCTGCCGAAGGGTGCGTGGATTTCACCTGAAAAGGACCCGGGGCCCGAGCGCGGCCAAGCGAGGACGGGCTCCGCCACCTGTGGCTGCCTCGCTTTGAAAGAGGCGAGCGGTGGAAGATGTGACGCAGCTTTGCACAACCGTGTCCGGGCTGGGGAGGGACACATCCATCCCCTCCCACAATACTAGCTCCCAGAGGGGCCTCCACGCAGCTGCTGGGTGGGAGATCGGCGCGGGGTTAAAGTACAGTGGGGGGCTTCTTGCCCCGAGGCGTGATTTGGGCAGCTCCGACAGAGGACTGGACCGATGTCCGGAGAGGGCTGCCCAGGGCTGCCGCTCCTGATGGTTAATACCACCTCCAGGATCAGAGGCAGCATGCCCATGTGCCCCAGCTGCTGCGGGGGACTTGGGTGGCAGGGCGCTGCTGCACTCCCCCTTGAGGGTTTCCTGTTGGGGTAGCTGATTGTCCACCACGGAATGGATGGCTGAACTCGATGGGCCCTTGACCGCTGCTGTCCCCGGGGGGCCACAGGAGGCAGCAAGCGCTCGTGTTCCCCTCCCACCAGTCTGCTTCTGAGCGAGCATTTTGTGAGCTGGGGGGAAACCTCTCCCTCCCTCCCTCCCCTGCCTCCCAGCACGCATACCTGCATCGAGGTGGAGAGGAGCGGCTGGCACGCAAGGATGCCCACCCGGCCCACGGTAAAGAGACGGGTCACGGAAAGCCGCCTTCCCCGAGCTGCTGCCTGCCCGATCTGCGGGTGGCAGTGCCAATCAGCCCTCACCCGGGTCTGTGCTGTCTAGGGCTGATGGGAGTGGCAGTCCTCCATTCCTGTGGCGGCAGTGCTGAGCCCTCTGGGGTGCGGGGCTTTGGGATGTTTTCGGGCAGCACCAATGCCAAAACGCAGCCACGGCAACAGTGGCTTCGGAGTATCACCTCACTGCCTTCCTGGCCTTGTATCTTCTGAAACAGCTCCCGTGGACAGAGCACCAGCCCATCTTTGTACTGCAAGGGCTGCTCCTTCCCTGCCAAGGTAATTGCTCTCGGATCGGGGGCTTGGAGTGGCTGGCCAACCAGCGCTCCTGGAACAGAGAGAGGCGTGCAACACGCTGAGCTCTTGCACAGCGTTTGCACGATTAATGGTTGTGCAAGTCAGAAATCAAGGGGCACACGCAGGCAGGCTGCAGGTGCAGGCCGCTTGAGGGCCCTGCTGGATCTGCGGAGGCCGGGGGGGCTGCTCACTCTTCCTGACGCAAACTGACTGAGCGTCGCCCGAGCCCCGGAATGGTCGCGGGTCCCTTGAGCAAGACAGCTGGGTGGACGGGGAGGGAAGAGGCTTCCCTTGCCCTCCTCGTCCTGAACGGACAGGCATCCCCAGAAGGTGTGCCGCACTGGCCACTGCAGGCCCCCCACCGGAACGGTTGCTCAGGTCTGCTTTAGCAGGGTCCAGACAAGGAATCTGCAAGCCGAAGCCCTGAGCCAAGGCTGGCCCGTTGAAAAGCACTCGCTTCCCCGCCCAGGGGCTGAAGCTGCCACGAGAGCGCAAGGTGGCAGCGTGGCAGCTGTGGGACCTCTGAGTGGAGCACAGAAGGGCCACGGCCGGGGCCTGGCCCTCCATCCCATCACTAGCTAAAAGCAGCCCCCGAGAGATGCAGCTGCCGGCAGGAAGGGGGCCCAAGGCTGCCCCGAGCTGCCCCGCGAGGCCCAGCCGCCCCCATGGCCCTGCAGCTCTCCCCGCGGACAGAGTGGGCAGCAGAGGGAGGCAGGGAACTGCAACCCCACCCAGGGAAGCACAGGGGGACGAGGAGCGGAGACGGCGCCCACGCAAGTGGGAGGGCTGCGGCGCTTCAGAGGATGTGCAGCGACGGGAAAATCCTGGGGAAAGCGCTCTTGGCTGGGAGGTCCCCTTCCACGAGGAATCTCCTCGGCTACCGGACAGAGCAGAAATGAACTCAACAGGGCTTTTCCGCGTGACGCTGGCTCGGCCGGTGCTGAGATCACACTGGCCTTTGGGAGCACCTCTCGAGCCAGGGTGGCCCGCCAGGGTGTCGGGCGCTGGGGCGTCGTGCAGGACCAGGCGGGGGGATGCCAGCCCAGGCCGTACGTACCAGAGGGGCAGGCGGAAAAGTCCAGCTTTGCGGCAAAAGGAGCATCCCGGCGTTGGAGCGCCTCGATGAAGAGCTGGCTGGCCTTGGGGCCCTTCCTCTTCACGAGATCGATCAGGGTCCTCGCTTGGTCCTGCTTCTTGGCCTTCTCCCACACCTCGTCTCTTTCCTCCGCGTTGAGGACCTCTTTGCCAAGCAGCTCGTCCAGGAGCCAGCCGATGACATCCTTGCTGGCGCTGCTCACGAAAAGCGTGCGCGCCTCCTGCAACTGCGCGTCTGTAGGGAAACGAGGCACCCGCCACACACGCCGAATTGAGCGGGTGGAAGGCTGGGGGACGGGACGTGGGTGCTGTCCAGCGGCCCAGGCAGGGAACTCGGCCCTGGGGTTGCCGTCGCCTCCCCTGCTTGCACAGGGCTCTCAGGAGGAAGAGATGCCCTGGTCAGGGAGGGGAGGTGTTGGGCTGGATAGAGACTCCCCAGTGAGCTCTACCCAGCCCGCAGACCAGAGCTTTTCTGCATAGCTTATTTTTAAATAAATAAATAGCTCCCCTCACGATCTGCGGCACGCGCAGACCTGGCGTCCCTCCGATGCACCTGGGACCTGCTTCCAAGAAAACGCCTGGTGAGCTGGATTTTAAGCCTGCCTATTTCAAAGGCCACACGTGGCCCCCGAGCGGGCCCGGTCCGGAATGTGGAGTGGAACACCTCCCTGCAGGTGCTCAGGGCGCAGCCTCCGCTCTTGGCCCCAGCTCACCTCTGCAGGGCCGGGCTGCGCCTGAGGACTGGCCACCATCCTGCCTCCCTCGCTCGCTCGCTCGGGGTCGGATGCCCCGGGGGCCCTGCCCCCCTCCCTCCCTCTTGTCCTTGCCACAGAAGGCCCGCCAAGGATCCAGAGGCAGGGCCCCTGTGCCAGACCTTCGAGTGGGGATCGCCAGGAGCCACCCACGCCCTGCAGGAGGAGAGGCGGAGTGGCCGCGTGGGGCACCGGGGGCACCCCCCACGCGCCCGCTGTGTCTGCGCCACTCCTTCCCGTACAACTCGGCTCGGCTCGGGACCGGGGCAGAGCCCATGCCCCAGATGCAGGAGCAGACGACAAATGCCAGCCACCCTCGCCTGGGATGGCAGGGCAGACCCTTGGGTGCCTGTTCTGCACAGCCGTGGGGATCCGGGGAGCGGGGGCTCCTTGCCCGGCACGCGGGGCCTGCTGCAGCCCACCGGGGCTTCCCTTCGGGCAAGGCGGGGAGAGGGGCCTGCCCCCACGGAGCAGGGGGGAAGCGGAGGGGGAGGGACCCCCAGGCGAGCGCAAGGGCAGGCCCAGGCAGCCCCGTGGGGCCCTCCCGCTGCCATCCCGGCCCGGCCCCTCTTCCCTCCGACGCGGCAGGGCGCCTCCGCGCTTGGAGCAGGCCAGCCGGTCCCGGCACCTGGGCGCCTCCAGAGCCGCCGCCGCCGCCGCCGGGAAGAGGCGGCCCTAGCCGGGCCCTCCCCACCGCGCGAAGGCCTGGACGGGCAGCAGCGGCGCCGCGCCTCCGGGCCGGGCGGCGAGAAGGGGCGGCTGCCTGGTCGTGCTCTTACCCGCCATGGCGCGGAGGCTGCGCGGAAAGGCCGCCGCCGCCGCCGCCGGGCGCACGCGAAGGGGACGCGAGGCGCCTCCCGCCGCCGCTCCTGGCCGGGCCCGCGCAGAGGAAGCGGCGGGGCGATCCTCCGGCGGGTGCGGCCGGGCAGGCCCCGCGGCGCTCAGCGCGCTGCCTGCCACGTCCGGGGCGTCTGCGAGCAGGGCCGCGGGAGGCCGGAACGGGGCAGGCCCGGGCTGGCCGTGGGCGCCCCGCTCCGCTCCGCTCGGGGAAGCCGCCGTCCCTCTCGCTCGCAGCACCCCCTGGATCGGCTCCCGTGCGCCTGGCTGCCGACTTCCCTCTCGCGCGCCCCTTTTGCTTCCACTCCCATGCGCCCCTTGCAAACGGCTGCCGCCTCCTCCATCCTCCGGACCGTGTACCCCAGATATCGCGAAAGCCAGAGGGCCCGTCCCACGTTGCTCGCTCTGCCCGCGGCTGGGCAGAGGGGGCGCAGGGGCTCCATTCAGCACCATTTGCCCGACCGGCCCCTTCCTGAACTAGCTCGGGTGGTCCTGGGGTGCCATCCTCCTTCCCTGCTGTCCTCCAGAGACACTAGACTACAAATCCCATCTCCCTCCCCTTGTCTTTTCTAGATACTGTGTTGCTCTTTCTGCCAAAGAGAAAAACAGATGCAAGGAAAATTGTGTCAGGGCAGGACGAGCAAAGCTTTGCCACTCCACGGCTGCTAAAAGTCCGACACTGGAAGAACAGCTTTAGACTTAGGACGGGATTCCTGACCTGAGCAGGAAGCCATGCTGCCGGTCTTGCTTCCCACGTGCACCTCAGCCGTGCGCATGTCCCTGTCCGGAAAGGCCTGTCCTTTGGAGGCTGCCTCTTCAGGGATGCTGCCTGTTTACCTGTCCTGAAGTCTTCCTGTGGAGCGGGGGCACCTCAGGCATGCTCATGCCTTCCTGGAGGCCTTCTTGTGGTGTTGTCTTGAATCCCTATCGTTCATCCTAACGTTCCGTTAGCATCTGGGTGTGTCATCCCCCACCTGATCCCCCGCTCCTCCTCCAAACTGTATGTAGTTGGCAGGTTATAAAAACTCCCTGTACAGCCTCCATCTTTGTAGTCCTTTTGGGGCTGCCTACCTGCGCGTATTTCCTGTATGTCTGGATTAAGCTGTAAACGTTCCTTTGACTGTGTCCCCCCCCGCGAGTGCCCTTTAGGCACCTTTTTCCCGCTTGACAATAGTCATCGAAGTGTCTTCTCACCTGCTGTATGGGGAACGGAAGCTGATGAAAGGGCAGCTTCTGACCAACCCTCCAGACACATGGAGCTGGAACCACTAAATTAGCCACAGCCTTTAAACAGGATGCTTTTGCTTGGCACTGGAAAGGAACTTTGCTGCACAACTGAGTCAGCCAACATGACTCAAGGGCCCGGGCCATCGGGGAGGCCACGGCTGGACAGACGGCCGGCCTGGCGGGGCGGGACCTGAGCACAGGCAGCCAGAAGGGACCATCTTCTTGCCAGCGCACTCAGGATCCCCGCCGCCCTGCTGTGGCCTCTCCAGGGAAGGCCTGCCTGCACAGAGGTAGATCAGCTCTCCAAGGAGGAAGGGCGAGCACAGGGATGGCAGGAGGAGACGCTGCTAGCCCGCCACCCAAAAGCAAGTGCAGAGCGTCAAGAACTCTGCTGGCGGGGGGTGCTGTCTGGGCTGGGGGGCATTCAACAGCTGGCTTTTGTACAGGTGCTGCAGGGCCCTGCCTGTTTCCATCCAGCAAGTCCTTCCTCACGGACACTGAATGGTGGTTTGAAAGACTGTGCAGCCCTCAGTTGAGCAGCTGGGAAGCATCCTGGGTCCGTAAAAGCGGCTTGACCTGTGGAGGCAAGAGACGCGGCTCTGCACAGCACAGCGCGCAGAGTCGCCCCCTGGGGGGCAACATCGCCCTGCGGCTGAACAGGCGCCGGGGCCGGAGGCAGCACCAGCCGGCCGGGTATGCAGCGGGCTTCCCCCCAGCAGCAACACGCAGCCTGGCCAGCCGTCGCCTCGCCGCCGGGAAGGGCTGGAGGGCAGCCACGGTGGGCGGCTGAAGAGCGGGGCAGGGAGAGGGCTGGGTGGGTTGTGGGAACTGGGCAAGGCCAGAGCTGTACAAACCCCGTTTTATTGAACTTTAAATACTGTACAGAGAACGAGGAACACAGTACGAGCCACTTTCAACCGGCATGGAGCTGCTTCCAGAATTTCCGCAGGGAAGTCCCCAGTGCTTCCTGCAGGGTGGGCGCTGGCAGGGGTCCGGTGGCGAGCTCGCCGACTGCTGAGCGGGGGCAGCAGGGCCGAGGAATCCGGGCCACCCAGAGGGCACCCCAGCCCCCTTGGCAGAAGCCATTCAACCAGCTGGGAGAAGCTGCCGTTCCAGGAGGCTGCTTGCAAAGATCTGTCCGGAGGCTCTAGAGCGGGCGGTGCTCAAGGAAGCGGCAAACGGCAGCGAGGAACTGCTGGGGCTGATCGGCATGCACCCAGTGCCCCGCATCAGGAACGTGCTGGACCTCTGCCTCCGGGAAGAGCCGTCCAATCTCCGGGCGGTCCCTGGCACTGAGGAAAGGGAGATGGGTGAGCCGGAAGTGTGGGGCCGGAAGTGGGGGACACACCCCATTTCCCTGCGTTTGCTGGCTCTTGCACAAGGGAGGAACTGTCTAGCAAGGCAGGAGTTCCACATTCAGGCATGGGAGGGGGGAGTGGCCGCAGGTCCCCGCCAGGCCCATGAGGGGAACTTGCTGCTCACGTCCTCCTTTGGGACCGACGGGTGGGATTCGAGCTGCTGGAGACAACGCCGCAGCCCAAACCAACAGCGCAGCGTAGGGGCGACGGTGGAAGCGTAGCCTCCGAATCCATACCGTGGCAAGCTTCGGATACCCCTCTGACCCATGGGCCAAACACAGCCCTGCTCTCAACTAAAACGCCCCACTGAAAGAGTGCCTCTCCTTCCAGCCCTGCCCCTTTCTCTTGGCGCGCCATATCTTTGTGGACTGTGAGCCTCTGCGTGGTGCCTGGCTTGTTTCAGTGACAATATGCAGCCACCCTGGGAGCCTTTTCAGCTGAAGACGGGAGTATAATACTTCAGAAATAGCCAGCTCACTTCTTTGGAGCGGAGGCATGGAAAGGGATTTGGGAGCTGACCAGTTCCATTGAGCTCTGGGCGAACTTTACACGCCTGGGCAACGGCTCACCTGATGTAGCCAGACTGGGAGCCCCCGAGGAAGAGCACCGGCCCCAGGTAGGGTGCCTGGAAGTCAGGGAAGCCCAGGAGTTCATCCAGATGCTGAGAAATGGACTCCAAGTTCACACGCCACGTGAACCTTTCCTCGGCATACACCAGGTTGGTGAGCAGAAACTGCCGGATGGCTGGCTCCTAAACGGAAACAATGGGAGTCTGGGGAGGCCCAGGATCCAAGTGCCCCTGCCCTAGGGCAGGGGTCCCCGACCCCCAGGCCACCGACCAATGCTGGTTCGTGGCCTGCTAGGAACCGGGCCTCACAGCAGGAGGCGAGCGGCGGGCGAGCAAGCAAACCTTCCTATCTGCAGCCGCCCCCCAGTTCCAGCATCACCGCCGGGGAGCAGCTGCAAGTACACAGAAACACAGGAGCGGAGCGAGTCAGAAGGGGTCCCCCAGGCCATCTAGTCTGACCCCGGCTCCAGCCGGCGCCGCTCAGGTTATCATTAGGGACCTTTGGGGTCCTGGGCCTTGAAAGGAGGACGGAGTAGCGGCGGGGGTGGTGGAGCCGGGCGGTGAGTGGCGTGGGGAAGCCGGGGAGGGCACACGCAAGCAGCGAGGGAACCGGGAGGCTGGCGAGGGGGCGACTGCAGGCTAGCAGAGGTGGAGCAGGACCAGGGAGCTGCAAAGCCAGGAGGCCCCATACAGCCACTGCAAGGCCCCTTTGGCTCTTGGGCCTCGAGCGTGATGGTCAATTGTGCAATAATCTCACTGCATTTCACAATGTAATAATAACAGAAACACAGTGCACAATAAATGCAACGTGCTTGAATCATCCCAAAACCACCCCGCCCTGGTCTGTGGAAAACGGGTCTTCCTCAAAACTGGTCACGGGTGCCGAGAAGGCTGGGGACCACAGCCTAGGGCGCCCCAGAGCTGTGCCCCAGAGCAACCGACGCATTCCTTCCGTGCTGAGCAGCAAGGGCTCCTCCGCTGGTGAGGCGCCACGGCAGTCTCCGCCCGCTCCACACACACGCGCTGACCCATGGAATAAGCAGTGTGTATGTGCAGCTCGGAAACAGGGTGAGCCAAAAGGAGCCTCCTGGGCCATCCGGTCTGGCCCCCGGCTCCAGCCAGCTCTGCTCACACAACCCCCGACACGCACTCATCCCGTCTTTCTTGTACGCCCTCCCCGACGGGGCCTCCACCGCCTCCCTCGGAAGCCCACTCCACGACCTCGGGGCCCCAACCAACAGGAAGGACGTCCGGACATCCAACCGGAAGACCCGTCCCTTTGGCTTTGTCATGGGACTTTGCTTCTGGCTCGTCCAGCCTGGGTGGGCAGCCTCACCTGAATGGCCGGTTGCAGCTGCTCCTCTGCCAGCCGCCGTGCTGTGGAGCGAGGGATGCCGCTGGGGATGTCCACGGCCCTCAGGGCAGCGATGAAGCTGTGGAAGCGGGTGATGCCTGCCGTCCTGCTGGGGCCGATGTCAACGCACACCAGGCGCTCCACCAGCTCTGGCTGGGAGGCAGAGAGAAGCCAGACCAGGTCAGAGGAAAGCAAGCTGTCCCCGGAACCAGAGCGGGCGTCCGCCTCCTCCCCGGGACAGCCGGAGGGCACGGAATAGGTGCGTGGGAGCACCCGGGCTGGGCTGCTCAAAAGGAGCCGCCCCCCTGCCCCCTAAACCCGAGTTAGCATGGCCCACAGAGCTGAAGGCACTCTGCGCCCACTCAGAGGCATGCCCTTCCAGTGACGGTGCACCTGCTGTCTGAGCACTGGCTGCCCATCAGATGTGCTGGACTGGAAAGGCTGCGCCAGCACGAGGAACCCTGCGGCTATGCCCAGAAGGGCCCAGGTCCGACGGTGCACCTACCCACGTCAGTGCGAGCGCCATGGCCGTCTTGCCGCCCATGCTGTGCCCAACCAAGACACACCTGCTGAGACGCAGCTGGCGCAGGAGGAGCTGGACGTCTCCACTCATCGCTTCGTAGCTCATGCTCGGGCTGTGGGGGCTGTCGCCGTGGTTACGGGCATCCACCGTCAGCACCTAACTGGGCGGGAGAGGCGGGATGGCGGCGGGCTGGCAGGGCAGGCCTTCCGGACCCCCAGTGGATGCTGAAGTCAGAGCACAGAACCTCTTCCCGTCCATGGGCTGTGCCCCATTTTGGAGAAGTTCTGGGGGGCGCATGGCATGGGGGGTGAGGCAAAAGGGGGGAAGCCAACATGCCGAGGGTGCCACCACAATGTTGCTCAACGCTGGAAACCGCGCTGGCGTGCTGAGCAGCTTTTGATTAAAAGGAAGCGTGCAGGGGGTGGGGGGACTGCACAAATGCCGGGAACACGCCACTGGGCCAGGAATGTTGCCCCAAGCACCTGTGACCCTCCCTATGTGGCTGGACTACAACTCCAGTACCACTGGCCATGCCGGCTGGCCTGATGGGAGATGGGGCCCAACAGCACAAGAGCCACAGGTCCTCTTCTGCCCCAAAGGCCCTGCTGCTTCCTTCGTGCAGTCGGGACCTTTGGTCAGGACATTTAACGGGACAGGCGGGCCTGCCCCTTGCCATGCAGATGCACCGAACTCTGCGGAGATCAAGGTGACATGCCCTCCTCCACCCACAGCCCAGGGCACGAAAGCGCAAGCTCCTAGCACAAGGAGAGCGGTGGGCTGAACCCGCGGCCTTCAGGCGCAGCACCGCCTCACAGGGTTGCTCCAGGAGTCTGCACAGAACAAAGGCGGCAGAAGCACGTGCAGGCTGCTGAAGGTTTGCATGCGACCGGCTGCAGAGTCTTCCCCACCAGCTGAGCGATTCCTCGCCCGCCTGGGTCAGAGAGGCAGGCCAGCCAGGCTGTTACGTGGATCCCGATTCACCTTCCCCAGTCACACACCTCCTACATCCCTCTCTTACCCCACCCGCAAATGGCCCTTTTGGTGCTGATGTTCCAACCAGCAGGTCATCTTTCACCCCATGCTGACTCACCCACCTTGCGCCCAGTTTGGAGCACCAACTTTTTGGCCAGGGATGAGAAGTTGGATTTGCTTCCGAAAAGTCCGTGCAGGAAAACGAGTGGAGGCTGCGGTGATGGCCCGTCGTACACCGAGTAGGAGAGCGGCACAGGCCTGCGGACGAGGAGAGAGAGGGCGAGTGGGGTACAGGCTCCAGGCGCTCCAGCAGCAGAGTAGCACCTGGGAACTGCCGCAGCTGCTGGGGCCTGCTGCAGAACGGCGGCTGTGGACGAGGTGCTGGGCTTCAACGGCCATGTGAGGCCCTCTTAGACACCTGCACGAGCCCGTAAGAGGAGCTCCGTTTCTCCTGACGTGTGATCAAGGCAGAGTAGAAAATCACTCGGCTGAACTGGCGAACTACGAGGTCATCGTCGCAGCTATTTTGTGCTGTACATCCTGCAGGCCCAGTTTCAAAGCACGGGTGGGAACACGCAGGAACGGGCACCCTGAGCAGCTGCACACGGGATGGCTCCTTTGCCCGTCCTTCTCAGCTTCCGCAAGCACCACGGCCTTGTTTCCAGGCCTGTGGCTTTAGCGCCCTGCTGGTGGCCTGCCAGACTCTCACTTGAAGAGTCTGTTATGTAGTCAACACGGCAGTTCTGTGCTCGCATCTTTCCGGCCACATCCTGTCCTGCTCAATTGGGGCTCACTCCCCGGTGAGTTTCAGACTGCAGCCTCAGGCATTAGTTTGCAGAGCTACGATGTTCATATACCGCACCAGCTCTAAAAAGATTCCACTGTTGCAAACAGTAAGAATATATAAAACAGGTAAAAGAATGGCTCAGATCAGCATTTGCTCCATGGCAGTTCAGCAAGGAACAAAGCTGTCTTCAACAAGCGCCGAGACCAACCGTGCTGGTGTCCGCCTGACCCTCCTCCAGAGGCAGGGGCTCCCACGCACGGGGCCCCCCACACTGAGGGATGCTGGCAGGCTCTGGTCAGGCCACAGTTTCATGTAGCCCCACCGGGAGAATGTTCTCAGTGACTGGACAGGTTGGTAAGGGAAGGCTGGCATTTGTGCCGTCTGTTCAGCAGCCCTGGCATTGAAACAAAGCCAAACAAAACTGGGAAATGAAAGGAGCCACGCTCACCCTTCCTTTCAAAAATGGGGATGTTGACACAGCACTCCTCTACAAGGTTGTTTTAAGGCACCATTTCCCGAACGCCTGCCCCAGTGCACGATGGCCGCTCGGACCCAGCTTCATCCAGCGTCTGCTCGTGCGAGATGGAGATGCTGGTGACGCTGCAGGGCAGCTGCTTCTCCCCACCAATTTTGGCATTTCCAAATCCCCTGCTAAGCACAAAGCGGGACCTGAGTGGCAAAGCAGGGATAGGGAATCTGCGGGATAGGGAACCCGCGACCTTCCAAATGCTGCTGGACCACATCTCCCATCCTCCCCTATCACTGGCTGTGGCTGATGGGACTAATAGGTTTATCCCGCCTCTGTGGCAGAGCAGCCTTGTCCCAGCCTGGCACCCTACAAATGCTGCTGGACTACAAGACTTATCATCCCCAGCCAGCATGGCCTAGGCCGGGGTCGGCAACCTTTAACACTCACAGAGCCATTTGGACCTGTTTCCCACACAAAAGAAAACACCGGGAGCCGCAAAACCCTTTTGACATCTAAAATGAAGATAACACTGCATATATCGTTTTTTACCTTAATGCTATGCATGAGAGCCAGTGTGGCGTAGTGGTGAAGAGCGTGGGACTGGGACTCAGATGATCTGGGTTCTAGTCCCCGCTCGGCCATGGAGCCCACTGGGTGACTCTGGGCCAGTCACAGACTCTCAGCCCAACCTACCTCACAGGGTTGTTGTTGTGGGGATAAGATGGAGGAGGAGAATGATGTAAGCTGCCTTGAGCCCTTGGTAGGAAAAAGGCAGGATATAAGTCGAAAAATAAATTAAAAAAAATAAATCTTCATTACGATTTAGCTGCAACTCTTGTTCAGTCACTAAAAACTGTTATTTTTAATCTTACATTATAAACTAGTAGGACTCCTTTCATATATTTTGAATAGGAGAACAGCTTCCTGAAGAGTCCAAGTCAGTGCTAAAGGGCTGCATGCATTAAACAGCAAACCCCATTAAGTTCGTCAGCAGTAAAAGCAAATGAATCTACCCACTTATCATTAAACGTTTGGTTTTCTTCAGAAACTTTTCTTTTCTTCGATTTATCCATGGTTGGCCTATCAGGGGAAATCACAGATATAGGTGTGTTTCGTGACTGATTAGCAGATAAACATTCAAGTGATATGAATTGTAACAGGTCCCAAGCGCAGCTTTTATCATTCAGAGAAAGGAGATTACATTTGGACAAAGAGACTCTTTTCAGCAGCGTTTCATGTAACATGAGAGCCTGCAGGAAGCTTGTTCCACTCTTTCCCTGCACACTAGCAAAGGAATGTCTCAATTTACTTAACCAGCTAGCCGGGCGTTCCTGACTGGATGCCTCATCATCACCTATTGGTATTTTGTAACTCAGAGCCTTGGTCACAGATCAATGGCTGTGCCGGCGTGTGTTTTGAGCGATGGAGCCGCAGCAGAGGGATTCAAGAGCCACGTGCGGCTCCGGAGCCGTGAGTTGCCGACCCCTGGCCTAGGCCATGGGTCCTCAAACTATGGCCCACGGGTCAGCTACAGCCCGTCACGCTCATTTATCTGGCCCACCTCAGAGCTTTTGGAGTCGCCCAGAGAAAACAATCTCAGAGCAAGTCCAAAAGCTCTGAGCTGGCGTAGGTGTTCCTTGAAAAGAGCAGAGAGCCAGCACACGCACCATATTGTAACAGCTCAATTGCACATGCGCTAGCTCCCCCCCCCCCCAACAGCATGCAGATACAGAGCAGGAATACAGAGTGGGAAACAGAAGAGAGAAGGGTGGAAGAGAGAGAGAGACAAAGACACTAAAAAAGGACTGAAGGTAAGAAAACTAACTTTTTAAATCCATTTTTAATTATGTGAGCCATGTTCCCGGGCTGCGGGCCAAGCTGTGGCCCCCTTGCCCTTCTATGGGCAAGCCCCCACCACCATCGAGCGGCTGCCCCCAGGCTTGGCAAGGCGGCTGCGGCTTGCCCAGAGAGGCCATGGTGGACGCCGCGGCTGTCTCTGGGCAAGCCTCCGTCAAGTGGCTGCCATGCTTCTTCCCCCCAGCAGGGAGAGGTGGGAGGCGCCTCACTTGGCCAGCCGTGGCCTCGTCCCTTACCTTGGAAAGAAGCCTTCACATCCCTCCCCGCGGCCCTGTCCCAGCCGGGGGAGCCACCCCGCACTCACCTCTCCAGCCTCCACTCCCACTCCGGCTCTCTCAGAACCCGGGCAGTGGCAAGGACTATAATTTCCATCACGCCAACCAGCATGGCCAATGGACGTTGTAGTCCAACTCATCTGGACAGTACCAGTTTTGGTAAGGTCGCACTTAAAATACGGTAGTCATTCGCTCTGCATCCAAACACGGGCATTGTGCATTGTGGGAATTGTTCTGGGCTGACTTGCGTCACATTACTAAGAGTGGCATTAAGAGTATTTATCCTTAGTATTTTTGCTTCATTCTTTGTAAATGCCAGTCGCAGCCCTCAGCTGCATTATGCAAAATACCGTGTTTAGCGCTTTGGTTGTGTTGCAGCCACGCTCTTCCCCTCCCCATCTTGGGCTGCTGCAGCCCGAGGGAGCCCAGCAAACATTTTTAAAATTAATGTTAATTGCCCTTTAATGTGCAGTGCGCATAAGAACCCGTCCGTTTTTTTTCAAACTATAGTCCGGCCGCCCCTCAGCCTGCGCGAACGGGCCCCTCGTACAAAGCTCGAGGCCCCCGGCCGAGGGGGGCGGGCCTTGCAGACTGACAGGCTGGCTGCCCAATCCTGGGCCGCCCAATCCTGGCTGGCCGCCCGCCCCCTGGACGTCGCTCTCGCCTCTTCGTCTCCATGGCGGCTGCATCCGGGCATTTCCCCCACCCACACCCGCGTTCGGGTGGGCTCTGGGCCCGGCAGCGCGACGAGGGGGATTCTTACATGGCGTGGCTAGCGAGCCCCTTCCTTTCCCGGGCCGGTCCCGAGCGGCGGCGGAGAGGCGCCCGGCAGCAGCGGAGCGACGAAGGCGGCAGGCCGAGCGCACGGAGCATCGCGGTCGCCAAGGAGACACCGGCCGGACGGGTGAGGGCGCGGCTTGGAGGCACTTCCGGGTCGGTCGCCAGGGTGACGGGGCCAGAGGGCGGGCCGGCGGGGAACGCCCGCCTTTTCCGCTTTCAGAGGCGGGGCGCGCGGCCGCCAGGGGGCGCTGCGGGCGCCTCTGCAGCCCAGGGCTGTCGCCGCTCCCGTTTGCTCGCCGTGCCCCCCGCCCTCTGCCTCCACATGCAGGAGGGACGAGGAGCGCCTCTGAGCATATGCAGAGGGCCTGGCTGCGCTGCCAAGGGAGGAGCACTTTGACATGGGGAAGGCATCATTTCCAAGCAGGCTGGAGTGGCTGGTTGCTTTTCCTCGGCTTTTCCTTTGCTCCGTTTTGTGAATATGCGTTTCCCCTATAGGGGAAAGTGGAGCTGAGGCTGTTCTGGTGTAGCCAGGGCCAAACAGAAGCTCAGCGAGCCCTTCGGAAAATCGGAGACCAGCTGTGGCTTTTTGCTCCTGAGAACACTCTTGCCGGGAGAATTGGCAGAGAGTCAGAGCTGTGGCGGCACTGACCAGAAATCTCTGCAGCTGAGTCAGCCTGGGAGCCCCCTTCTCCCACTGAATGCGAGATGGCTCACTTGCATGAGCCAGCTGGAGCTGTTTCGTGGTGCAGCTACTTCTAGCACACAGTGGCGGTCAGCATTGCATCACTGACCTGTGGATGCTGGCTGGCAAATTGCCCGGCACCCCTGGTTGGGGGCTTCCTTCTGCAGTTCTGACTCCCAGCTCCTGAGTCCCCCCAGGCACAGCTCTGCAGCCTCCCATCCCAGGACTGAATTCCAAGATGGGGCCCCATTGTGAAAACTCTGTAGACGGTGCTGTGAGAGTGGGCTTGCCTCCAAGCATTCCACTGCGCTCTTTCGAGAGTCACTGACCGACCCGTGTGCTAAGATCGTTGTCCACCCTTCTGCGAAGGAGTTCAAGGGAGCAAATGCTTCTGTCTTTACAAGCAACCGTGTAAGGTAGGTCAGGCTGAGTAGCAGGAAGTGCCCATGCAGGATTTGTGAATCCAGGTCACTTCCTCTACTGGTCCAGCAGTCTAACTGCAGGAGAGGTTGCTGGAGTCCGACTCCCATAAGCTTCAGCCTGCATGATGGAAGTTGTAGTCCAACAACGACTGGGGGAACCCTGCCTCCCCACCACACCATATGGGCACCTGGCTGATGACAACAGCTCAGGTGGTGCGCCGGGGCTTGGGATCTCTGGCTCAGCCACAGAGCTCACTGGGTGTCTTCAGGCCAGCTACCAATTCTCAGCCAGACCTACCTCACAGGGTTGCTGTGCGGATAAATTTGAGTAGAAGAGGAAGACCTCTGTTGAACTCGCTGTCCTTGGTGTAAACAATGTCCCAGCCTCTTGCATTTTGCCAGGGAAGCCTAGCCTTCCTTCTGGATGCTGCAGAGACCTGTGTTGCCTTTCCTGCCCCGGCCTGTGCCACAGAGGCCCAGCAGCCGGCCAAACTCTTGCCCTTGATGGGCACAGAAGAGTTAACCGGGACCTGGAACACCAGCTGGCTGCCAGCCAGGTCTCTCACACCTGTCCCAGTATCGGTCATGTGCCCCTGGGTGTGGCGGCCACACAGCCCCACGCTTCCTTCTCAGCCGAGCAGCGCCGAGCAGTCCTGCGCTCTCCCTAACCCTTCACTGTTGCCAAGACCGTGTTAGACTTCTGGGTCGCCTGTGGCCAGAGCTCTCTGGGCAGGTCGCAGAGGTTTAAGTCACCCGCCTGAATTCCCCCCAGGCCCAGCCCTGCTTCACTTCCCAGGCGAGGCAGGATCAGCCACTGCAGACAGTTGCCAAGTGGGGCAGTCGTTCCGGTTGTGCTGGGCGACCGTTGGGCCGCACTGCTGCTTGGGCGCCGAGATCAGTGTGGGATCGCTATGATTTCTGGAAGCTGTTCTTCAGAAGGCAGCTCCTCTGTGCAGCGATCATAACCTAGCAATTGCTCAGGCCACTTGGTTTGAAAAGCAAATCAGACTTGGTGCCCCTGAATGGGCGCTGTGTAAGGCCAGGTCAGAGACGGCTTCTTACAGGGACGAAGGGGAGGCCATGCTGGATTGGGCCCCAGCCCCCCGGTCCATCCTTCACGCAGCAGCCAACACGATGCTCCAGCTGGAGAACATGCATGCAAGGGCGGCCTCCGCCCGCCTCCTCCGGCGACTGGCGTACGGAGAGACAGCAGCACACCGCCGCTGCTAGCCACAAGGACCAGTGGCGTGCATGTGCGTGGCGGCCCACCGGCCACCCCCAGAAAAGGCACACGGAGCGCTCCCGTGCCCACGGTGCTGGCGGTGGCGGGGGAGTCCCGCTGCTTGGGGCGGGAGCATAACTTCGCTGCTGGCACTTCCTGCAACCTGATGTGCTCCCAGGCGCTGGCCTGCCGCCCCGTCCCTCGGGCAGCTCCCGGGAAAGCTAAGAATAGCCGCGCTATGTTTAGAAGCACTCTGGCCTTGGGGATAAGCTCTCCCAGAAGGGATGCCACCTTTGCCCCTCACCGCCCGTGCACGGCTCCCCCTGGACCCTGGCCTGGCCAGCCTCGGAGAGCACATTCTGGGCAAGAGGGACCTTCTGCTGCGTCCTGCCAGGCCGGGGGGTCAGCGGCAGGAGCTGGAAGGGCTGCCCCCGTCTGCAGGCGCTCCTCCAGCTGGGCCGGCCCCAGTTTGCACTGCAGGTGAGGGACTGGAGGGCCGGACGGTGCCGCCCGGGTGCCCAGTCCCGGCCCGGTTTGAAGGGGAGGGTTTTGAGGCGGCCCAGTGGCCTCTCTGGCCCAGGCCTGTCCCCCGTCGTGCGGGGCTTGCCGCAGTCCGTCTTCGGCAGGATGCGGTCTACGCTGTGGGGGCCTGTCCTGCCCCAGCCCGGAGGGGACCTGAAGGGCCTTGCGGGGGCCCCACACCGCAGCCGCGCAGGGCCAGTGGCCCCCCGGCCAGCGTTTCCCCCGCCGTGCGGAGATGCGCTGCGCTTCGATTGCAGCCACGGCCCGTTGTTCCCAGGGTGGCATTTATACGCCTGCGCTCACATGCACAGACGCGGTGCAAACCGGGCTGCTCCTTTGTTCTCCTCGCTGGCCGTGCCTGCGTGCGTCAGCGGGGTGCCGGCCTCACCTCCAGGCAGCCCGTCTTTGCTCCTCGGTCGGGAGCTGAAGCGCATTCCCGCGGCCTTCCCACGCGGTGCTCTTCCCTCGTGGGTTCGGAGGGCGCCGGACCCGGCGGTCAGGGGCCGGTGTCGCAAGGCGGGCCGTCTTGCTGTCTGAGCCGGTCAGCTCGACAGACCTCGGTGAACGGCCCTGGCGCACAGCCTGGGAGCAAACAGGGTTTTCTTCCTTGGTCGCTGGTGGCCGGTTCGTGGCACAGAGGCGTCCCTGGGTCAGCGACAGCCCGCCCGCGGCGGCTGCGAGCCCCTTGCGCGAGAGTCGCCGCGTCGTCCCTCCCGGCTGCCCAGCCCTCACGTTCCAGCCGCACCTGTACGCACAGCGCCCCTGAGTGAGACTGTTCCCGGCCAGCCTGCCTTCAACCCGTAAATTGAAAGAGGGGACCAAGTGCTTGCTTGTTACAGAGTTGTGGTCCAAGGGTTTTCAGCACCCTCAAAACCAAGTATTTAATGTTAGGTGTGATCTGGAAGTTCGGACGTTTTCTTTTTCACAAAACAACCACCACACTCTGGCAGTGCTGGAATGCTTTTTATTTAAAGAGTCATTCGGGATCACTGTGCACACGTATTATGCAGAGAAAGTAGTATTGGCACTAATTAGCAGGCTGGCTTCAAAAAACGCCATTCTAAAATCTCCCCCCGCCCCCACGAATGCTGCGTCGTTGCACTGCTGGGGCCATCTTGGACTACAAACCCCAGCATTCCCAGCCAGCGTGGCTGGGCACGAGCCGAGCGTGGCAGAGCTGTGGGGAACGCCTCGGCCACACGCAGGGCAGGCGCCTGGAGCCAGCGGGCCCCCTTGGAGCAGGGTGCACTCTGCCCCCTGCCCTCCCGGCCGGAGGGGGCTGCCGTGCCCCGCTGCTCCGCCCCGCTCCCGGTCCCGGTCCCGCTGGAGGGCCACGGCCCGCGTCCCCCGCCGAGAGCGCCGGCTGCGTGCGCCGCAGGAGGCCAGTGGAGCCGCCCGAGGGCGTGGGCCGCCGGTCACGCTCCCCTAGCCGGGAACAAGAGCGGGTAAACAGAGGCTTGCTCAACCCGTGCTCCTGACCTGGAACAGGCGTCTCCGCCGAGCCGAGCCGGGCCAGGCGCAGGCCAGTTCGAGCCGTCCTCCGCAGGAAAAGGAGCCGCCGGAGTCTTGCGCTCCTGGCTCAAACATGCCCCCCTCTTGGGTTGGGCCGTGCAAAGTCATCCCGCCAAGAAGATAGCCCCTGAGCATGTGCCAAGCAGTGTCAACTCCGGCCCACACACCGCTGAGCAAACGATGCAGAGGTTTTAACCTTTGCTTGCAGGGAGGGCTCCCAAACCAGAGGTGAGGGGTCCTCCCATCCTGGGACGTTTTGTTTGAGAAAAGGAGCCGAGGGTTTGGTCAGAGTCAGCACGGAGCCCGGCTTCAAATGGCTCAACAGCGACGGGTGTCTTTTCCGCGCTCTCACTTGGTCGGGCAGTGGGGCTTTCAGGTCGGAACGGGCCCCGATCCACCCGGCATTTCTTGCAAGAGGGGTGGGCCACTTTGGCATTCCAGGTGGTCTGGGTGGCCGCTGCCAGGAACCCTTTCGAGGATGGGGGAAGCTGGTTTGTGCTCTGGGCTCTCCCACGTGTGTTTCTGGCCACATTTCGTTCTATAAACATTTCTCCTGCCCTCCTCCAAGTATAAAGGTTGGTATCTATTTATCATTGCACCTTGTCAACAAACCAAGAACTTTGAACCAGGAGTTTTACCTTCTCCACGGCCACACTGATAGCTCTTACCTGTTGGCTCACGCGCACTCGCTGGGTTCAGTCAACACCCTAAGCCTCACCCGCCTCATGCAGCCCACGCTCACCCCGAACCGCGCTGCCAGCTGAACGGCAGCTTGCTGTGCCGTCCGAACCCGGATGAGAACAGCCCGCGGTGAGCAGCCCCCAGCTTGCCGCCCAGGCAACATCTTCAGGTGACCACCCACTCTCAGCCCAGGCCAGGCCTGTGTGGGTCAGCATGCTGGTCGAACCCAGCCAAGCTGGCAAGGGGTGGTTCGTTAATTCACGGACACCCCACAATTTACAGCCCAAGAGCAGTTTGGTGGAGCACAAGACCAGACTCGGGCGATCTGGGTTAGCCAAGGAACCAGCCTGGTGACCCTGGGCTGGACAGGGTCAGCCCGGCCTACTTCGCAGGGTTGTTGTTGTGGGGGTAAGATTGAGAGGAGGATGTTGGAAGTTGCTTTGAGTTCCTTGGAGGGGGAAAGGGAGATTTATATTATATTATATTATATTATATTATATTACGGGGCCAGCGTAGAGCCACAAGGATGACGACCAGATTGCAGGGGATGCCGTACGAGGTGAGACTGAGGGAACTGGGTCTCTTCAGCCTGGAGAAGAGGAGACTCAGAGGGGATCTGTTGGCGACATGCAGGTGTGTGAGGGGGTGTCACACGGAGGTGGGTAGAGACCTGTTCTCCCCTGCAGAGGAAGGCAGGACGCGCTCCAAGGGAGCAAAGCTCAGGGAGCCAAGGTCCAATTTGGATGCCAGGAAGGACTTCCTGACAGTCGGGACCCCGAGGGTGTGGAATGGGCTTCCCCGGGAGGTGGCTGAGGCCCCATCGGTGCGGGTGTTCAAGGACAGGTTGGACATGCACATGGTAGGCGTGTCGTGAGTGGAGCTGGCTGGAGCCGGGGGTCAGACTAGATGGCCCGGGAGGTTCCTTCTGACTTGCTCCGTTTCTATAATGTAATGTAATAGCAGCAAACCATGTGATCTCGTCGTGGGTTGTTTGTAGTTGGCAAGCCATTGCATAGGCTTGCAACTGGGACCAGACCGCGCACGTTCCAGCAGCAGCCCCTGGACCCATGGCAGCCCATGCTCACTGCTTGGGTGTGGGTTACTGCGCAGTCCAGACCCAATCAGTGGGGCCGTGCGGCCTCCCAAATCCAGGAAGCGCTGCTCTGCCTTGCGGTGTCCCGGGACCTTGACCCTGCCTGGGTGGCAGGATTGGCGTATTGGTGGGGAATCTCACCGCTTGGAGCGTGGCAGGGAGAGTGCCAGGGGGTTGCGCCGTGTGTGCGGAAGGGCGCCTGCTGCCTTAGTTCGCAGACATGCGTAGGAGACGCACGTGTCCGAACCGCAGCGCATACGCCTGCTTCCAGCTGCCCTGGAACCGGGAGCAGCCTATGGCCTGCATCGGGCGCGAGTCATCCGACCGGGTCAGCGCACGCTTTCTCTGGGCAACTCACCCCCCGCATCTGGCGTTCCGAGGGACGGCCAGCCCAGCTTGCCGCCTTGGGCCCCCTCCAAAGAAAGGCGCCCCCTCCTCCTCCTCCGCTGGCTTCAGGGCGAGGGCGTGGCTGCCAGCAGCTTCTCTTCTCGTGGGGAAGGCGCTGGGTCGCGAGCCCACGGCCAGGCGAGCTGGCACTGGCGCCGGTGTGGGCCGCCATTTCCCTGCCCCCGTTCCCCCAGGCCCTTGCGCAAGCCCTGTCGTTCAGCGGGGTGGGACGAGGAGGGCGCCCCGGGGGCCTGAGGCGCCCCTTCTCTGCCGGCGGCGTCAGTGCCCCGGCACCTCGCCTTGCTCCGCCTGGCATCAGTCCCGCCTGGAGGAGGCTTCCGTCAGCCCAGCCTTTGGGAGGCTGCAGCATGCCTCCCTCCTCAGGCCCGAGCAGCAGGCCCTTTGTAAGCACTTTCGCCCAGCGACCCTGTGGGAATTCATCTCCCACACAGCCAGGAGGCACCCGCTGGGGGGAGGCCGTGCCGGGGGCTGCTGCGTCCATGCGCCATTTGCTCCCCGTTTCCAGAAGGTGGTCGTGTGGTCATGGCCACTGCGTGCCGTCGCTGCCTCGAACCCGAAGCTCTGGACTCCCCAAGACCCCTTTGGGAAAGGAAAGGAAAAGAAAGGAAAGCCAAGCAAAGCGCCGGCTGAGCAGGAGCGTGCAGCTCGCAAGGCGAAAAACCTGGAGCGGAGCCAGGAGGTGCTCTCCAGCCGAGGAGGAGGGCAATTTGGGCTTGCCAAGCAGCCCCCCGCTCCCCGGAGAACGGCATTCACCAGCTCCCAACCAGCGCCAGTATTCAAGAAGGCCACGTCCAGATGTTTCCTCACACAGAGTTTTATTGGTGGGGTGGGGGAGAATGAAGAAGGAAGGAAATACCGTGTAACTTGGCATGAACACAAAGCAGGGTCCCCGTGGCCACCCGTGTCTGTAACAAAGGTTCCCGCCCCCGCAGCCGTGTGCGCCCTGCCTGGAAGGAGCGTTTGGAGAAGCCCGCCCAGCCGAGGGGGACCCTTCTCCGCCCAAGGGGCAGAGCAGGGCAGGGCAGGCGTGGCATCGGCCCCCTCTGTGTCCCCTGGCGGGGCGAGCGGCTGTGAGCGCCTCCGTGCCCACCGCACCTCGGCCGCCCGCTCTTCACCGTGCCCGGCCGGGACCCGTCCGTGTCGCCAGAAACGCTCCGCTCCGCCCCGCCTGCCCGGGCCTCGGGCTTTCCCTGCGCGGCCAGCCATGCTCTCCCCGCCCGTCCCCTCGCCCTGCGCTCCCTGCGCGCCCTCCGGGCCAAAGGGGAACAGGCCGCTCGCGCTGCCGCAGCCCCACCTCGGAAAGGGGACGGGGAAGGGGGGCCGCATGAGTGAAGGGCGGAGGGGCGGCAGGGGGGCCCCGGGCCCCGCGCACCATGCGCCGTGCACCTGCTGCCCCGCGCCAGCCCAGGCCTTGGGGCGTGGGGATGATGCGCGGGCGGTGAGGCCGGGCTCAGCAGCAGGGTCCCGGAGGCAGGGGGTACCTCAGTTCGAGCGCCAGCGTTACGCATGGGACAGACAGGAAAATGGCGCTGGCGGAGCCCCTTTCCCCCTTAGCTGTGTGGGGTGGAGCCTTGTCCAGGGCCGTACACAAGCCCGGTTCCTGTCGGCTCAGGGTGCGTCTGCAGTTCTTGTTGCCGCTGCCTGCGAGCCCCTCTGCGGACACACCGTGGGGGCAGTCCGTGCCTTTGCGAAGGCAGAGTCACGCGTGTCCCAGCGGGCACACCGAGGTCCGCCCGCTCCCAGTTCAGACGTAGTTTTTCTTGTCATAGCTGGCCATGGTGGACTTGGGTGCCGAGTAGATGGTGTTGGCCGGTCTGTACTTGGCCTCCTTGGGGGGGCAGGAGCAGCAGAGCAAGGACCCGCCGAAGAGGAGGAGGGCTGCGGCGGCCCAGCCGATGTAGAGCGCGGCCCCCAGCTCCCTTTTCAGCGCCTGGGGCACGGCCGTGTTGTAGAAGTCGCGGATGATCTGGTTGGCCGACCAGGAGACGGGGATGAGGGTCATGAAGCCGGCCACCAGGAAGACGACCCCGGAGACGATGGTGACCTTGGACTTGGTGGGCTCCTCCTCGATGCAGCGCGTGCACTGTGCCCCCATCAGGAAGACGAGGACCCCCAGGGCCCCCAGGACGATGGCGATGACCACCAGGGCCCGGGCGGCCTGCAGGTCCTGCGGCAGGGCCAGCATGGAGTCGTAGACCTTGCACTGCATCTGCCCGGTGCTCTGGACCACGCAGTTCATCCACAGCCCCTCCCAGGTGAACTGCGCCGTGACGATGTTGTAGCCGATGAAGGCCGTCACCCGCCACATGGGCAGCCCGCAGCACAGGACGGTGCCCACCCAGCCCAGGAAGGACAGCGCCACGCCACCGATCTCCAGGCCCATCGACATGCTGCCGCCCGCCCGCGCCCGCCCGCCTCCTCGCTTCCTTGTGCACGGCTCTGGGCAGCGTTGCCCAGCTCCTGAGCTCCGGGCTGATTTATAGCCCTCCCCTGGCGGGGCGGGCCGTGCTCGCACAGGCAGGGGTGGGGCGCCACGGTGGACTCTCAGCCTGCCCTTCCCCGCACTCATCCTCGGCTGTCTGTTTGTGGAGATGCCAATCGCCAGGGCTGGCGTCTCGGGCGGGCGGGCGGGCGGCTGGAGGCAGGCTGGGTTCCACGGCTGTTTGCCGTGCCGCTCGGCCGCACAAGCGGGGCTGGCAAGACCGGTCAGGGCCGAAGGCAGGAGGAAGTCCCCGGAGAGCGGGCCATGCCCGGGCCTCCTTGGCGGGACCTCGGCCACAGCGCCGCTGCCGGGCTGGGCTCGCGCCAGGGGCTGCATGACGGCAGGAGCTCGTGGGCAAGGCGGCTTCTGCTCTCCTTCCGTGTGCCCCCCGTGCTGGCACAGGCAGTGGAGGTGAGGAAGAGGAGGAGCGGCAGCCGTGGCGAGCAGCCCACCTGGGGGGCTTCTGCCCGCTAAGCGAGCAAACACTCGCAGCGAGGATGCGGAAGGGGGAGACGCGCAGGAGCAGCAGAGGAGCGGTAGCGGCCGCTGGCGGGAGGGCCGGGGTGGCCGAAGCACCCTCGTCCCCAGGCAGCGCGCTGGGGGACTGGGGAAGGGCTGGGGCCCAGGACGCCGGTCAAGCGGCGCCTCCGCCAGAGCGAGCTTCTCCCGGGCCGGCCAAGCTGCGGCACGTGCCAGCATCCGGGACTGGCGCCGAGGGCCACATGGCTGGGCAGCCCCGGGGTCCCTTCCCTGGAGGATCCCGGGGCAGGCGGTTGCCTCTCCATCCCCGGCTGCTGCCCCGGGGAGCGGCGAGAGGAGCAGCGGGGATGCCGCAGCCTTCTTGCTCCCGGCCTCTCTGCCCGCCAGGCAGGCAAGCAGGAAGTGGGTGAGCAGCGAGAGCAGCTGGGGGCCCAGGCGGCAGGAGCACTGGCGCCCGGTTGGAGGGGCCATGCCCAGGACCCCGAAGGTGCTCCTGGTTCTGAGCCCACTGCACGAAGTCTGCCGCTGAGGCCTCCGCAAGCCTGGGAGCCCCGAGGCCGGCTTCAGTCCGGGCCCACCATGTCCAGCCCTTTGCTCACACGGTGGCCGGCCAGAGGCCAGATCACCTCCCCTCCCCGGAGGATCCGGATCCCACGCTGGGCATGGGCGCACCCGCACCCCCAGGCATGTTCCTCAGCGGGGAATGAACCCCTGCAGGCACGCAGCTCCTGATCCCAGCCAGGGCACGGAACCACCGGAGCTGGGGAAAGGTGGACTTCCCGGGAGGGAGGGAGCGAGCGTGCTGGTTGCTCAGGAGATTCTTGCCTTAGGATCGGATGGAGGCAGCTTTCTCGGAGTCCTGGAGCGGGGGCGGCGCGCTGGCCCCACCGCGGCGTGTGCTGCCCAGAGGCAATTGAAGCATTGCTGCAGCCGCGTGGAAGCGTCCGCCCGAGCGCCCCCCAGCCTCCGCTTCCCCGGGATGCGTCTGTGGGGCAGGCCTCGCCTCGCGGCCTCCACAGGGCCAGGAAGCGGCAAGCACCACCGGAGCCCGCTGCTGTGCCGCACCGAGGCCGGACGCCTCTCCGGCGCAGCGGAAGTGGGAGGCGGGCAAGGTCTCCGCTTCCACGGCTGCCTTCCGAAAAGCCTTTTCTCGGGCGCAGAGCGGTCGTCCGGCTCAGCAGGGCCAGCCCAAGAAGCTTGGCAGCCCGAGGCAAAGGACGGGCCCCAATCCACCCAGCGTGGCATGGGACTGGCCCCCCGATCACTTTTTGACACCGGCCGTGGGGCCACACGCTCCTGAGGGCCGTGGGCTAGCTTAGGGGCAGCAGGGCGGGCAGTGGGGCCCACGCAGCTCTCTCCCCTGCTCCCCGGAAGTGACCACTTGCCACGGCCTGCCCGAGCCCCCTCTCCTTGACTCCTGCTTGGGGCAGGGCACAGCCTGTGGCCCGAGGACACGTGTGGCCCCCAAAATCTCCCCCAGGGCACTTGCCCCCCTGCTCTGCCTGCCCCAGAGGGGCCCTCGCGCCGCCCCCTCCCCTCCCTGCTGCTGCTGCTGCTGCTGCGAAGAGGGAGGGAAAGACTGTCGCACCCCAGTTGTGCGCATGTGTGTGCCCCCCTGTGCCCACGGGGGCACACGTGCTCGTGGGCCTCGGCTGAAGCAACCTGCTCCCCCTGTGTGAGCCACAAGCCGTCTGGACTGCCGGGGCGGCCGGGGGGCCTTCCGCAGGCCCCCCGAGTCGTGCCATGGGCAAGGGTCCACGGCGGCATCGTGCTTCCTCGGCTGTCCTTGCTCTTCGGGACTCCGGGGCCCGCCAGCAATTCTGGCCGCACCTGGAGCGTCCTGCCTCCTTTCCTTCCCACCCCCCACGCCGAGTGGTTTTTCAGTTGGCTCTCTATGAAATCCGCGAGGGAGGGAGGGCGGCCCCGCCGTGCACTTCCTCATTTCTGGGGCGTGAGAGCAGCCGCGCTCGGTGCCTTTTGAGGCTCGGGTTTCTTCTGGGCCTGGCGGGATCCTGCCACTTCCTGGCCCTGAGCCCGTGATTGCAAATAACGCAGCCGCGGTTTCAGCTGCCAGTGCGCTTGGGAGCATTTGCGCCACGCCGCTCCTGAGCGCTGGGCAGACGGGGCTGCCAGCTGGGCCCGCGCTGCCGATTCCGGCGCGGGTCCCGGCACAGGTTCTGTGCTCGATGCCAGTTCTGCCCCCGGAACAGCCCCTCTTCCCCGTCCTCTGCCCCCCGTGTGGGGGGCCGACCCACCCGAGCACCCCTGCCGCACTTCGCAGCAGGCTGGGCCTGGGGGGCGCAGGCTCCCTGAGCCCCACCGCAATCCTGCGAGGTGCGCCAGGCTGCCGGACCGCGATGGGTCTCTGCGGCTGCGTGGGCATTTGAGCCCGGCCTCCTTCCGCGGCTCCGCAGGGACTGGCTTCCCGCCCACCAGCCCTCGCGCTTGGGCTGGCTGAGGGGCCGAACGGCGAGGTGCTCCTGCCCAGCGACCCCCCGGCTCGCCCGGCTGCCACCCGCAGTGCTGATGAACCCGGCTGCGGTTCAGGAACAACGGACACCCTTCCCTGAAGGAAGGCAATGCGTGTGGGGCGACCCGCCAGCGGCATTCGTGCCCCGGATCTCCAAGGGGAGAGGCTGTGGCGACGGAGCCTGGAGAATCAGGTGGACTCCTGCAAGGAGGCCGCATGCCTCCCTGGAGAGGCTTCCTGACAGTCGGGACCCCGAGGGTGTGGAACGGGCTTCCACGGGAGGTGGCTGAGGGTGTTCAAGGATAGGCTGGACGTCCACATGGTGGGCATGTCGTGAGTGGAGCCGGCTGGTGCTGGGGGTCAGACTGGATGGCCCGGGAGGCCCCTTCTGACTCGCTCTGTTTCTGTGTTTCCTCTCTGGCATCCCAAGGGGGCCTCGCCGGGGCTCCCAGACAGCTGTGCGACACACCAGAAGCCCTCCTCAGTCACCCAGGGAGGGGGCCGAGGGGAGATGCGTCCGGAAGGCCGCTTGCCAGGGAAGGCTGCAGGCCCGATGCGCCCTCAGGGTGGCTCCCCCGCCACGCCCACATGCGCGCACACGCGATCCCCCCTCCGAGCCACGCCTGCTGCGGACCACCGTGGGTGCGCAGAGCCTTGCCCCCCGCCTTCCCTGGCCACCTGCCCAGCCCTCCACCTGCGGAGGCTGTCCTGCCACTCCAGGGGTGCCCAGAGACCCCTGCCAGCCAGCCAGCTGGCCCCCGCCCCCCCCACCATGGCCGAGGAAGCGCGGCAGGCGAGTGTGTGCGCCCCCCTGGCACGGGCCCATCTCAAGTTCCCAAACTGGGCTCGCCGGGCCGAAGCCGGCTGGCGGTCTGCCCACGCCTCGCTGCCAGAGGACCCGATGGGGCGCCCCCGCCCAGCCAGGCCCTTTGGGTCCGGGTGCCCCCCGCCTCCCGACGAAAGGCCCTCGCTCAGCCGGGCCGCTCTGCCCGCGCGGGGTCCCTCTGCCACGCATCAGGAGCCGTGAGCCAGGCCCGGAGTGCGTCAGGCGCCCCCAAGGCGGGCGCGGGGCCCTCGTGCCGGCAGAAGCAGCCCGGCAAGCCGGAGTCCGGCATTTCGACGGGGGGCGCAGGGCGGGGGGCTGGGTGACTTGGGCCACTCGTGGGCGCCTGGCCGGACGTCCCTCGCAGGGCTGTTCTGAGGAGAGAGGAGAGGGGAGGGGAGCATGGGAGCCATCCCAGGTTTCTTGCAGGAAAGAGAAGGGGATGATGGTGATGCTACTTCGCAAGAGTCAACGGGGCAGTGGCTGGGGAAGGGACCCCCGGAGGGCTGGCTGGGTCCTCCGCGAGGAAGCCGTGGTGGCTCTGCGCCCCCTCCCTCGCAGATCTCCTCCCGGCTGCCCCGGACCCCCGCCCCCCACGGCCTTCCCCTGTCTGCGCTGCATGTGCGAAGTGGGGGGACAGGCCCCAGATGCCCGCCACCGTCCTGCTGTGCGTGGCAGCGGGAGGGAGGGAGGGAGGGAAAGCAAGCGCTTCTTGCTGCCACCCCGGCGCATGAAGGGAGGCCTCCGCATGCCTCCTTTCGCAGCGCTTCCCTTCCCGTGGGGATTCTGCGGGCATATGAGGCTTTAACTTTCGAGCTGCTGGGAAAACACCTAAGTGCCCGTGCTCGAAGCGCGTGAGTCAGCGGGTGAGTCAGCTGATTACTGGCCCCATGGTTATCTCTCTGGGAGAATCTCAGTGTAAACATGAAACTTAGTTTCTTGGCAATACATCATTTATACACACACACAGATTCTGTTGGCGTGAGACTGACCCTTTGGCATCTCGTTAAGTTTTTCACAAGCCACCGTGGCTGCCACCAGCCTTCCTGGCCCTGAGCTCCGTGGGAGGGAGCGGGGCCCCGGTGGTGTAGCGGTGCCAGGGCTCACAGGGGCGCCGCACAGGGACTCCTCGCTGAGGCCGGCTGCCGTCTCCCTCGACATCCAGACTCCCGCTTTGCTTACCTGCGCCCACCGTCTTGCAAGCCGTTTCAGAGCAGCTTGGCCTCCCCATGGGAGGGAGGTGCTCATCCTCAGCCCGAGGGCAGGTCCCGGAGGAGAGGAGGGCGGCCGGGAGCGGTTTGCGGCTGTGGCTGCACGGAGCTGCCGGCATGTCTGGACTCTCCGGGGGGTGGCCGGGGGGGGGGGGCCAGAATGGGCCTGGGGCCACCGTCTGCCGCCAGGGCAGTGTTTGTGGGCAGCCCGCTAGGACAGGGGCCATGAGTCTGTCAGAGAGTGGATCTCTGGGGTGGGGCGCGGCTGGTGCTCGGAAGGGGGACTGCGGACCTGCACTGAGCCGGGGGCTGGGCCTGAGGGCCTTCTAGCTGCGGCCCCCCCTCCTGGTGCCGCCTCCCTCGCCGCCTCTTCCGCCCCATCAGTGAGAGTGTTCAAGAACAGGCTGGACATGCACAGGGTGGGCATGTCGTGAGCGGAGCCGGCTGGTGCCGGGGGTCAGACTAGATGGCCCCGGAGGCCCCTTCCGCCTCGCTCTGTTTCTCTGCTTCTGTGGCTCCCCTTCCCCTGCTCACAGAGCTCCTCCCACCGGAGGGGCATCCTTTGGAGACGGGCTCCGTCGCACCCTCTCTTGTGCGCACGGGCCAGGGCCGTGCAATCCGTGCTTGCCCATTGGCCTGTGGGCCCCGGCACCAGCCCCTCCATGCCCACCCCCAGAAAATGGTGTGCGCTTCAGAAAAGGCCAATGGGCGCGGCTGCAGGGAGAGGAACTTGCCCGAGCAGCCGACTGCGTGGCAGGGACGGGATCTGGACACCCCAAAAGCAAGCCCTAGCTTTCTAGGTTGCCCCCGTTTTCTGCCCCCACAACAACAAGGGTGCTCTCCCCCCCTCCCCCCTTCTCCCTCCTCTGCCAACCAACTGACCCCTTCTCTGCAATCTTTCAGCACACCTGAAAGTCAACCAAGAGGTGGCACCTCCGAAGAAACTAGCTGCCACTTGGCAGATTAGGACCTTGCAGGACAGGGGGCCAGAACGCCCATGGTCCACGTCTGGCCACCCGGTGTGGCTTCCCAGGGCTTCCCAGTGACCACACGCCTTCCCCCCGACCACCAGCGGCAGGATGGCTTCCTGGCATGTGTGCCATTTACCCCACTGGAAAAGGTCAGACACTCCAGCTTGGCATGTTTCTCTAAAATGCACCGGCCCGTGGGGTGTTTTGCACCACCTGTTTGGTCCCAAGCCCAACCACCACCAGAAGGCGGCCCCAAGGGCTTCTGCGAGGGGGAAACCGGCAGGTGGGCCCAGCGGCCTCGTCCCGGGGCGGGCAGCTGTGGTGAAGGCAAATGCTGAACTGGTGGGTCCGTGGCACCAAGCCAGACAAGGGTCCCGAGGCGGACTCCTCCACTGGGACGCCACCTGCAGACTTCTGCAAGAAGAGGATCTGTGACCTTCCGGACAAGGGCAGCAATGGAACCTGAGACCTGGGGAGGTGCGGGCCTCTCCCACGCTGGAGGCGTTCGGGAGGCAACTGGCCGGCCATCTGAGGGGGTGGTGCTTCAGTGTGGAGTCCCATGTGGAGCAGGGTGGGACCCCTCTGGCTCCTTCCAACTCTACAGTTCTATGATTCCATAACCAGTTTGTGAATCTGCAAAATCAACCAGCCAACCAACCAACCAATCAAAATACAATGTCTCAAGATACTTCCATACTAACAACTGCTGTTCTTTCATCAGACACCTTTTAGAATGCCGAAGCTGTCACTGGGGGCATCCTATTGCAATCATAGACCGCAGAAACAGAGCGAGCCAGAAGGGGCCTCCCCGGCCATCTAGTCTGACCCCCGGCTCCAGCCGGCTCCACTCACGACATGCCCGCCATGTGCCTGTCCAGCCTATCTTTGAACACCCGCACCGATGGGGCCTCATGGGGCGTGCCTGCTCCGAAGTCGGCCACGGCGCTTAAGAGGGCCCACGCCCAAGCGTGTGGGCACAAGACCCCCACTCGGATGGCCAGATGTGCAAACTGCACCAGCCCTCGTGAGTGGCGGCACTCCCACGTGCAAAGGCCGAGCTCCCAGCAGCGCACACCAGCCCCCCCCATGAGCCACATTCCTCTGCTTGCAATCGCACTCCCCCCCAATGTGTGAATCACTCCCCTCTTGGTCCTGCTCCGGAGAAATTACCCATTTGGGCACACTTATGCCTCACACGCGTGTGTCCTGCCTCCTCACCATTTTGCACCCCCTTCAGCCTCGGAGAGCAGACTGGCCTCTTGTGCCGCCTGTCTGCTGCTGGTGCCTCAGGCTGGCCACTGGGTAATTTAATCCATTGAATTAAAGTATTTTTATGACACTTCTTTGCAAAAGAGAAGTCTCCCAAAACAGCTCCTGCACAGTCAGTAAAAGCAAGACAATCCCTCCCTAGGCATGACCCAAGGAAGGGGGATGTGGAAGGAAAAGAGGGAAAGTGTTCCCGCGCGCCAGCCGAGTGGCTGGTTTCCCCCGTGCCATGCCGCTGTAAAGAACAGGAAAGCGCGCTCGCTCCCCGGGAAGAGGCCATCCAGCACCGGTAAGCAGAGATGCTCACGGTGCAGGTTTCTCACTCCGCAGGACTTTCCTGTAACTCTGCTGCCCAAACCGGTTTGGTGCTCGCAGTGGCAGGGTGGGGGCCCCTCCAGACGAAGCGCACGCCTGCAGTGGCCGCGTGGGCCGGCGCGCCACGAGCGGAGCTGCTCTGGGGGAACCGGGGCGGGTGCGAAAGACGGGAGTATCTCTGGGCAGAGGAGCACTGCAACCGGGGGGCTGGACGGGTGCCCTTTTCTCATGGCAACCGACCCCCTGGCCCAGGGCCTGCTGCTGGAGCTCGTGCAGTCGCGGCCAGCAGCAGGAGGGAGTCCCGAATGGCACTCGTCTCCCAGTTACCGTCAACCAAAGCAGCTCGATGGATCCTCCATGTGCAGGAGCAGCATACCCTGCAGGTTGCCTGTGTGCCACAAGCAAGCTTCCCTGGAGTGCCCGGCTGGCCACTGCTGGAAGCAGGATGCAGGCAGCATCATAGCGCCACGGCCGACAAGGCCCCAGGCCTGGCTGGCACTGCCAGTGAGGAGGGGAGGGTTGCTGGCTCAGGCACCCTGAGGGCTGCGAGCTGCCCACCCACCCAAGTCGTGGCTCTGCCCTGGGAAGTCCGCCAAGGGACCTCTCTGCTGCTCAGGCCCGGCCTGGCCCGCCCTGCACCCCTTTTGGGACTTGCCCCAGGAGAAAGCATCAGTGATGCTCTTTCCTCTGCTGGGAGGCCGGCACCGCCGTGGGGAGACACAGATCCCAGGCGTGCAGGTGCAGAGGAATCTGGGGGAACTGGTTTGAGTCCCGCGTCTGTGCAGACTGGACGGAGTTGGGGAAACTCCACCCATCCGCACCGCCTGTAATCTTCCCCACTTGCCACCGGCAGCCAGCAGTGCGGCCCCGTCTGTCTCCGGCAGCTGCAGCACTCCCCGCGCTCCGGCTGGGCCGCGGCAGGCGACCGCCATGGCCTCCATGGGGATGCAGGTGCTGGGCATCGCCCTCTCGGTGCTGGGCTGGCTGGGCACCATCCTGTGCTGCGGGCTGCCCATGTGGCGGGTGACGGCCTTCATCGGCAACAACATCGTGGTGGCCCAAATCATCTGGGAGGGGCTGTGGATGAACTGCGTGGTCCAGAGCACCGGGCAGATGCAGTGCAAGGTCTACGAGTCCATGCTGGCCCTGCCGCAGGACATGCAGGCCGCCCGGGCCATGGTCATCATCGCCATCCTGCTGGCGGTGGCGGGCCTCTTCTTCGCCATCCTGGGGGGCAAGTGCACCAACTGCGTGGAGGACGAGGGCCCCAAGGCCCGGATCGTGGTGGCGGCCGGCGCCGTCTTCATCCTCTCCGGCCTCCTGCTCCTCATCCCGCTGTGCTGGACGGCCAACAACATCATCCGCGACTTCTACAACCCCATGATCACCGAGAGCCAGAAGCGGGAGTTCGGTCCCTCGCTCTACATCGGCTGGGCCTCCTGCGGGCTGCTGCTCCTCGGGGGAGGGCTGCTGTGCTGCAACTGCCCCCCCAGAAGCGAGAAGCCGTACTCGGCAAAATACACGGCCACCCGCTCGGTTCCAGCCAGCAACTACGTCTGAGAACTGCCCCTCCCTGGCTTGTGCCTGGAGGGGGAGCCGAGGGGCAGAGGCGATCTGCCTGGGGAGAGACTGTCCGCGCTGGCTGTGGATTCCATGGTGAGCCCCCGCCTGAGCCCCCGCTTTACAAATTCACCTGGACTCCAGAGCAGCCGGGAACGCCTCGTGCCGCCCGCCTTGCATGCTGCCCCTGCAGAATCTCGAACCTCAAAGTGCCGGACTTGGTGGACCCCGAGTTTGCGGAGTGTGGGCTTCTTGCTTGGCGCCTGCTCCACAGCCTCCCAGGAAAGCCGTCCCTTGGCATCCCTGCTGAGCCAGGCTGAAGAATTCCAGTGGGGCAGGAGTCTCCCTGGGCCTGGGTCCAAGCGAGAGCCCCGCGCTGAGGCCAGCAACGGTGGTTTGTTTTGGGGTGCACGTGGGTTGTGCCATGGGGCTTGGGAGCCATTTCGTATGGCTGGAATACGGAATGTGGGAGCCATTTCGTACGGCTGGAGCCTGCAGAGAGGCCTCTGCAGGCGTGTGGTGGTGGAAGGGAGTGAACTGGGAGCTTCGAGGCGCCTGCCTTGGCGCTGTGGCCCTCGCAGCAGGCTGAGTCCCCGGGGTCTCTGGGGTCCCTGTCTGGCTGCCCTTCTGGCTGATGATAGTGCGGGGGAGGGTCCTCCGCCCATTTCTCTGCATTCCCTTGGCGTGTGCCGTGGGACTCGGAATGGTGCCTCTTCCCCCTTGAAGCATCTCCCCAGCAAGTCTGGCCACGCAGAGCAAGCGTCTCTGTGTGCACCAGCTGCTTGCTGGAAAGAGCATGGGCTTCCGGACGGGCAGCGGGTGGGAAGTGCAGCTGCGATGGATGCTCTGCTCCTGAAGCGAAGGGGTGCGGCTCTCCGCTGGCCACCGGGCCCCTGCGCCGCACGCACGGGAGTGGGAATTCAGGTTGTCCTGGCTCTCCAGCCCCAGGGCGGGAACTCGCATTGGGCAATCGGAAGAGACAGCAGAAGAACCTGAACAGAAGGGAGGCGCCTCCCGGCTTCGCGTCTCTGGAGGCCTGGGACCTCTGCACCCAGCACAGCTTTTCACAACCTCTGGATGCATTATTCATATCTGGGCTTGCTCTGTGTATTTCTGGGCATATGCAAAGTGTCTTTCCCCTAGCACCGAATGAGGTATGTCCGGGTTTGGAGATGAGGCAGGTCTTTGTTATTATCCGTGATTATGTAGTCTTTCAGAGCCAAACGTCCTCAAAAGGGGCCTTTCCTGAGGGTTCCAAGCAGGGCCGTCTGAACAGCATGATAGGCCCGGGCCCGGGCAAAGCGGTGCGCTGGGGCCCCATGACAACAACAACTACTGTTAACTTTGGAAGTTTCCCCATTTTCCAAGGGTTAACATACACAGATTAGTATGGGGCCCACAGGCAAGGGCCCATCAGGCCCATGCGTTCAGATGGCCCTGGATCCAAGGCAGATGGGACTTCGTGCCTCTCCCACTGGGCAGCCCTGCTCACGCACCCCGGGATGCCCCTCAGCCCGTCCCCTCCAGCTTGCAGGCCTGTTTTCTGCGTCCACAGAGCTGCGCTTCCCGCCTTCTGCATTTCTCCTTTGTGCTTCCACACGTGCCGCTCTCTGTCCCTAAACCTCTTTGTGGATAAGGAAGGACGGCCCGAGTCGGACTCAGCCAGGATCCCAAACTCAAGCCACGGCCCTCCTTCCCCTCCAGCGCGAGCCTTTGGGCTTTCCCGCTGTGGCGCACCCCTTCCCCAATCCTGACGCGTCCAGAAGCCCCCCAGCGTCTTAGTCGCGTATGAGACCTGCTTGGCGTCAGAAGCAGGACAGGGACTTGGCACTCGCTGTGCGCCCCCCTGGCCTATTCTGCGCGCCCCCGGAACGCGCCCACGGGAATGTCCGCGGAGCTGGATGCGTTGCTCGGCCCACAAGAGGTGGGACGCCGTTGCAAGTAACCCTTCGATGAACGCCAACCCTGCGGTGAGTCTGCGTCTCTGTGGGTGGCGCGCCCTGCCCGGGTTCTGCGTGGATGCTGTGCGAGGCCAGCCGGCGTGGCCTTTGGGTCCTGTTGTGCCCGCAGCAGGCAAACCGCTCCCCCCGGGCTCGGTCTTTTGGGGGGTCCCTCCAGGGTGCTGCATTGCCATGGCACCAGACACTTGCGGGCAGGCGGGCGGGCGGGCCGCTCGGTTGGACGTCCTGCATCCCTGCCCGCGTCCTCCTCCTCGGGCTGGGCCGTCAGCGCCACTGAGACCCCCCATGGGATGGAAAGGGGGCTGTCGACACGTGAAGCCCCCTCGTGCCCGCTGGTGAGCTCTGCCGGGCTGCGCCCCTTTGGCAGGCCGATTCCCAGTGGGAGAAGCGGCAGAGCAGAGGGGCCGGGGCAGGGACACCCCCCGCCGCCCTGGCCCCCAGTCGCCTGCCCTCTGAGGCAGAAGGCGCTTGCATGTGCAGCTGCCGCGAGCGAGCTGGCCACGCGGGCTGCCGGCGGGCCTGCCTTCCCCTCCGTGGCGGGGAGAGAAGCGCCAGCCGGCGGCACAGGTGGAGGCACCTGCACAGCCATGGCAGATGGTGTGCCCCCTCCCCAGGCGTCGTCTGGGGGGCCGCGTGGTGGGTGGCTGGTCTGAGCAGGCAGAGCAGGGCTCCCGGCCGCGGGCCTTGCAGTTGCCCTGCAGGACGAACGGAGACCGAGCGGGGGCCGCCCGGCTAGCCCCGTGGCAGTGGCTTGGCCGGGGAAGGGGGTCTCTCCCGCCTCGCCCAGGGCAGGATGCTGCGGCTCGTCGAGGACGCCGGGCTCCGCTGTGCCCGTCGGCACCTCGCTACCTGCGCCCAAGCACCTGCAGCCCCCGCCGCCCCCCCCACATGCCCCATAGCCAGGCCACGCCTTCTCCTGGGTGCTCTGTGCGCCCCAAAAGGAGGTCTAGAGCCCAGAGAGCGTATGCCCAAGCAAGGATTGTGAGGCTTCTCTGGCGAGGACCAAAATCCCTTTGGGAGGCGGTTCCCAGGGATCTGTTCCTTCCGCCCACACGTGGCCCCCAGCCCAGGGCAGCAGCTTCCACTGGCAGTGCCCCGCCCCATGTGGGGGGCCGATCACACCAGCGGAGCCGGCTGGTGCCGGAGGTCAGACTAGACAGCCCAGGAGGCCCCTTCTGACTCGCTCTGTTTCTGTGTTTTCCGGACTGTCCTGCACCGTGCGCCTCCCCACACGGCAGTCAGAAGCCCAGAAGAGCTGAGGCCGGAGAGGGGACACGAGCCTTGGGCCTGCTGGTGACCCCGGTATCTGGTGCTCCGAGCTCTACCGTTTGGCTGCTCTGGGGGGTCTGCCCCGCATCTGTGGGGGTGCCGCTCAGCTGGCATGTCGCGATGCGGTGCCGCCCTCCAACGGCCCTGAGCTACCAGTGCAGCCCTGGTTTCCGATCCCCAAATTGTGGCCGGATGCAGCAGGAAGGATTCCCTGGCCTTGTTGGAAGCCATGAAGATAACTGGCCGGTTATAGCTGAGCACCCGGAAAACGCACACGCTTCCGCCAAGGGGCACGGAGGCAGCACCCGCAGCACTTCGCATCCCGGCAGGAATCGCTGTCCACCCCGCAGCCTTGGGTGTGCCCTCCCTGCCGGGCAGGTTGCACTGCACACCCCAGAAACTTGGGGACACTCCCCAGAGAAGCTCAGCCAAAGCAAATCTGCTGCTCACTGGCGGGGGGGGGGGGCATAGAGGGGTGTGGAGACCTCTGCTTGGCTCAGGAGCAAATGTGCATGAAGTGAGGCCAGCAGGCCCCCCCTCCCCCCATGGCCACCCTGGCCCCTGGCGTGAATGGGCTCCGGGTGTTTCAGGGGCAGCACCTCAGGACGCAGATGAGGAGCAGGGGGACGGGGATCCCGCAGCCCAAGGTGGGCCGGCTGCCTCCACTCCTCTGTAGCTCCTCACTCTCCCCACAACGACCACCCTGTGGGGTAGGCAGCTTGGGCTGAGGGGGGGCGACTGGCCCGGTCTCCCCGTGTGCTCCATGGCCCAACCTACCTGACAGGGTTGCTGTTGTGGGGAGACAGTGGAGAAGACGGCGGCCACAGAAGCCATCTCAGCTGCTGGGAGGAGGAAAGTTGGGGCATCCGTGCCAGGATGCGTATATGAATAGCTGGAGTTGCACCTCGAATTTAAGTGGACCCTCAACTTGTGCGAGGCGATTCCTCCCTCCCCGAGAGGAAGCCCGCTCTGTCCTGCTTCCCGGCCCGGTGGGGTGTCATGGCCCCGGCCCCGGTGCTGTCCGGCCCGGGGGCCCTCCTGGCCTGTGCCCGGAGGGTGCGGCGGGCGATGGCCTCCACCGGCCCCAGCGCCATCGCGGCCCAGGGCTCCTGGGAGGAGCTGTGGGTGGACGTCCACAAGAGCACCAGCCAGCGCAAGGCCTGCCACTCGCCACCCGGGCCCCGGGGGGCTCTGCCGCCACCCCCCTCCCGGCCCTTCTCCTTGGCATTGCCAGAGGCACGCACACCCGCTGCGTGGCGGGTCAGGGCGCCCGGGCCTTGGCACTGGCTGGGGCAGGATCCACCTTGGCCAGGCTGGCCCTCCTCGTCCCCATCTCCCCGCCAGCCAGCAGCCTTCTCCGACCCGCTGGTCCAGAGGCCCTCGGGTGCGATCGGGGCACTGCGCCCTGTGCAGGCTGGGCAGCCAGCGCCTTTGCGGTGCTGCGGGCAGCGCTGTGCGCCTCTTTCCCGCAGAGGGAGGCTGCCGAGCCCGACCCACGCGATGCAAGCGGCCCACTTTGGGCAGCCTTGCCTGCAGCCCAGCGCCTGGGAGAGGCGATGCAGGTGCGAGGCACCTCTCCTTCCATGCACAGCCCTGCCCTGCCCTGCCCTGCCCTGCCCTGCCCTGGCAACATCCCACGTGGGTTTCTTCTGGGAGAGGCACAGTTAGGACTTTGGGGCCGTGGTCTAAAGCAGCACCCACAAAACGAGCATGAACCCCCTTCCGCAGCCGGAGCAACCTGGAGCACATCAACATTCCAAAAATCCCAGTGTGAATCTCCTCCGAGCTGCCTCCTTGCCTTTTCCTTTTCCCATGGAAATTCACATGGATAGACTCAAACACATCAATGGCACATATCTGTGAAATGTCCGGACCCTTGTCCTGTTGGCTGATGTGCACATTTCTCTAATGTACATGCTTTAGCATGTTTTTGAAATCCATGTGCGCATCCTCAAATCCCATTGCAAGGGCTGAAACGGGAAGCTCCTGCCTGCCTGTCACAACCTCACGGCAGATTAATCGGGTAAATCCTAACCACAGGGAACCGAGCTTCCCGGACCCCCAAATGCCTCAACGTGCTGCTGTCGCCCCCCCCCCCCCCCCCCCCCCCCCCCCCCCCCCCCCCAACAGACACAACCCGACTCTTGGGTACCCCGCCCCCCCCCCCCCCCCCCCCCCCCCACCGGCGCCCCCCCCCCCCCCCCCCCCGTGCAGGTGCCTCTTAGGTACAATGCAAAAGGATGGCGTTTTGATGCCAACTGTCACCCGCTCCCCAGCCCATCAAAGCATCCCATGGACTGGCGTGAGGGGAGGCCCAGACGGCCCCTCTGGTTTCACTCAGTCCTGCCTTGATGCTTGGAGGTTCTCTGGAAAAAGGGATCAACAGAAGCGGCGCAGGCCAAAGCGCCATCTCGACCAGTGAGTCAGAGCTCCTGCCCTTCCTCCTGCGATCCCAAAGAGCCACGTTCTTCAGTTTTCCGTTTGTTTTGCTTGTATCCACCTATTTTCGCAGTTCAAAGAACACCTGTAAACATTTATTTTTGCCAGCTTTTGCAAGCCCTAGTAATGTTCAATGCATATAAAAAGGGATTCACTAGATCGAGTTTGTGTACTTTGGTGTTTTAAAATCAACAGGCTTGAAAGAATATGAGGAACTTGTGAGCACCACAAAGTGCAAACAAAGAGAAGCTGTTAATGACCTTTCTTACAGAAGTAAAAAACTGAGCTCTGCCTCAAAGGGAAGGGTTAGGTTCTGGTGTTTTCCCCCAAGGAAGCTGCTCCCCACAGCGACTGCTCCGGGAGACAAAACCTACCTGGGGCCTTAATCCAAAAGGATCACGTTGCTGGAAAACCTGCGCACATCACATCAAGCCTCCCAAATGTATTTTATGACCCACTTTCTCCACTAGTCCTTTGAATACTTTTTCCTGGAGGTATTTCCCTCTCCTTCTGTCTCTGCATGTATGACTGCGCAGTCACCTTAAACCTTGTTTCTGGCGCTGGCGAAACCTGTCCGGCAACTCCAAACAAAATCAAGCTCTGGGGAAGGACAACCACCCTTAAGGACGGCCCGGTTTGGCCTTGCTTGGACTGGGGACATGGCTCTTACCCTGTTCTTTGCTGCAGTGGTGATGGAGCCCTGCATTTCTGCGTGCCAGTTGCTACGAGGCAGCCTTCCGCAATGGAAAGCGATGCCCACCCAGTCCTTTCGTCACGATGCCATGTCTATCACCTCAGCTGCAAGGAACACGCTTCTCCCGCCCATCCACACACGCACTGATTGCTCAGAGGCCTGATTTTGGGGAAGGACCCCAGGGAAACCTGCCAGGCCCAGCTACGGAGAATATTAACACGGAGAGGCGGCAGCCCGCCTGGGGGGAGGAGGAAAGAGCCACTAGGCGTCGTGTGCCGTCTGCTTTACTGCTGCTTCGCATCTTCCAAAGCCAAGTCTTGGCCCTCGAAGGCCCCACGGGCAGCGTCTGGAGCGCCCCCCTCCACTCCTGGCCAGGAGCAGGGGAGCCGGGCCTCCGCAGGGGGAGGCCGCGAGGGAGCGGACGGCCCCCTGGGTCACTCGGCCTTGCGGTAGAGGTAGACCACGCCGGAGATGTAGCCCAGGCCCTGCGCCGCCTTCTCCCAGCGCCCGACTTCCTGTGCCGCCACCTTCTCCCAGGCGCCCTGCTGCTCCAGCTCGTCCAGCCGCCGCCGCAGCTCGGCTTCGTAGCGCAGGTTGCCCGCGTCGCGGCGCGTGGTCAGGCACACCCATCCGCCTGGCAGGGGCAAGGGGCGGCAAGGGTTAACGCTCCGCCGCGCGAGGGGCGCCCTGCCCGCTCCACCGGTGCCCACCGGCTGCTCCGGCAGGGAAAGGGGGGCAGGCGTGGACGGGCCCCGGGGAAGCGCCCTCCCCAGCCCTCCCTCTCGGGAGCTGAAGTGGAGGCGGAAGTGGGGGTGGGGGCTCCCCTGGAGAGAGCAGGGCGGCTGCGGGCAGGGCAGGGCAGGGCAGGGCAGGGCAGGGGCGCAGCTGGCTCTGCGGGGAAGAAAGGAGGTGGGCGACGTCCGGAGGCTGCTGCTCAGGGAGGGCATGCGTCTGCCTGGAGGCGGCTCCCAAGGCAGAGGGAAGGCAGCCCCAGACCCCGACGGAGACGTGGCCTGGCTGCCCCTCTGCTCCCGCGTGTGCCGCCCAACGGGGGGGAGAGGGTGGCACAAGCCCTGGGATGGGGCCGGATCGGCTGCCTGGGGCAGGCCTCTCCCAGCAGGTGGCTGGTCTGGCTGGAAAATGTTGAGGGCGGCAGCGCCCTCTAGCGACCACCGGGTCATCTTTCCTTCCCACCTAGACCCGAGGAAGCGGCTCTGCCTCTGAAGGGGTGCTTGAGGCGGGCAATGGGCTGATTTGGGACAGAGCCAAAGGCCGGCTCCTTCACACTGCACAGAGTCAAACTATGGAGTTCACTGCCACCACTTTAGAAGGCGCCTGGATACATTTAAAAGGCGCCTGGATACATTTCTGGAGGTGACTGTTATCAGTGGTGCTAGTCCTCATGGCCACAGGCCACCCCCAGGATCAGAGGTACTCCATGTTGCTGGGGAACGTGCGCTCTGCCTGTGGGTTTCCCCCCTGGGGCAGGTGCTTGGCCATCGTGGGAACGGAAGGCTGGCCTGAACCCCACAGAGTTCTCCCAGTTCAGTTCTGACAAGGCGGGTGCTCCCAGTTAGTCAGAAGGCGGGAAGGGAAGGGAAGGGGGACTCGGCCTGTGCTGGATGCGGGCGTGCTCCCCGTTGGGATGTCCTGGACTCAGCTCTACCCTGGGATGCCAGATGCTGGGGGCCTGGAGCGCAACGCGCCTGGTGTGCGGCAGCCTCTAGAACATCTGGCAGGCCCAGGAAAGGCCGGGGCACAGGCGACTCCTGTCACGGCAGCCTCCCCGGCCACCGCCTAGCCCAGGCAGAGAGCACCCCAATTGCTGTGTGGCGCCTCCGGAACTCCCGGCTGCTGCCCGCCCACCCACCGCAGAGTGCCGTTTTCGGAGGTGACTTTGGTGGCGAGCTGAAAGGGCCCCGTTTCGGTGGCCGCCCTCAAGGCAGAGCCCCCTCCCGAGGCCGGCGAGGTTGTCCCCGTCTCCGCGCCCCCCCTGCGGGCAGCCAAGTCCGCTTCATCGGAGCAGGCTGACGGGTCAGTGGGCTGGCCTGGCAGAGGCTCTTTCCGCTCCGTTCCTTTTGGGGTTTCATTTGCTGTTTTCATTCAGATGTATTAGTGACTGGAAGGCCCCCTCTGTCCCCTTTTGGGGGGAAAGGTGGCCTGCACGTTGACTGAAGAGCAGAACGGAAAAATATCCACACAGGAGGTAGGTTCAACAGCAAGGTGCGGAAAGGCTCCCAGCTGCCTTTCAGGCTGCCCCACCGGCAGGCGTCCGGGGCTTGCCCTGCCCCTCCAGGCCCACCCCAAGCCTTACCTGGTTTGGTGACACGGAGCAACTCCGGGACGACTCCGGCGGGCACCTGTCCCTCGCTGAGCGCGCCCACGATCAGCACGATGTCGTAGTGGCCTGCACAGGACAAGGCACCGTGGGGCTCCTCCCGGCCGCTGAGCGGCTGTGGGTGCCCTCCCATGCCCCCCCTTCTGGGGCTGAGGGGCCCCCCCTCACCTTCGGGAGCTGGGAGAGCCTCCTGGCCCAAGACGCACTGCCTCAGCTCCTGGTACAGCCCCTTGCGGTGGGCACACGCCAGCATCTCCGGGCTGCCGTCCAGGCCATGGAGGTGCCGAAAACCCCTTGCCTGAAGCTTAGAAATCATGGCATAAGTCACATGGCCCGGGCCTGGACCCAGCTCCAGCTGGCCAAATTGCCAGTGAGCGGGGAAGCCCCCCCTCTGGAAAATGTGCCCAAGCCAGGAGGGGCCGCCTTGGACGCTGCGCAGACACTGCTGCACTCAGTGGCGTCACCTGGGCTTCCACAACTCCCACCATCCCCGCCTGGAAGGCACCTGGCCGAGGAGAGGCGCTTTGCCTCGTTCAGCCAGGCCATGCAGCCCACACGTGCCCCCAGGCCGGCCGGCCGGCCCAGCTCACAAAACAGGCTTGGGCACCGTTGAGGGTGCTTCAGAGAAGGGCTGGCCCACTTCCCTGGGCCCCATTCCGGGCCCCCACCCGCTTCTCCCAGCGGTCACCTCCTGAGCGGCGAGTCCCGTGCCGCAGGCCACATCCAGCACGACGGCCTCCTCGCAGGAGCCTTGGAAAGCAGCAGCCAGGCAAGCTGCGGCCAGCTGGGGGGCCTGGTACTCCAACACCCCCACATCCTGCAGAGGAAAGAGAGAGTCGCTGGTGGGGTCCGACGGCCCGGTAGGCCCCCCACAGGGGCCAGAGCTGGACCGAGCATGGGTGGCCACGGCTGCACCAGCGGCTGGGGCAAGGAGCTGTCCTTGTGCCGACTGAACCCAGCCAAGGTGGCCTGAGAACCACACCTGAGAGTGTGGGTTGCCACCGAACCGAAGGCTGGCTATGCACACTGAAGAAACAAGCCGATTTTAAACGGCAAAATCTTTGGGTATAAAAGGTCAGCTTTCGCCACAAAGGACCTGGTGTTCCAACAAGCCAGGAGCAAGCAGGGACAGGCCCAGGAAAAAAGCTTCACGAGGGACCAAAGATTAACAGCCTTTCATTCTTCACACTGGTATCGCCTTTCAATTGATAATCAGCTGGCAATACATACTAATATGAGAGTTAAAACACGAATGACCTCTAATCAGTAGGTTACTGGTGGCCTAAAGCAGAAGAGATTTGCTGAAGGCCTCCAGCAAAACTTTATGACTGAAATCCAGACCTTTGGCCTCTCAGACTCCCAAAGAAGACTTTGTTCATGTCTTCCACCTGGGGTGGCTCTGCTCCAGGCGTCGCTGTGGGGGGCCCGGCCCAGCTGGAGCCCCACGGCCTCTCTCCCCGCCCCAAGCAGCAGCAGCCTGGAAGGAGAGTCTGGGAGTGATGACGATAGGAAGGAAGTTGAGGGGTTCCCACGACCGGTTGGCTCCCGGCTGCTCGCTTCCCCTCCTGGGGAGTCCCTGCTCCCCTTCTGAGCACGGATGCTCCCTCCCTCTGCTGGTCTCCTTGGGGTTGGCCCCGTGGGGCAGCATCCCTCGACTCCGGGGCCCGTGCGGGGCACTCAGCCGGGTTGGGCGGCACTCATGTCCCGGCCTGGAATATGGCCCAGCCCCCCGCTCCGGATGCCTGGGGAACCGCTCCCACCGGCCCCAGCCGCGACTCGGGCAAGGCGGGGGCAGGCGTCTACAACACCGGGAAGCACCAGGTGGGCTGCCACCAAACCACCACTCTGGCCCCCGGCCGCCTGCCGGATCTGCTGGCGGGTCACAGCCACTGCGGCCAGCGAGTGATGGGAAGGGCAGTCCCACGCAACCGAAGGCCGCCCAGCCAGGGAAGCCGCCGGGCCGGGCCGGGCCGGGCCGGGCCGGGAGCAGCGAGCTGGTTTCCCGCGCTGGCCCGAGGGAGCGCGCCTGGGCCCTTCCGCCTGCGGGCTGCAGCCCGGGCTGGCCTCCCCCGCAGAGGCCGAGCGCCTCCCGCCGGGCGCCGCAGCCCGGGGGCGGGGCGGCCGGGCCTGGCCGGGG
>NW_025336495.1:752597-815141 GCF_004798865.1 Varanus komodoensis | reverse complement strand
GCGCGGCTGGACTGCGGGCCCCGTCGCTCGCCGAGCCGGCGCGGCCGTCACTGCAGGGTCGGGTCGGCCCGTCCGAGAGGGCGCCGGGTTGCCGAAGGCCGGTGGGAGGGCGGGCACCCCGGGAGGTCGAGGGGAGCGCGCTCCATCGCCCTTGAACACCTTCGGGCGGCTTCCCCGCCCTCGCGCAGCTCCGCCCGTGCCCGGGAGACGGGGCTGTGTTCACACGCGCCGGAGGGCCGAGCTTCCTCGGGGGGCCCTGTGTCGCCCCGCCCGGGAAGGGAGATGGCTGCGGGAGGGAAGGGGCCCCAGGGGCCTGGCTGGACTCGGCTTTGGAGACGCCCTGCGGGGCAGCATCGCAGGGGCGGCAGAACTGGAGGCAAAGGATGGGGCCAGAACAAAGTATTTTTGTTCACGGCTCTGGCCGGCCGCCCCACACCTCGCAGTGGCAGCTTGCAAGAGCCTGGACGCCGCCACAGCCATGGCAGTTGAGGTGGAGTGGGGCCGGGGGCCGGGGCAGCGCCTCGGAGACGGACCTGGCCGGGACCTGGCTGCCCTCGTTGCACGGCCCCACTGGAAAATGATAGATAGACGCTTGTGTCCTTTGGAGAAGAAACGGATGTTTCCCCCGCCACCCCGTGGGGCAGGCTAGTGGGGCCTGCTCCAGCGGGCAAGACCCCTCCCCGGTTGGGCAGGGGTGGCCAGGAAGCCAAGTGGCTGGCTGCTGGGGACATCACCCCGATCTCCTTTTTGCGGCGTGATGTCACCGCTTCCGCACCCGCGAGCGCCTGGGGACCCGAGCGCAGAGCTGGTGGCAAAGGCCTCGGGAGCCGCATGGCCACTCCGGCTCCTTCGGGATCCCAGAGGTCCAGAGAGCGAGCGCACACTCCCCCGGGAAAGGCCCATGTCGCCCGCTCGGCACCTTCGTTCCTGCTCTGCAAGGAGTGTCTCCGGCCGCCTCGAAGCGTTTTCTATTTGGCTCGTGGCTTGCAAAGGTCGGGGACGGGAAGACCGCCCAGCCTGCAGGTTGCCCTCCGAAAGGCACGGCGCGCACGGACAAGGGTTGGAAGCAGGAAGGGCCACACGAGGCACTAGGGCCGCAACTACGCATATGAACTGGAAATCCCTCCTTTCTCTGTGGTCGTAGACAAACAGGACCAGCGAAATATGCTTCAGACCCATCATGCGATTCCCCTTCTAGGACCTGCAGCCTCTTCAAACAGGGCAGGGAATGCTTGTGCCCCTCCAAACACCACCCCCCCTTAGATAGTTGAAAGAGCTGGAGAGAGCAGCATCTATTCTGCTATAGCAAATCTGTTTGCTTTATTAATTTATTTCAATTTATATGCTGCTGCATTAACCCACACTTGGGTTCTCCAAGTGGCTTTTAGTGTACACAGACAGCTCCTTCTCAGTATTAGTATGAATATGTGCAGGACACAAGGGTTAATAGTAAATAGAAATGGAAAAGATGGTAAAAAAGGTGGCATTTCAATATATTTATAGATTTATTTGTGATTTTGTACATTACTTTAATAAAAGTTTGAAGCAGTGCACATGCAAATAGGAAAATGCATTTAAAATATAATGGTAGAAGTATTAATATTATAATACATTATGTATTAATAATATGCATAATAAATATCAATAGAGCAGTATTATGTTACGGGTTGGTTGGTATGGCAATATTTTGGTGTCATCTGTACACTCAAGTCAGTTTCCTCACTAAAATTAATCATTAAACAGCTGCACAAAAGTACAGTGCTATAAATATCCACAATTTAATGGCTCCATTGGAACCCAACAATGAAAATAAAAAGTGCCAACTGATAAATCCTCCACCATTGGTTGTAAAAACCAGGCTTGTTTCAAATTAACCAGGTCAAGGTAGAAACATAGAAACAGAGCGAGTCGGAAGGGACCTCCCGGGCTATCTAGTCTGACCCCCGGCACCAGCCGGCTCCGCTCACGACATGCCCACCCTGTGCCTGTCCAGCCTATCCATGAACACCCGCACCGATGGGGCCTCAGCCACCTCCCGTGGAAGCCCATTCCACCCCCTCGGGGTCCTAACCATCAGGAAATGCTTCCTGGCATCCAAACGAAACCTGGGTTCCCTGAGCTTTGCTCCCTTGGAGCGCGTCCTGCCTTCCTCTGCAGGGGAGAACAGGTCTCTGCCCACCTCCGTGTGACACCCCCTCACATACCTGCATGTCGCCAACAGATCCTCTCTGAGTCTCCTCCAGGCTGAAGAGACCCAGTTCCCTCAGTCTCACCTCGTACGGCATCCCCTGCAAACCGGCCACCAACCTTGCGGCCCTGTGCTGTACTGACTCCAACCTGGCTACTCCACTTAGAAAAATGGATAACTGGGTGGGAAGTGAATTCTTACTGGAGGAAGTTCCAGTGCAAAGGGGTCACCACCAATTTGACCTTATTTCATGAGCCTGCGAGCTTGATGTGTTGGGCTGGGAGGTTTGTGGACTGGTCAGAGGCTGAACAACAAGTAACGTGTATTGATCATGTTTATGATCAATAACTTGTTTATAATTCATAACAATGTGCTTGTCTATTCATTATTCACGCAGGGCCATTCATAGTATGGCACTGTGCGGAATCTGGGCGAGACAACAAATCTTCGCCCCAAGGAGCTTACAAACCCAAAATTTGTACACTGGGAGTACAGTCGGCCTCAAAGGCGGACCCACCCGATGTCCCCCATCAGCAGGTGGGAGGGCAGGGCAAAATCTCCCCTGGCTGACCAGCAGAGGGCGCTCTAGCCAGGCAGCAGGCCCCTTTCTGCAAGGCCAAATTGGACGCAAACAGACATTTCTGAAAAATGTTGCCTGGAGCCACGAACTCCTCATTGGGTGACGATCGTGATCGCGCCCACCTCCCCCCCAGCACGCCCGCCTCCCCCCATATCGTGCCCACCTCCCCCCCAGCGTGCCCATGATCATGCCCGCCTCCCCCCTCAGTGTGCCCGCCTCCCCCCCGAGCGCGCCCACTTCAAATTTTTGTGATTAAAAAAAATAGTTACAGAATGGATTAACCTTATATACATTGAACCTTATGGGGAAAGTGGACTTGGCTCATGACCAATTTGGGTCGGGACCAGAGTCCTGGAACGGATTAAGTTCGTGAGCCGAGGTACCACTGTAGTTCGTGCCCTCTGGGCACGGGCAGGTGGCCCAGCTTCCCGGCTCCCTGGCTTGCCCATCGGCTGCTTCCTCGAAGCAAGTGCCTGGGCCTCGCTGCTTCACTGCCGCGGAATAGCCCGATGGGGCGACCGAAGCCACGTCCGGTGCCGCCACTCCGCATCCTCCTCCCACGTGCGCTAGCCGGCTCCCCTCCTGCTCCATCGCCCTCAGCCCTGGCGTGCGCCAGAGGCAGTCGGGCTCCCGGAGGGCAAGAGGCGCTCAGGAGCCACCGCCTCGGTCGCCCGGCCATCTCCGCACCCCACCTGCATGTCTGCGGGGCGCCCACGATGCCCGTTTGGATCCATCGGCCCCTGAGGTGGAGCAACTTAACAGGCCCCCAGCCCTGCGGAGGGAGAAAGGGGCTGGCCGCTCGGCCCTCCCAGGAAGCGATCTGACCATGGCGGGGGGGCAGAAGTCAGCCCCACAGTGTTCGGGTCGCCCATTCCCGTCCAGCAACACACCTGGCGGCCTCCCAGCTGCAAAGGCTCCTGTAAAGGATGAGCACTAAAGGCACGTGCCGGCTGTGGAGGATGGGAACTGTCGGAGGGCGCCTTCTGAGGCCGCTCGGTTGCAGACAGCCGTGGCTGGATTCGAGGGGAGGGGAAGCCGAGTCGCCCATCCTTGGGCCCCGATTCGTGCCGAGACTTCGTGGGGATCAGAACGAAAACAAAGTCCTGCCGGCTTCCCAAGCGGAAGGCCACGGAGAGGCGCAGGCTGACCCGTGGCCACGAGGCGGCACCCACAGGCAGGCGACGCCGGAGCGCCCCTCCTCGCCGCTTGCCCCTCCGCCGGGCGGCCCGCTGCCGGCCTGTGCTGGCTGGTCGGCCGCCCGCTTCACCAGCCTCTCGCCAGGCAGGGCATGTCCGGGGGCCCCCTGGCCGGGCCTGCGGAGAGGAGCACAGCCTCGCCTCCTCGCCCCAGCCCCCCACGTGGCCAGCCCTGTCACCCCGGGCGCTGGCTGTGCCGGCTGGGGTGGGTGCACAGGCTGCCCGCCTGGCCCTTCCTTCTCCCCCCGCAGCTCGCCCCCGCGCCTGCTGAAGCTGCCGTAGGTGCAGGGCAGGGCGGACACACCTGCCCCCAGGGCCTGCCCCACGGCAGAGGCCACGGAGAGGGGCTGCCGCTTGCGTCTCCCCCCAGGCCCCCCACATGAGCCTAGGGAGACGCGGAGGTGCCGCAGCCACATCGGTCAGTGGAAGGGACAGTCCGGCGCCCCACAACTCGTCCCATTCAGCAGGGTTCTCACCACTCTGTAGGCCTCCCCAGGGACCCCCAGCCAGTCCCAGATTAAAGTGTCAGAATCAGTTTGTGAGAAGAAATAAAACTGGGGTCGTGGGAAAGATCAATCGTTATGAACCTCAGTGTCTTTATTGTCTGTCCCAGGTTCCCGCGGTTGACTCACGATAAGGCGTTACCGGGCAGGCAGAGGGAAACTCGCGGCAAAGCTTTAATCTAACTACCGGCAATTTTTATACTCTCTCAGTCACGTACACCCCGTACAGAGCCATTAAGGACAGAATACAAGTATTACAATAAAGTTCTGTGGTCAGCATATGCAGAAAAGATACAGGAATGTCAGTCAGTCATACAGACAATAAGCTTACACTATCTCACAAGGTGATTTTGACATATCGGTGGAGTAACTTCCAGAGGCATGGATCCATCTCCGGGTCTACTTAGATATGTAAATTTGGGCTATCGTAAGCGCTTGCATTACATTCAGGAAGTCCGAGACCCTGAGTAAAGTATGGCAAATAACTACTTCTTGACAAGCGGTAAATTCCAAAAGAGATTAGATGACTATAGTGTGAATGAATTTGACTGAATGAAGACCCCAAATTCTTTCTGTCTGCTCTTGTCCCATAGCCAGGGAGAGGGAAAGAAACATCCATAGTTTGACATTTTAAATGGATTCCTGAGTTCCGCTATGCTTATTTTCCAAAAACCCCCTTATATCCTGAGGTCTGAATAAGATTTATTTGGGCCTCTTTTCCAGCAATAGCCACTGTGGGCCCACCCAGGGCTAGGTGCCCCTGGGAGGCCCAAACTGCTCCTGATCATGGGAAACAACACCTCGACTGGAAGTGGAGCATTGCCGAAGCTTTAGCACTGATAAAAAGATTGTTTATAAATGTATAACCTTTAATAGGTATGGAATTAATGAAGACGTTCACATAGAACATTCACAGGGGAATCGTAGCATCACACTATACACACCATCAGAACAGCGGCTTTTGAGGGTTTTTTGGATGCAAGTTTATCAATTGAAAGTTGCATTAAGTTGCAGTTTATCATTTCTATGCAGAGAATGCTTAAATCAGGCGACTGACCTTGGACATGGTTGACTGCAGATCATTCTTTATCCCTTTTAGTCTAAAAAAATACCTTTCACCTTTCACCCTTGATGTTTATTACTGCAAATAAATAAAATGAATGGCGAATGTTTAATTGTGTTTGGCAGGAGGCTGAGGTCCCTCTAGATTATGAGGCCTGCCCTTATGTAAATCCAGCACTGTCCACGGCCCAGCCAGAGCCCATGCAAGACCTCCTGGGGTCGCCTCTCTGCCCCACCGTTGCAGCCCCCCCGCCCAGTGGCGATGGGCAGGCAGGCCTTGCTTCTCCATGCCCAGCAAGCCAGTGGGGGGCGGGGGGGGGGGTCTGCGGCCAGGCAGGATAGCTCCAGAAGTACGTTAAAATGCAGGGGTCTTGTTAAAGTATGCTGAAGAACACTGGGAACATTGTGCAGCCAAGCTCTGGCTCCGGATGTTCTGAAGCTTTCGGCACATGGTCGGCAGGGGCCTTTCTGTGACTTTGCTGGAGGATTTGCTCTCCCGGCCCCTCGTGCGCTGTGGCGAACCGGGCCCTCAGGGCTCGGCTCCGATTCAGTCTGGCCGTCCTTCGGAACCGAAGCAGCGCTTCTCCAAAGTGCTGAAATCAGCGCACGTGTCAGAATTCAACAACGCAACTGCGGAACTGAAGTCTGACACAAAGGATGCAGTTTGCCTGTTTGGGTTAGCGAAATGAACCAACAAATGTAGTGACTCTAACAACTAGGCTCTGCTGCTCGGGCCGATCCTGACTGCAAAACCGCAACCCTGCTGGGAGCCAAGGGCTGATGCTGAGGACAAGCATCCACTGGATCCAGCCTCGGCCATCTCTGATTTTTGAGAGGGAGCGGCTGAGGAGGGTTGAGAGATGCAAATGTCTTCCAGCATGGCTTGCAGGAATCCAAAAGAAACACATTAAAATGCACGCAGTGCCCCCTAGAGGCCTGCGCAGACCCGTGCACATCTCCGGGTGTGAGGATTAATGCTCCGTGAAAAAGGCACGGTTGTGCTCCATATGAGCTGGATTGTGGAAGTGCACCAGAGGCGGCCGCGGGCCTCTCTTCCCACCAGAGCTTGGCAAGGGGATGAAAAGGCCTGGCCCCCGCACCGCCCCACAGCGGGGGTCAGTTCGGGTCCCCAGGACCAGCCTGCTTCACGCTGGATCACGCAGCCATCCGTCATGCCGGTCAAGCCTCGGCTTGCGCACACAACTGTGCTCTGAAGCCGTCACTTTAATGCTCCGTATCACACGCCTTGGAGTCCGTCGCCGTCGCTAATTGAGTCCCCGGGTCCTCTTACAAGATCAACACGACCGGGAGTGTGCCGTCCAGCCGGCCTCCTCCTTCCCGAGCAGGCCCGCTCGCTGGCCCAGCTCTCCAGCTGACATTCCTGGGCTGGTCCCTCCAGTAGGCCAGGCCTTTGCTGAGAAATCCTCAGATTAGCTGGCGCTCTCCTAGACACCATGTTCCCAGGGGCTGGCGCTCAGCTTGGGCAGCCGCAGCTGTGCAAACAGCTCCGCTGGTTCTGCGGTGCCAGCTGGCGGGGTGCGTGCTCGGCGCTGGGAGGGGGCTGGAGACGAAGGTCGGGGCTGAGGTCCCGGCCCGTGCACGGCCGCCGTGTCTTTCCGCCCGCGGTGCTGCACCTGCGAGCCCCGCGGTGCGCGGCCATAAGGTGCAGGGCATCCAACGGGCCCCTCGCCGGCTGAGCCATGCGTTTCGTGCTCCCATGGGGCTGGAGGAGCCTGCAGCAGCCGGAGAAGCATGGAGGCTGCCTGAAGCAAGGCGTCCACTTGGAAATGGCTCCGAGAGGGGAAATGCATCACCACCGAAGAGGACACCCCTTTGCACAGAACGTCGCACTTAGTGATGCGGCCGCCGACACTGCTAGCGCGCCTGAGGCTGAAGGCCGGTCCACGCACTTCCACCTCAGATGGAGGACTGTCCCTTCTGAGAGGATCCCTGGCCCTCCCCAGGTGGCATGCAGAAATAAAAACCAGGGGAAGTCAGACGAAGATTTCGTTAAGGTCCACAAAGTCAGCGAGTACCAATGAAGGGCAGAAATCAGCAATAAAAGCCACACAGCAAGTTTTCCAGGCAAGGCCAGCAAATCCAGTCCTGGAGACTTCTGGAAAGGCGCCTGACACCTTCCCCAGGAGTTCCTGCTAGAGATGAAGGGCCAGCCCCAAGAAGGCCCCCTCTTCCTCGCACGCAGCCCTGGGCGGTAGGCAGGAGCACGGACGTCTGCCGGCGACCGCTGTGCCCCGGCTTTCCCCTTGTCTGCTATTTGCCAGCCCAGCTCTTGCCATCCAGAGAAGCCCTTCCTGCACCCGGGAACTCCTGCGATGCCGCCGAGGGAGGTGGGGGCAAGACGCCTGGGCGGATCAGTTGCTCCCACCTCCTGAGCCGTTCTGTGGGCCCACCGGTTCGCACGCCACACGTGGCCTTTTTGTGTTGGATTTGGTCAGGAACGTTCACTGCCAGCTTTCAGGCCCCCTGAGCACAGGTGTCCAGCAGGCACGTGCTCCCAGAGTCCGCAAAGTGAAGTGAAGGCTGGACGGGATTTTGGGATGCAGCCCCCCTCAAGAGCCCCAGCAGCTCCAGCACAGGGGGCTGCAGGGGAAAGGCTTCCAGCCACCGGGACAGGCAGACTGGCTCCAGAGGGCTCTTGCCAGTCGCGTGGGCCACAGTGGGCAGACGGGGTTTGCGGGACCGCCTCGATCTATACCAGAATACGGAGGCCCGCCAGCAGATCCCTCCCTCGCCCTGCCTCTGTGAGCCCTCCATCCCACTGCCCCTGGCAGGGGCCCAGGCAGACTTGCCCTCGGTGCCTGCCCGCGCTGAAGGACGCCAGGTGTCCGGCCTTGACGCACAAGCCCCATCGAGCCGAGAGGAAAGGAGTCCAAGCTTTGCCCTCCAGAATAAGTTCGACCACAAGCAACAGGGCAATCAGCCAGAGCACCTGCTGCAGCTCCCCTTTACACCTCCAGGGGCCAGGTCGCCACGACAGGCACTCTCCGGGTCGGCCTCCCCGTGCGGATGCCGACTGGCTCCTCTGAACTTTGGCGAATTACCTGGGAGGCTGGGCTGCCGCGCCGCAGCGAGCGATTTCACGGTCCCTGCCCCCAGGAGACATGCCGGCCGGCCACGCGTGGAGGGGCTCCCGGTTCACTGGCGGGAGCGAATGCCAGCCGCTTCGTCTGCCCGCAGCGGCGGAGTGCAAACTTTCCCTGCACAGGCGCTGGCTGGACATCCCCGCTGGGCACCGCAGAGGGCGCCCCTTTCCCTGCACCCAGCAGGGACAGAGAGCAGCTCGGTGGCACGGCTCTGCGCCCACTCCGGGACGCAGCCTGGCTGAGCGGCGGTGAGGCCCTGGGCTTGTGGGAGTGACTCGGCGCCTGGGGCAGGCCTGGCACGGTCTGAGCAGTGGGAGCGGAGGCAGCCGTGTGCCCAGGCCCTGGGAACAGAGGCCACGCCAGTCTGCCTGTCCTTGCCCGAGTTTGGAAGGCCACCGGGCGGCGGATCTGGAGGAGATTTCTGGGTTTCCTTATCGTTCCCATCCCTGCAATTCCGGGACACAATTATCACAGGCTTATCAAAATGTCCATCAAGCAGCAAGGTCCAGTTGCACCACTAGGCATGTGCAAAGTGTATTTCCATCGGCAGTAAGCAAGGAAGAGCTTCAGCGTGACCGTTCCGCCAAAGCTCGGCCCCGGGAGGGAACGGCAGTGTGCCTGAGACATGTGCAGGACACGATTCCTTCCACTGCCGAAGGACAACGCCAGCCAGAGATGCCCGCGGAAGGGGGACCCTTCCTTTTGAAAAGAGGTGCCAGGGGTCCTCCGACAGAGAGTGTTCTCCTCCCTGCAGGGCCGTGCCACCTGTGGAACGGCAGCAGCTCCAGAAATGTGGATCTCTCCAGGACGGTCCTGTTGGGAATGCGGACACTCACCCCGCTGGGAGACGAAACGGTTATTGGCCTTTTGGCTGCGCGGCCCACTGCCCCCACTGAGAACCAGGCAGCCCCGTCATTTCCACGGGCTGCTTGGCTGGAAGCAGAAATGCCCCGAGAGGGGGCCGGAGATGCGGCCTGCCTCGAGCGCCGCCCAAGGTCTCCCCGGCTTCCATCTTCAGCCGGGGCATGAAGTGCCAGCCGCCACTGCAGGACGGGACTGAGCGGGGACCGCGGGTGGGAGCGTCTCCGGGGATATTTGTGGCCAGAGGCATGTCTTGGCTCTGCCTTTCCTGCCCTCCAGAGACTTTTATGAGGCAGAAATATCACAGATCTGGCTCTGGAGCCCAGGGGAAAGCGAATGACCTCACATTTCTTCCAGTCCCCAAAATAGCTCCCGGCAGCCTTCCAGAGCATTTTCAGGACGTCTCGAATGCCCAAGGGAAGCGCAGAGGCCCAGGGGAAGGAGCTGTGTGCGGCTGCGTCCCACCAGGGAGCTCTCCTGCACGAGCCTCGTCGGCGCAGGTGGGGCCGCCCTGGGAAGGACGGTTGGCGAGGGCCCCGGCCTCACGCCCACTGTGGCAGGCTGGGCCCCGCCAGGCCCCAGTGCCGCACGGAGCACAGCCCCGTCCTCTCGGGGCTGCAGAGGAGGCCACGGGAGGGGGCCGGATCGGGGTGGGGCGCTCCCCAGGCACGCCCTCCGCCCCCCACTGCAGCGCTCGCCTTGCAGGTGGCCCCCCCCGCAGGCTCCCCCTTCCTGCGTGCCCTGACTCTTCCTGCCCCTCGGGAAGCTGCACCCAGGCCCGGGCCCTGTAGCGCATTAGCCGCAAGGATGCCGCAGGAGCCCCGGCTGGCCGGGAGCTGGCGGAAGGCGCACGCTGGAGCAGATGAGCCGTGTCCCCGGGCACCTCGTTTGTCCTGACCGCCGGCCGGGTGCAGGGCCCCGGTGCATGCCTGCACGGAAGGCAGTCCCCGGGTGGCAAAGGACTTGCTCCTGGTGGAAGCTCCTGCAGCGACGGCCGAAAGCTGCTCGGTGTGGGAGAGGAAAGCGAAGGAGCGGCCGAAAACTTGCAGCTGGGAAGGCTTCTTCTGGCCTGCCAGTTAACGGGGACCTGATCTTCGGGGAGTTCGGCCACATCCGAAAGGGTTGGCAGGGTGGATGGTGGAGGCACACTTAGAAACCACTCCTGCTGTTCCCAGGGAAGCTGCTCCTGCAGAAAGGGGCCCCTCGACGGCCTGGGGTGCCCTCCCAGGCAGCGGCTGCAGGGGTGGGTCTTCCTCTGGCTCCTGCCAGGCCCAGACTGCACGGCTGGCAGCCCGGAAGTCTCGGAGCTCGGGGCCGGTCCTTGGCCTTTGTGCCTCCTCCTCCGTGCCCAGCATCTTCACAGCCCCCGAGAGGTGGCGGGTGGCACGTCAGGCAGAGGACTGCTGCCTGTGGGCTGGCTACCCGCCCTCTGAGGCCCTGGGTCGCTGCTGCAGAGGGCGGGCTGAGAGCTCCCCCGGAGCACTGTGCGCTCCGGGGGAGCAAGCCCTCTCGCCGGCCTGCTGGGCAGCCCGCTGCCTGCCAGCGCCGGCTTCCGAGCCGCTCTGCTCGCTCAGCCTCGGTCGGCAGCTGCACGGGTGGCAGGCCAGCGCGAAAGCCTCTGCAGCGGCCTCCTGGCGGCGGGAGGGGCGGGAAGGTCCTGATTTACGAGCTGGGAAAGCCGGCCTGCATCCAGGCGGAGCGGAGCTCCAGGCCTGGCCGGGCCTCCCTGTGAGAAGGGCCCGGGCTCCCAGCGCCGGGGCCCAGGGTCAGGGTGCTGTCTGGAGGGGAAGGAAAGCTCAGTGCTGCCTGCAGCCAGGAGGCGGCCCCGGCCCCGCCGAGCTGTCAATGCGCTAAGAGGAGCCTGCGGCGCAGATTAATTAGTCACCATAAAATCATTACATCTTCAAAGCATTTGGCCTTTCCATGTCTTTCCTCCTCCCCTGACAGCTGAAGTGTGGGCCAGAGCCGTCGAGAAAGATTTGCCGAACGGGCGATGACCACGGCCGACGACGTGTCGAGTTGGCACGTCGCGCGCTCCGTGAGGCCTGCCCGGCATCGGGGCCCCGGGAGGGGGCACACGTGGCCTGCGCTTCCCACCGACCCTGCAGGCAACACACGGGGGGCGGGCTCTTCACGACTCCCAGGGGCCCGCTGGACCCGGGGCCTGCTCCCGGCCGTGCGCTGGCCGCAGGGCTGGGCTTCGGCTGGAGGGCCTGCTGGTTTGCGGCGTGGCGAAGGGGGCCAGCGGAGCTGCCCAGGGCGCCCCGGATGGCGGGAAGAAGCTGGCACCAGGCCGGGGAGGCCTCTCAGGAGAAGGCTCCTCCGTGGGGGAAGGACAGGAGGGCAGGAGGCAGCACAGCAGCTGGGGGTCTCTGGGCACCTCACCGCAGCTGCGGCCTCCTATGGTAACCTGTGGCGGAGCAGCGCCATGGGAACCTGCGTGCCCCACAGCCAGTGCAGGAGGGGCTGCCAGCTGCTCTGGCGAGGCTGGAAATCAGCCCTGGAGAGCCATGAACGGGGTGCCAGGGCAGGGCAGGGCAGGGAGGTGGCCTGTCCCAGCGGCGCCCTGGCCCCCTCTCTGCCCCTCTGTGCGGCGTCGCTCGCATGGCCACCGGGGTGAGGCGCTGAACACCAAGGCAAGGTGGGGGTCACCCCTCTGCGCTGGGCTACCACGCCATGCGGCAGCAGGTTTGACTTTACCTGCAAAGGAAAAACAAGAGCCCTCACACTGGGGCACCCGGAGTCTGTGCACCCGGACCCCTGCTTTGCAGCTTGCCTGGTCTTCATGCCACCAACACCTGCCAGCTTAACCCGGGGATTGGTGCGGCCCTTGTGAGCAGCCAAATTCACCACGTTCTGGCCATTGTTTCTGAGTTGTTTCATGACGTCTGAATGCAGAAACCCAGAGCTGTTTATGGGTTAAGCAACCCAGAGTTAACCCAATAACAAATAATGGGCAATCGCTCTGGGATGTTAAATGCCTGGAAGTGCCAGGTGGCTGGAGGAGGGCCAGTGTCCAGGGAAGCGGAGAAAGGAGAACCTGGGAACTACCGACCAGTCAGCCCGACACCAATCCCTGGGGAAATTCTGGAGCAGATTATAAAGCAGTCAGGCTGCAAGCACCTTGAGAACAATCCAGTGATTACTAGAGCCAACATGGATTTTTAAAGAACAAATCCTGCCAGGCTAATCTGATTTCATTTTTGATTGGGTAACCTCCCGGTTGGACTGTGAGAACATGATCTACCTTGACTTCAGCAAAGCTTTTTCACAAAGTGCCCCGTGATCCCGATTAGCAAGGCAGCTAAAAGTAGGCTCGATGGAACGATGATCGGCTGGATCCACGGCTGCCCACGGAATCAGACTCAGAGAGGGCTCATCAGAGGCACCTTCTCAAACTGGGGAACGTAACAAGCGGCTTTCACAGGGGTTCAGTGCTGGGCCCAGCGCTCCTCAACATTTTCATTAATGATTGGATGAGGAAATTCAGGCGACACATTTGCAGATGACAAAACTGGGTGGGAAAGCTCATTCCCTCGAAGGCAGAAACGAAATTCAAGGTGATCTTGGGAGGCTGGAACGCTCGACTGAAAACAACAGAATGACATTCAGTGGGACAAATGCCAAGTTTGGCACCCAGGAAGAAGAACCCAAAGGCGCCATGACAGGGTGGGGAACACGTGGCTCAGCAGGACTGCAAGTGAGAAGGGTCTTGGAATGGGTGTGGGTCACAAGCGGCATCTGAGTCCGCAGTGGGCTGTGGCTGGAACAACGGCCAATGCTCTCTCAGGCCGCATGGCTAGAAGCATCCCTTCTATCTAGCACAGGAAAGTGCCGGTTCTCCTCCTCTCGGCACCGGCGAGGCCTCGCCTGGAGCCCCGTGTCCGATGCGGGACACTGCAGCTTAGAAAGACGCTGGGAGCCTGGAAAGTATTTGGCGGAGGATCTGGGGCAGGTGCGTCTTCTTCCCATCAGGGCCCCTGCTCTGATGTTCGCCGTGTGGGACCCGAGGCAGCTTTGGCGCGCCCATCTTCTCCTTGACAGAAGAAAGCACTGGTGTGATCCAGCGCCCCGCCCTCCTCTGACAAAAGCCGCTGCCCAGCCCCGTGTAAGCCAGGGTGCATCCAGATGTTCAGTTACCCAACTCTTGGAACAGACTTTCTCCTCCGAACACGACCTGCTGGCTGCGTGAGGACAGAGATGAAAGGTTCTGACAAGAGCGGGAAAAGGAATCCAGTTTGCAACCGCCGGGAGTGGGTGGGGAGGGCAGGGTGCAGCAAGGGGCAAGCAGAGCGAACACCCAGCTAGACGGGGAACAGCCGCGGGGCTCCCCAACGTGCCCCAAGCCCCAGAGCGATCCCAGGACCGAGTGCGGCTGGTCTGCAGCACGTGTGCTTTCTGGCCCCGCGGCTCGGCGTCTTTCGGGCCAGGTATGCAAGTATGCTGACCATTCCGTCTTGTGCCAAAATGACGGGGCCAGGCTATAAATATCCCCCCCGGGCCTGAGAAAAGACATGAAAGAGGGATTGCATTCCTGGCAGTGCCGGCCAAGAGCCCCCCACCGCTTCCCCTCGCCTGGCAGCAGGGCCGGCTGGAGGTGCCGCGCTTCGGCCCAACGGCCAGCTCACAGCTGTCCCGCCCCGCATCTGCTGAGATTTATGACTGATATCCATCCCTGCGGAGATCGGGGCCAAGCCGCATGCCGGAGGGAGTGGGGGGGGGGGTGGACTGTGGGCAGCGGGCCTGGGAAAAGCGGCCTTGGCTGGGTCTGGCCAGGCCTGGGTGCTCCGTGGGACGAGGTCCCGTCTGATCCGCGGAGCAGGTGGGATGTGTCGGGCGACCCGTGGGAGCGCCACAGCGTGGCCCGTGCGCACCGCCTTTGTGGGGGGGCAACACGGGGGTCTCCTCAGGGGGAGATGGCGGGACGGGGCGTGCCGGCCGAGGGCCAAGCTCCATTCCAGAGAAGCTCTTACTGGGGGCAGAAGGGCTGGGGCCAAAAACACACCAGGCTGAAGTTCTTACACGGAAACACCGGAAGATGCCGATAAGTTGGTGCCGCAGGGGTCCCTCTAGCCTGGTGCTGCACACACGGACTGGCAGCTGCAGCTCTCCGGGGACGCATGCAGGAGCGCGGAGGTTCAAACTCTGCTCGAAGATGCTGCTGGGATCGGACCCAGGACCTTTGGCAGACCAGCAAGGGGCTCTATGACTGAGCTGCGGTCCATCCTCTAAACATAAAGAAAGATTCTAGTCCCCAAGGTTCTGAATAGAGGGTTGGTTGAATGAAATACAGTCTGAACTGACCGATCCATCTAGACCTGTGTTGTCAGCATGGACTGGCAGCAACACCTGTCCAGCATGGCAGGCAGGCGTTCTTCAGCCCTGCCCAGAGATGCCAGGCATTGAACCCAGGGCCTTCTGCATCCCGGGAAGGGCCCACAGGGAGCTGTGGGTCTTCTGAAGTCTCTAGTCCTCATGGTGCGAACCAAGGGCCAATTTTAAATAGTGGCATGGGAAGGCACCCTCTACAGAGTCAGGCCCTGGTGGGTCCCCCCAGCTCAGGACTGGCAGCGCAGGCCAGCAGCCGTGGCTCCCTGGGGGTCCGGGCAGAGCCTTCCCAGAGCCTGGGGGTCCGGGCAGAGATGCCGCTGGGGGCCAGCTGCAGGCCCAGCTCCCTCTGAGCTCCAGCCCATTAAGGACCAAGAGCAAAGCCCTCCAAGGAGGGGACTTTCTAAATGCAGAAAAATGGGCCCGGGAGCTGGGAAGGGAGCTGCCCCAAGTGCCAGGAGGACACATGGCCCTTCACGGAGCAGCTACTCCCTGGGGCATTCCGAGCCCCTGCAGCCCCTGCCGTGCAGGGTGCGTTCTGCGTGGCCACAACGGGCCGTGTGGCTCCTGGTCACAAGCACGTGAGCACACGCCTGCTGAGTTGCGCTGGGCATGTGCTGGGGCGTGAAGCGCAGGCTCTTCCGGCAGCCAGCAGACCTCTGTCCTCACCTCGCTGCATGAGCCAGTGGCAAATCCATTTGCCAGGGTGGACGGGAGGGCTGGCAGGGCTTTCGGGGGGCCACGTACCGTGAGGTGGCCTCTCCTGCCTGGGCGGATGCGCCCGCAGAGCAGCTGCCAAGCAGGAACTCGAACCCCCCCCCCACCCGCTCTGCCAGCAGAAGAGAGGAGCACCCACCCACATCGCTCAGCCGCCGGGGCCACTGGGGCAGGCTGCGTGGCTGCCTCACTCCCTCGGACGCCGTGGCCTGTTCACTCCGTCACAGGCCCGCTCCTGGTGCGGATGCAGAACGGAAGGCGCGCAAGTGTTTTGCTTTGCTCTGCTCTGCAGGGCATCCACTCTTGCTCCAGCCGTAATTCCAGATGAGGGTGAGAGTGCGGGTGTCTGAAACGTGTTTGCCCGTTCCTGAGCGTGAGACCACGTGTGAACAAACATGGTTGAGTTAGTGGGGTGAAAACGGCACAACGAAACACACTTTTCTATTGAAGTGAACCAGAAAACAGGCCACAAATGAAAATGGGAGTGAAGCAAATGGAACTTGGAAGTGAAGCTTGGAGAATTTTGCCAAGCTCAAGCATGGCTGCTTTTCTCAGCCATCCTGTTCCGCAGACGTGAGGCCTCCTCCCTTCTGCGCCGCTTTTTAGGTCCCAGAAATGTTCGATGCCTTCTTGAATATGGGCAGAAATGGGAGGGGACAGATTTTGGCTAAGCAATGGAAGAGACTGCCTGGAAGGGGGTGGGTTCCCCTTCAGTGGAGGCATTTAAACTGAGGCTGGGCAGCTGCCTGCCGGTCCGGCGACCTCCTGCATTGCCAAAGTGCCATCGAGTGCCGGCCGGACTGGGTGCTCTGCGCGGTCCACAAGGGACGATACAAACCTGCTGCGTCGCGGGGTCTCATTTTCCCCCTCCTAAGTTTAGCTCATCTTGAACACTGGGCATTTTGCCAGTCTTGTGTCTGGCCTGTCTTGAACGCAGGGCTTCACTCCGCTCTGCTTTTTAAAGTCTGGGAGGCAACTCCACAGCGCTTCTGCGCACGCCTCCCGCGGTCCTGGCATCTCAGTGCACTTCAGTCCAATATGCACATTTCTTGAAAGCAAATTTCTTAGTATCGTAGATTTATTTAACTTTATGTTTTGACTGAGGAACTCTGTTGTGCTATTTAGAAAAATTCAGGTTTCAGAGGATATCGAGTTCAGCTTGCAGAGCGATTAGAAGTTCAGCAAGTGCAAACAGCCATTTTGTCAGCCCAAGGCCGTTTCCACCTTTACTCACAGGGAAAGCTCTCCAGCTCTCTGGCGCCGAGGCCTTGCAAGCAGGCTGCAAAGCCCATTTCATGGAGCTGGGCAGGGGCCGGGCATCGTGCAGCCCGAGAGGGACTTCCAGTGCTGCAGGACCCATCCTGCACCCAGCTTCACGTTGTTGGGGGGGGGGGGGTGCTTAGGTGCCACCCACTGAGATGCTCAAGTTGGCCCATTACACACTGCCACCCCCCAACAGAAATGCATCGCCAAGTTTAAAAAGGGGGACGCCAATGTGAAAATTTTTGCAAACGCTAATTTATACAGGCACAGACTTGGAAAGAGCGGCTGTCAGGGAATGGACCGGCTGCCCCTCTTCCCACAAGCCGCGGGGACTGGCCGGGCGGCGCGACTCGGCCCACCGTCCAGGTGGCCCCCGTGAGCGGCCAGGCGTGCCCGGCTGCTGTCCCTTCTGCGGGCTCCCACCCTCACTCCATGGGGCCGGCCCTCCGCCCATGCGGTCATGGAAGAGCAGCGTGGGGGGCCGGGGAGCATCGGGCCAGCCCCCGCCCGCAAACCCTCCCCCAGGTGGCTGCCAGCCTCCCCCTGGAGGCCCCCAGGGCGGGAGGGCTGCTCTGACCGCCAGCAAGCTTTCCCGATGCCCAGCTGCAGCTGGGGCGGGCCTGTTATTCCGTGTCCTGAGCTCTGGGGGGAGAGATCCCGCCATTCCTCTCTCTTCAGGTGCAGGTGGAGGCACCCAGGTCGCTCCTCGGTCTGCTCTGCCTGAGGCTGGAGAGGCCACCTCACCTCCGCGGGCTCCGGCTCCAGGCTGCGTTGCTGTCCCGCGTGTCCCCTCCAGCTCGTCCGCTTCTTTCCTCGGCTGCGGAGCCCAGACCGGGACTCTGGATGAGGCCTCACCAACGCGGCGTAAAGGGGGACTTGCCCCGCACAGGATTTGGGGGCGATACTTCTCGATTTGCAGCCTGAAGCGGCACCCCCCCCCCCTTTTTGCAGCCCCAGCGCACTGCTGACTCGCATTCACCCTGCGATCGGCAACCGTTCCACGCTCCTTCTCACGCGCCGCGCGTTCCCCATCTTGTCACGACGCGTCTGGTTTCTTTTTCCTGGGTGCGGAGCGTGGCATTTGTCCCCACTGATTTTCATCCAGTGCTTTTCAGCCCGGCACCCCAGCCCAATAAGGTCACCTTGAACCTTCTTTCTGCCTTCCAGGGTCCCACCCAGTTTTGTGTTGCCTGCAAATCTATTCCCCGCCGGGAGGCGTCTCCATCGCTTCTTCCAGACCAGGCCGACCGGGATGCCTTGCGCCACGACAGGGGACCTCGCTCTGCCGCTGCGAAGGACTCGCTGCCCACCCCTGCCGCCAAGCTCATAAAGCGCAAGTGGCTTGAAGAGGACCCGGCATTCCTGCGGCGACAAGAGCCCTGGCACGGCGTCCTTACAAGCGCCGCTGTCGGTTCCTCCGAAAGAAACAGTCCTCAGGCCAGCCAGACACTGGGCCACCCTACTTCCAGCCGTCGGTGGCCGTGTGCTCAGTGGCCCAGCCTGCTCTGCTGCCAGAGGGGCCTCCACCCTCCGTTTCCAGCTCTGCACTCTCGTCTTGGCCTGGCCTAGCACTGTGGGCCAAGGCCCAGCTTGGATCCTTGCCCCGCAGGAGCAGCTGCCATTTTTATGGCTTTGCAGAGCAACCCGTAGTCGGCTGGGGGGACCAGCCCATGGGGCGGGAGAAGGGAGCTGTCCCAAGTCGGGGGCTGCTCCAGCTACTGTCCCCCCCGCCACTGGAAAGGAGCCCCAAGCAGCCCTTTCCCACAGCTGCTTGCGTGACGAACAGGGCCCGAGTGCGGATCCTGGCAGTGCCGGGACGCACTCGGGCATCTTCCGGCTCTGACATCCGCTGCCCTGGAGCCGCTCAGGAAGCCGGGAGGCCCATCCCTTGTGGCCTCTCGGAGAGCTCAGGAAGGCTGGCCTTGGGTGGGTGAGGTGCAGGGGATGCCTGGAACCCTCTGGGAAGCCTCGAGCTGAGCTGCGGGCAGGCCTGCCCTTGCAGTCCTCGGTCTGAGTCCGGTTTTGGAGTAAAGGAAGCATCTGAAGGGGACCCTGGAGGGCCTTGAGCTGCCCCAAGGTGTGCTGGACACCTGGCCACCGTGGCTCACCTCGCTGCGGTGCTTCTGCTTGCGTGACAATGACAATCGTAATTCCACTCCATCTATTTAAAGCCCCAGGCAGTTCCGGATAAAATAAGGGGAAGCGAGATGAGGGCAAGACAGAAATGGCCGATGGCGATGGCCTTCCCGGAGGACGGCCCGCTCTTTTCTGGTACAGCCTTGCCGAGGAACTGCGCGCCCCAGCAAGCGCCCCCCCCCCCCGGCAGGAGCAGGCCCCTCGCAGACTCAGGTGGGCACGGGGCGGCCACCCGGCCCCAGGGGGGCCAGCGGAGGGGCGCTTGCCCTGTGCCCTCGGGCAGGCGCCCGGCCAGCCGCCCTTCGCATTTCCTGCCGCTCTCGGCTTCCTCTGGCTTGTCTCGGGCCCGGCCTTGGGACATCGGGCTCCACCCCAGCAGGACTGCCGGCCCCTCCGGGCTGCAGCCCGTCCAGCGTGGTGGCAGGGCAGCTCCTCCCCCAGCCAGGGACAGTCCGGAGTGCCGAAAGATTCGGGGCCCCGTCCAGGGGACACCCCTGCGCCCTGCACCCCACGTGCCGAGCGGGGCGGGCCAGCGGGGTCCCCTGGAGGCGTGCGCGTGCGTCCCCAGGCTGGATCCAGGCACCGCGTGCTGCCCCTCCCTCTCCCAGCGGCCCGTGTGGCCCGGCCTCCTCCTCCCCGGAGCAGGACGGAAAGGAAAGGAAAGCAGGGGCAGCGGCCAAGGCTCCTCGGCTGCGGCCTGGAGGAGTTATTTTGTCTGCCGTGGATGCAGCCCCGTATTGAGCAGTGTCATCTCATGGCTATTTATAACCCCGTCGCACCAGCCGGGAATCTGCGAAGCGAGTGACCCTGGCCGGAGGTGAACCCGGAGGGAGGCCCGGGAGGCGCCCCCCCCCCCAGCCGCCCAGGCAGCGCTCCGGAGGCAGGCTTGCCGGAGGCGGTCGGTGAAATGCTGGGGGCGGGCGAGGGGGGCTCCCCGCAGGTCACCCGGCTTGCTCATCCTTCGTGGCTCTTCCAGAAACACCCCGGAATGGATGCTCCGAAAACGGGGAGAGCTCGGCTGGAGCTTCTGCGCCTGTCCAGGACTCCGAGCAATCGTCTCGCGGTCGTTGTGCCCTCCTTGCCTCCAAAGCTGAATGCTGCGCACCCCAGAAAGGGGCTTCTCCCCCCACCCTTGCGTCGGGCTGCTTGCAGGGTCCCTGGCCCATCGCCGGAACAGAGTGAAGGTTTTGTTTGCTTGTCTCCAGAGTTGTCAATGGCAGAAGGACTATCAGGCCAACCCAAAGCGGGGTGTTGAGACCCCGCTGAGACCAGCTGAGACCTCCAGCTGAGACCCCCGCCCCTCCCGAAGCGGGCCTGAAGCCTTCCGGAGCCCAGGGCTGCCTGCTCCTTTCTCGCGCTGCTCCCGGATCGCACCGGCCTTCCTCCAGGTTCTCCTTCCCCTCAATGAGGTGCCAAGCAGCCCCCCGTTCTCGCGACCCCAAGAGCTGGAGAACAATCGAGGGGAAGGCGGAGGAAATGCCCTTTCTGGCCCAGAGCACTTCCCAAATGCAAAACAGGCCCAGCAATTCCAGAAGTCCAGGGAGGGCCAGGAAGTGTCCTGCTGTGCCGGGCGTACCTTTCCCTCTGCCCGCGCACACCAGCACAAGGTCACGGGGGCAGGAAAGAGCTCCTTCGGGCCCATGGCCTTCGGCACGGCAAAGGTGTGGCTGCGGCTGTTCCATGACTCACCGGAGAGGGCTAGGAGAGCACAGGTTGCAAAATCCGGCCCCGCAGGGCCCCGGGGACGCGGTGTCCCAGGCCCAGGGTCACGGGCCACCTGGCACTCCGCTCCGCAGCAGGGCGATGCGCTTCCCGGCAGAGCCGCTCTTGTGCCGTGGCCCGGCCTGCGTGTTGCCACAGCTAGCCGGGGCGTGTCCGGACACCCGACTGCACCATTCCCAGCGCTCCTGGCGTTGGCGGCAGGAAATCCCCGGACCCCGTGGAACGACAGCCTGCCCATGCTGGTCATAGCCGGCCCAGTGGGGTGCAGCACCCCATTCAGTCCGATCCCCTTTTGGAAAGTTCTCGGGGGCGCTCTCCGGGGTGGGTGAGGCCATTGGTGAAAGGCGAGGGGCACAAAGGCCCCCCTTCTTCCCGGTGCCATCTATCTGAGGATTTGCCAGCCCCTCCCCCAGCTGAGGCTGAAATGCCTTTCCCAAGGCCTAGTTATGGCAGCAAGAACTTTTGAGCATGAGCCCTGCACATGTTTGGACAGGAAGCGGCCCAGCATGTTTGGTTGGGAATGCTGGAAGTTGCAGGGGTTTTTTCTGTGTACAGATGTATGGGTTTGAGCACTTAAGCTTAGAAAAGGGGGTATTTGGGGGGTTTTGGCTCCCCCCCTTTAATCTTTGGCCCCGTCCACCAGAGGCATTGGGCCCTGGAGACGCCCCCAAAATGGAGTTCACCTCCCCTGGCTGAAAGGGGTCATATTTTGTCATCTAAAATACAGATAAGAACAAAAACAAAATTTCAGTGTAGCATTTAACAGTTGGATTTCAAACGAGTTGTCTAGTCCACATGAAGCATCAGTCCAGCACCCTGAGGGAGAAGTTGTTTGGGCCGGCCAGAAACCCCAGCGGCGCCTTCTTCGGATGGCCCCGGGCCACAGGGGCCACTCTTCCCCCTGGCCCCCTGGGCAAGCCTGGCTTCTTCCAGCCCCTCCCGGGGCAGGTGGGCTGTGGCAACACCCCGGACCCTGCGGCCGAACGGTTCCTGGCTCTCAAAGGCCCTGGGGACTCGCAGCCCGCGGCGGTGCCAAACGCTACAGAAAGGGAGAGCCAGGTCTTTGGGCTGCGGCCCAAGGAGTGCGCTCGCTACAACAAAAACATGCATTTGTTTTGTCTTGTTTTGTTTTTCCGTTCCGAAAAGAGAACATACAGTTATATTCCTCATGCCTCCAACATTTCTGGAAATTTTTGCATCTTTGTTAGAGAAGCAAATAAATGGCTTTTGGCTGAATTTCCCAGTGTCCCAATTTTGCCTGTTGAATCAGTGCTGGCCGAACACCAGTATTTCTAGCTATTCTGGTATGATGGGCCCTACAAACCTCACCCACTACAAAACATGTTCTCTCTCTCTCTCTCTCTCACACACACACACACGCACCCACACACACACAGAGTCACCCTCAGTAGACTCGCGCCACCCAGAGCCTCCCGTCAGGCATCCTTGCGGCTGGGCAGCGATTGCAGGGGCCGTGTGGGACCTTGGGTGGCTGGCCTGCAAGGCGAGAGGGGATTGTCTCCTTCCCTCCACCAGCCGCAAAGCAGAGCCTTTGTGCAGCTGGCTGGGTGCGGATCCTCACGCAAAGCTTCAGGGAGCGGCTGGAGAGCAGTTTCTCTTTCGCCGATGGATCCGCTGCCTCACATCGCACTCCCCTGTGCTGCCACTTACCCGAAGGCAGCTGCCCCGATGCCCCCGGGGGGCTGCCAACACCCCCTGCGAGGGCATCTCTGCATCGCTCTTTGGCGGCCACAGCACACACCTGGCTCAAAGCTCCGCGTCTTCCCCCTTCAAACATCGACGCCCCGCTATCCCTCTCCAGCCCCAAGACGGGCGCCCATCTGCCGTCCCCGCCTGGCGCCTCGTCCCAGTCCCTTCCTCCTCCAGACCCGCACTGGCACTTTTCGTCTTCTGCATTTGATGCCCTGGCATTTGAGGGGGGGGGGGTTTGCTCTACCCTCCTTTTTAAGCCACAGAAGCCATGAACTCAAGGGAGCGGGCAAGATGAGGTGCACTGCACAGCAAAAGCCGAATTTTCTACCCTGCACAGCAGATAAACAAGCTCATCTTAATGTTCGCCCTGTTCTAAATCTGCTCCCGGCTGGAGCGGCTCTGCAGCACTCGGCACGTGCTCCCTGGTGGACTGGGATCACTCTAGAAAGTTAGGGGATGGCCTTTCCCAGGGAGCACCACAGCCATGTCCCCACTGGCCCCCAGAGAATTTCAGTTGCCACTTCTGGCTGCCTGTTTGCCCCCATCGCTTGCAGCCCTAACAAGTGGCCCTCAGGGGGAGCAATATGGATTAGTTACGCCAAGCTTTTCCCGGTGGGTGGAAAGTGACGGGAGGCTCCGAGTTGGAACGTTAAGGCTGGCCGCAGAGGCACAGGCTGCCCGAGCAGGCAGGGGGCTTTTCCGACCACGCCGTGCGGCCCTCAGGCTGCCCGCCGTGGCTGGTTTCTTCTCCTTTGAACAAGTTGTGCAAGGTTCCCCTGCCGTCACGCTTGCCTTACAAATCTCACAAGTGTGGCCTGTCTGCACCCCAGATGTGAGCAGGACACCTGGTCCTTTCATGTAGTTCTCATACCACCCCCATAGCCAAGGCGCTCTGAAAACATTTGCAAATCCCTGGACTGGTCTTTGAAAAAGGCAGAAGGCAAGTTTTAAAATTGCAGCTCCTGCTAAAACCGTGAAGCCGTTTTGCAAGGAGGCAGGTTTTCACAGTGTACACTGTGGAAGAAAATGTGCTCGGTGAGGCACTTTTTTAAAAAAGCACATCCTTCCTATTTGAAATGCACACTCTTCCTGTCTGAATGAGAATCAGAGTGCAAGCAAGCTCAAAAAGGGGCTGAGGAAACCTCAGGAAGGTGCGCAGAGAAGCTCAGGCAATTCCTTGTGTGCCCCAACTTGCTCTGAGATGATTTTTCTCATAGGGTGTTTTAGGGTTATACCTTTTGCAACCTGTGGCTTCGGCTGTGGGGCCACACAGCAGAGCAGCCCGGAGCCAACGGGGTGAGAGCCCCGCTCCCCAGCCCCTGTTCTCCGGAGGCACGCCATGCCCGGGCCGGGCTAGTCCAGGGCAGGACTTGGGGCATGGGAATGTGGGTCTTGGGCCGCCAGGCCTCCAGAGGGACGCAGGCCGAACAGCCCTTTGCAGCGAGAGGTTGCGAGCCGGCAGGTGCCTCTTGGCCCGTTTCCCCCTTGGCCGTGCGGCCTGCTCGCTTTGGCCGGAAGCCACGCCACACAAGCGCTCGGCTGGCCGAGACCTCCGGCGAACGGAGGGCTGACGCCATCGGCGCAGAGCAGCCCAGGGCTCTGTTGACAGCGCTGGGAACTGTGCCTTTGATGTCGGCGCAGCTGGAGCGAAGTGGGCAGTGCTGTCAGAGGCTTCTTCTGGGACCTCCAGCCGGGCAGAGGCGGCAGGCCGGGCTCACCGTGCAGCTGTGAGCCGCCGAGAGGCACCGCGGCCTTGAACGTGCCCGTCGTCTCGCGCTGCACGGTGGTCCCGCAGCCAGAACTTGTGGGGTGGAGGAGACGGGGTGGGGCTCGTGGAGACGGGCGCCAAGAGCCCTGAGCCATTTTGCTCAGCCTCGTCCGGCCAACCCGTGCAGGGAGATGCTGTCCAAAATATCTGGGGGAGGGCTGTGGACTCTGGGACTTGCAGTCCAGCAATCTGCTGCATCCGGTTCAGGAAGGCCAACCTCCCTCAAACCCAGCAGGGCTTCCTTCCGAGCAGGCACGCACAGTTAATGGGTGGTAATAAAATAAGAAACCCATCACATCGTCTTTCCGTTTCTGGTGTTTTACATCTCCTATTACATGTTAAAAGTAGTAAAGGGAACCCAGGCTCAATTTGGATGCCAGGAAGCACTTCCTGATGGTTAGGACCCCGAGGGTGTGGAATGGGCTTCCTCGGGAGGTGGCTGAGGCCCCATCGGTGAGGGTGTTCAAGGATAGGCTGGACGTGCGCATGGTGGGCATGTCATGAGCAGAGCCGGGGGTCAGACTAGATGGCCCAGGAGATCCCTCTGGACTTGCACAGTTTCTGTTTCTAAATCCTTGCAGCGCAGCCAGGTTTTATGTAGACGTTTCTTTTTATCTCATCCCGTTGCTCCAAGGACAGGGTCACCCGCATTGGTTTCTCGCCCCGACGGTTGGGCTTGTTCGTTGCGATGCCTCTGTGTAAGGGTTTTGACCCCCTACTTTCCAAAAGCAGGAGTCCCCCACGCAGCTTCCAAAATACGAAACACTGAGCTGACACCAGCACAACACTGCTGCAGAGACCCAGACCGCACGGCGCGGGTGCTGCAGGAAGGCGCTGAGCCCCAGGGGCTGCCAGCCACGGCCCCCCCGCTGGCCGATTCCCTTGCCCTGCCTGCCAATCACTAGCTATACTGCATTCATTCTTAACATTGCAGGTGCCCCGCCCCCCCAAGGGCTGCTCCTCCCTCCGTAGCTCTGGGGCGGGATCTCCCCTTCCGTCTTCCGCAGGGCTCGGCCCCTGGCAGCCCGTTCATGGGAAGCAAGACCGCATGGACATCTCTGGGGCGACCCCTTTGACCCCTTTGGAAGAAGCGGGGCTTGGGGAGGGGCCTGTGCAGTGGGTTGGGGCCGGATGAACCGTCCTGGTAGGCCCCCACGCAAAAGCTCAGCAGGAAGCCGGACGCGCGGGCCACGGGGGAGCAGGCCAAAGTCTGGGGAGCCGAGCCTGACCCCTGACATGGAGTCCTCGCACATCCCCGTTTCGAACGCTGTAACACCAGCTGGAGCCTAAACGTGGGGTTGCGATGCTCCGATTGGGGTAAATCTGTTCTGCCTGCGATTTGCAGACTGTCAGGTTCCCACCGTTCTGTATGCGCATGGTTGGAACCAGACTCCTTTTGGCTTCCCAGATGGGCCTTCATGTACAAGTTTGCACTGGAGAAATGTGCAAATCTTGCCCGAATGCACATTAGTGCACTTTCGCATGGGTGGAGATGTGCTTTTCATTTGTGCTTATATATACATGTATTATATTATGTATGTATGTATGTATGTATGTATTCCCTGCAGCTCCCTTTGCATAAACTCCTGAGACGTGAAGGTGGCCTGCAGGTCCATGGGATCCGTGCAGCTCGGGAAAAGCCGCTCTGTTGTGGAACTGGCCGACCGGAGTCAAACGAGTCCAAACTCCATGGCGGATTCCTCAGCAGCAACGTCAGCATCAGCAACATTTCTCAGAAGCGGGATGGGTGGCGCATTCCTCTGCCGGCCGGTCGTGGGACCGAGGGGCGAGGCCCCCCCACTTCCGCCGTGCCCGGGGACCCGCGGCTGCCCTGCCGCGCCCTTGCGCAGGTCTGCGCAACGCACGGCATGGGCTGAGGCCCGGAGGCACACGGCCCCTGTGAAGAAGCGGCAGAGGGGCAGGGAGAGGGCGAGGCCCTGTCTGGCTCCGGCGCAGCTGCACGAGGGCTCTGCCCCGGTGGGCCAGATGTGCGGCACGGCAGTGCCAGTCTCCGTTGCCCGGCCCAGGCGGCTTTGTTCCACTGAGTCGAGCGCCTGGAAGGGGTGGGAGGGCAGTTCAGGCCCTGCCAGGCCCCGCTGTGATCCGGGGGGGGGGCAGCTGTCCCAGCGTCGTCTCCCTCGGGAGGCAGGGCGGGGGCCCCTCCAGAGTCCAAGCGGCAAGGCTGGAGGATCCAGAACACTCCCGTGACCTCCCAGGCCCACGGGAAGGCCATCGGATCGCGCCTTAGACCTGCTTTCTGCCCAGCGCAAGCCAAGCCCCCCAGGTCTCCCAACGGCTGGTTGAGGACATCCTGGGCCCACAGCGTTGTGGGAACATGGCAGTTCCCACAGGAGCACGGCAGAGCCATCCCTGGAGGCAAGAGTGCGGCTCTCGGCAGCAGCTGCGTGTGTCTTTGTCTCAGAAGCCTGGACTGGTGCGCTGCTGGGTAGAAACCAGTGTTCCCAGCTTCTCCAGTTCATTTCCGCGCGGGAGCCTGACTGCCCAACCGCAGCTGCAAGTGGCTGGAGTTGCCCTGCAATTCTTTCTGCCGTTTGCAATTGCTGGTTTCTGCTCTGTTTGGCCTAAGTCTAATAAATGCCAGATTTAATCCTACCATAAATTTAGGCCGGCAAGAAGTTTCTATGTGTTTGACTATTTACATTCTGCTATGATTTGTGGTGGCTAATTCTTTAGAAATGTCACTGGATTTTATTGTGTTACTTATCTATTTATTTCTCCGTTGCTATAAGCCACCTTGAAAACAGTTTTGCTCTGAAGGCGCAGTATACAAGTAAACAAATGACTCGGTCGAGGGAAAGTCATGCCGGAATCCGCAGACTTTCATGCACGAGACATTCTTTGCACTGCGATTCCTCACACAGGGCACTGTGCCGGTGCTTTACATGGTATTTTCCCTCTCTGGGCCCTCCCAAGCTTTGTGACCATTTCCTTGGCTTTGTAGATAAAGGAAAGTCATGTTTGGAAAAAGAGGAATTGCAGCGGCTCTGTTTTAGACTGCGGAAAGTCTGGTATGAGGAGCACATGGCATGCATGCTTGAGCATGCTTTTGCAGTTCCGTTGTGCTGCGGTGCCACTTTGTGGTGGAGCGATGGAATGTGTAGAAAAGCGGAAGAGGAGAAAGGCCGCGAACCGTGTGTAAAGGATCTAATCTTTCTCCTGCAGAGAACGGAGCGGCAAAGAGGCAGCTCAAGCATTTCATGGCTTTTCTTTGTTCCAAGCGTAACCACAGACAGGGGGTGCTGGGGCGCCCCCCCCCCCCCCCATTCAGCCCTGGAGAACCATCTTGCAGGCTACCGGATCAGAACAGTGGTTCCCCCTTCCCCTTCCCTCCCACCCCCATTGCCAAGGGGGTCCAGGGCCGCCCAAGCGCTCGCCCTCCCGCAAGCTGGCAGAGCTGCCCCAGCTGAAAGACGTGTGTGGCCGTGAGGTTGGCCCCCAGCCCGGTCCCCCACCGCAGGGCTCGCCCGGGCCAGCCAGGCGCTCTCTGCTTGACGGGCCTCGTGGCCGGCCGCCGGATCACCTGGCAAAGCCCCCCTCCAGCACAGCTCTGTGGTCAAGATAATGGCCCTTCCCAACCACCAGCCGCATGTCACGGTTCCGCCCGGGACGTTTGGCTCGGGCTCCGGCGCGCTCATTCCAGAGGCAGGCGCGGGCCAGGGGCGCCTGGCTGGTAGGTGCGCTTGGGGGAGCCGCCCTTCCCGCCACAATTTGAGGGGCCCACCCCTCACCGCAGAAGCTGGCGGGCCCTTTCCGGAGCTCTCCGCTGTCTGCTGAGGGCGTTGCTCCCCTCGCTCGCTGAACGCGAATGCAGCCGCTCAGCCAGCGCCGTCTGCACCTGGGCCTCTGCCACATTCCCTTGCTGCACGTGGAGGGTCACGGCCGCCTGGAGAAAACGTTCCGGCTTTGTGTTTGTTTTCGTCTAGTTTAAATCGGGGCTGGGGGAGACAGCCAAGGGCAAGCCCTGCAGCCCCCTGTGATGGTGCAACCAGGGTATGTGGGAGAAGGTGTGTTATCCTTTCTCTGAGAATAGTCGAACTCGGGGTCACCCAAGAAAACGGATCTGCCGGGGACGTGAGAGAAGCGGGGCGCTCCTCGTGCGGCCAGCGGGTCGGCAACCCGTGTGGCGTCATCATCTGAGGCCGACCTGGGAGGGGAGGGGAGGGGAGGGGGAGGTTTGGGTGAGCCGCTCAGCGTGGGCTGGCATGGGGTGGGGCCGCCTCCCTCCCTCAGGGGAACCCGTACGGCCAGACGCCTTCCACCCTGCCTGGAGAGCTGAAATGTGGTACACGCCGTCTCATCAGACTTTCTGATTGCTGGAGCAGTTTTAAAAATTGGATATTTCTCCATCACGAAATGGGCCGGAACGAAGGCACAGCCAAGAGTTTGGTTTTGTGAAGGGGAGAGCAATTACCCTGAAAACCAGTCACTCCCTGGCGCATTTGGAAAATTGGCTGGGATGGGAAGCCGTCCTTTCAGCGGGATAAGCTATCCTGCTTCATGACTGTCTGTCCCAGACTTCCAAAATCTGGTGCAATCCAGATGTGTGGGGAACGTAACTCCCATCATCCGCAGACAGCATCAAGAACATGGCCCAGGGAGGACTGCTTTGCCTTTCCTGGGCATCTGAAGGTCTTCCGGATGCTGCTCTGCAGCCTTCAGTGTTGCCTGACCTTCTCCAAGCCCAGCTGCCTTGGTGCTTGGACCGTCCCGGGCCAGCAGAAGAGGGCTGCTTGGGCCAACGTCTCGGGGGGAGGCGCAGCAGCAGTGTGGACCCCCACCACTGTGTCTTGCTCAGGCCACGGGATGAGAAAACACACAATAAAATAAAAGCTGGACAGGTTTTTTAAAGCAGATCAGAGGTCTGATGTGCAGAAGAGCAGGGAGCAAAGCTTTTCACCCTGATTGCAGGCATTCTGTTGCTGCTTTGAATGCAGTTTTATGATACTGGAAGAGTTTTATTCTGACGTGGTTGGAAAGTTGAGAAGGTTGGGCATGAAGAAGTGCCCTTTTTCAGTTGTGTGTCCGTGTCCCCCCCCCCCCCCCCCACTCACACAGTTTGCAGGGAAGCTTACCTGGTGCCTACATTCCGCATTTTCAGCTGCAGGTAAAGGCCTTCCTCCTCTTTTACTAGGCTATTCGGTCTCCCTGTGGTTTCCAATCTGTGATCATTAAATCTCTCCACAGCTGATAGGTTTTAGTTTGGTTTTTATTGTCATATTTTCAGTTGGAATTTTAAAACTTTCCTACTTCATTCCATCATATCATGTTTTATGGTGAATTGCCAGAGAGTAAAAGATAAAGAGAAAGGCAAAAAGATAAGATGACCAATAAATGCCGAAGGAGCAAAGGATGGTCCTGCTCGTGGCTTTATCTGGCTTTGATTCCTTGCCCCCTGTCTTTTGTTTCGGTGTGTGCACATCGTTTCTGGTAGCTGCGCTTATTGAATGGTTCAAAAGCATCGGCAGGTGTGTTGCAGCTGCCCTCATAAAGGTTGCAAGTTTTGTGCTTCAGAATATAGAAAGTGCTGCCAGTTCTCCCCCCGCACCCACCCACCCACCCATCTGCAGAGTTTTTCCACTCTGGCTCCTCCTACTGGGAAAGGGAGAGGACCCCTGGGATAGGCAGCAGTTCCCAGCTGGCAAATCGCTCTCAAATGTGGAGCCCAGCTGGCAGTGCGAGGGGACTCTGCAGCTATTCTGACCAGTCAGATCCTGGGCCAGCTGCAGTTCCCAACCTCAGAGCGCAAAAAGCAGTCCTCGAAGCCTGTTAAATTCCTCCATGGCCAATTGTTTTATCTTGTTATCTGTCACTCAAGATCATGATGCGTCATGATGTTTTTCCAATGTTTCCCTGAGGATTTCTCAATGTTTCTGTTTTTTCCTTGCATGCTTCTCTTGCTTTGGCATATCAGCCATTCAAAGCCTCATTCCCCTCCTTCTCATGTGACTGTGACTCCCCCATAAAGTGCCTTTGTGTGTTCTGTTCCTCATAGCCAGGCTTAAATTGCTCCCCTACAGCACTGTTGTAATGCAGGGATTTCCGTTGCTGCAAATAAACGGCTGAGTGCTTTGACTGTCTGCTTCTGTCAAGAGACCTGTTCTCCCCTGCAGAGGAAGGCAGGACGCACGCCAAGGGAGCCAAGCCCAGGGACCCAAGGTTCAATTGGGTGCCAGGAAGCACTTCCTGACAGTCGGGACCCCGAGGGTGGGGAATGGGCTTCCACAAGAGGTTGTTGAGGCCCCATCGGTGTGGGTGTTCAAAGATAGGCTGGACAGGCACATGGTGGGCATGTCGTGAGTGGAGCCGGCTGGTGCCGGGGGTCAGACTAGATGGCCTGGGAGACCCCTTCTGACTCGCTCTGTTTCTATGTTTCTGTGTTCTGCTGAATCCGGGTATTTATTCTGAGCAGGTCTGATTCAACCCTGTAAATGTTCATATGGAGAAAAGGCTGGCAATGCCTAGCAGTCCCTGCCTAAACCTGCACATAACTCTTTCTTGATAAATCACCAAAAGTCAGTTTGTTTTCAGCCTGCCTCAGAACGACCCCAAAAGATGACGAAACCTAAGCCGCATCCAGGCCAGAAGGGGTGACGGGGGCTTCCTCACTGCTGCCCTTTGGCAGTCTGTCCAGTCCATCAGGAGCTCCTCCCAGGATGGGCTAGACGTGACCGGGCACAAGGAGCTGTGCCATTTTGGGCTCTGCGCCTCCGCGGCCACCGGCACACCCGCCTGCTCCCGTTTTTCCCAGTGAAAGTGGGGATCAGGGGCAGGGGCGGCACTCACGGGCGGCGGGGCGGGGCAGTGCCAGCACCCCTTCTTCGGGCCACAACTCGGGGCCAGCAGCCGAAGGGCAGTGGCCAAAGGCAGTGGAGCGGAGCACTCCCCCACAGGGGTGGTGACGGGCAGGGGAAGGAATGGCACTGGGGGTCAGTGCAGAAGAAGGAGGGGCAGATGGTGAGTGCCCGTCCCCTCTTCTGTTTCCCCCCCATCTGGAGAATACCAGGTAGCGATGCCAACCGGCCCTCCAGCTTGGCGGTGCTGTTGCTGAAAGTTGTTGGTCGAAAATAAAACATCCCTCATGCAAGATTTAATCCTGCATGAGGGGGCCGACCTGGCCTGTATCACAGAGGCCTGACTGGGAGAAGCGGGTGGCGCGCGGCTCACCCGGCTGTGCCCACCTGGTATCTGGCCCAGCACCGACCTCGCCTGGACGGGAGGGGAGGGGAGGTGGTCTGGCTCTCATTCACAGAGATACTGTCTCCCTCGGGGGACTTCCTGTCCACCTGAGGACAGGTCACGAGTGCTTATACCTGGTGTTGGGTGATCGAGACAGACTGGGGATTCTGCTGGCCCACCTCGCGCCTTCTGCCCAGAAGACTCCCTGCCTGAGCTGACGGAGATGGGCTTGGTGTTGGAGACCTCCTGGATGTTCGTTCCATGCTGAGACTATTCCCTCTGGAGCAGCTCAGGACTTCATGGCCGCCATGACACCCATGGGGCAGTCTCTGGACTAGCGCACAAAAGAGGGCACACTCTGGACCTGGTCTTCTCGACTGGGCAGGAAGATGGTGGTCTGGAAGTGAGGGATCTGACACTAACCCCTTCCCCATAATGAGATCACTTCCTTGGGAGGCCTAAACTTCAGGCCAGTTTCTCCCTCCCTGAGGATGTGGGCTCGATTAAACGGGTCTGCTCTGGAGTCTTATGGATCCAGATGGAGTCCTGCTGGCTCTGAAATTTCCAGCTGACGTAACTCATGTTCCTGTTGACGCTCTGGTCAACCTGTGGAATATGGAGATGCCCCGGATGGGGGACACGATCGCTCCTAAACGTCCTCTCCCCTGTGCTGAGCCTGTGCTGTGCCCTGCTATTCTCCCCGGAGGTGGGCGCTGAAGCAGGCTTGGAGATGACGAGAAGATAGCTGGAGAAAAGCTCATGCCCAATCAGACCAAACACATCTCAGGGCTCGCTGTTGAGCTGATGCTGCGGTGGCGAGGGCGGCAAAGAAGGACCTCGGGGCCGAAGGCAGATCCCACTGCACCATCAGCAGCTTTGCTGTGATAAACTTGCCCAGCACTTTAGTGATAAAATCCCCCGGATTTGCCATGGATTGGAATCCACAGCTGATGTGGCCCTAGAATGGGAGGTGTCCAGAGACCATCTGGTCCGTCTTTGCTGGACAAGTTTCAATTATTGTGGCCTGAGGATGTGGACAAGGTGCTAGGACAGGTCTGACCCACCCCCTGCTCCCTTGACCCTTGCTCTTCATCGCTGCTCACCAAAGCCAAGGACGGGATGTGCCCTGGGTCCGGGAAGTAGCTAATGCCTCTCTGGGGGAGGGTCTGGTCCTGTTCCGGGTGGGGTTGCACTCCCGGCAAGGGACAGGGTGTGCAGCTCGGGAGTGCTCCTCGCCCGGAGCGGTCTTCGGCGCTCCAGGGGACTGCCTGGCAAGGGGCGCCTCCTCGGCTTCGGCTGATGCATCAGCTCCGCCCGTGCTTGGATGAGCGGAGCCAAGCAACGTGACCCGTGCTCTGGTCACCTGCTGGCTGGACTGCTGCAAAGTGCTCTGCGTGGGGCTGCCCTTGGAGACGGTCCGGATACCTCAGCTGGTTCAGAGCAGAGCAGCCGGGATGCTAGCAGGGACCAGCAGACACACACACAGCTGCAATTGTCCTGTACCATCTGCACTCGAGTTCCTTTTGAAGTCTGGGCCCAATTTGAGGTGCTAGTGATGACGCACTAAGCCCTAAACGGCTTAGGACCTGGATACTTGAAGGAGTCTCCTCCTAGATATACCTGCCCGGCCTCTAACATCTGGATCGGAGGTCCTCCTTCGGAAGACCTCTTTGAAGGAGATCAGCAGAGGGGCTACCTGGAGCAGGGCCTTCTCGGTGGTGGCGCCCCAGCTGTGGAATGTGCTTCCCAGAGAGGCGTGCCAGGCACCAATGTTTTTTTTTTTTCTTTCATTTCGGCCCCAGGCCAAACCCTTTTTATTTTCCCAATATTTTAAATGTTAATGTTGTTTTAAGGATGGGGTTTTACTTGCTGCAATTTGACATCTGATGCTCTACTTTTATTTTATTGTGTTACTGCCCTGGGACTTAGTGAAAGGCAATATATAAAAGCGCTAAACAAATGAAACATACATGCATGCATACATACATGCATAAATGGTGACTAGGAAAGCTTGATTATTGTGCCTCTAAGGTTTTAGTGGTTGCTTGGGCACCAACTTCAGAAGTGAGCTTCTATCTGTTAGCTTTAAAGTATCTCTTTTTCAGTGTCCAATTTGATAACTGTTTTTTGTAGAGAAAAAGAAGCAGAAAAGAATTTTCCTTTGAAGTAGAAGCAGAGGAGATATTGGCTCAGGTCACAATTTAATGCAAATTTACTTAATCTCACACATCTGGACTGGGCTGTGAAGAGAAATTCAGATAATCCTTGAAATGTGCAATTCTTGGAATCTGGCAATGGAGTTCGCCAATCACTGTACATGCACAAACATGTGTACATTAGGGAAATGTGTGTGATAAAACACATCCATTAATGAGATTCATGTTCAAGACGCATGATGCTGGGAAAACGGGTTGCAAACATGTGCATGTTAGGCAAAATTCCTACAAAAACAGATGTTTCAGGAGAGATGAGGGCAGAACTTTTCTCCATAATTGGAGAAAAACCATTCTCCAGGTCTGGGGCTGTGGCGAGCCGCCACCGCCGCCACCGTTCCCACTGCCATGGGTAAAGCAGGCGCGCCTCTCCAGCCCCCGGCTCCTGGGTGATTCGCCAGCCGGCGGGTCCGCGGAGTGGGGTGCATGGCCGCAAATCGCCCTGGCGGCGTCCCGTGTGTCTCTGGCAGGGAGGTGCGGCGGAGGGCACAGTGGAGTCCAGATGCTCCGGCGGAGTGGCCGCTGCGCGCAGCGCAAGCCGACTGGCGTGGGCACGGGGAGCACGTGCGGGTGGGAAGCGCGAAGGTGCAGGAAGCGCTCGGCCAGGGCTTTGCCGTGGCCTGCAAGCAGCGCGTGTGCCGGAAAGACAGGGCTCCCCATCGCAAACGGAGCTGCTCGCTCTCTCACCGCCAGCTGGGGCGTTTCAGTGCTGCAGCCTGCTGCGCGGCACCTGTGAGCCGCAGGGAGCTCGCTGGGCCCTTGGGGGGCGGCTCTGGCTGGCCCCACGCACCTTCCTCTAGAGGCACCGATTGAAGCCTCACGGGGCAAGGCAGCCTCTTCGTTCCTCGTTCGGATCACCTGGGACACGACGAAGCCTCCCGCTGGTTTGCATCCTTCACCCATAGGAAAGGCAAGGTTTTTGCCTGAGGCTGGGTGCTGCAGCGCCTGGAACGAATTCTTTCCTGATGCAGTTCTCCACTGAAATCACCTCCACCTGAACTTAAATGGCAGAAACCTCTTCTGTCGGCATCAGCAGATGCGCGAGCTCCCCGAAAGTGTCGCGCAGCGGAGGGAAGTGGTTGCAGGCCGGTGCCCCACGGACTCGGTTCCAGCGATGCCCCGGGCCGTATGTCACTGGGAACTGACATCCGTTCGCGAGCGGTGCCCCTGCCTCGCAGCCCCGCCGGCCAGTCTCTCGCGGCCTCGGAGGCCGCGGGCCGCTGACGGCTGCCAGGGCCTTTGTTTTGCGCTGCTTCTCCGCCTTGCGGCGTTACTAGGGTGACTTCACAGGCAAGCAAACAGCCGCTTCTTTTGAAATGGGTCCCACAAGGGTCCGGCGGGTGTGTTTTCGGAACCCCCCCCCCCCCAGGCAAGGACGTGCTGTTCCCGCTGGCGGTTCATTGAAGGCTGCACGGACCGTCCGCTCAGCGCTCCGGCCCCGGGCGGGAGTGCCGGCGTGACCAGGACCCCGGGGCCTCCGCCGGCTGTGCCCGCTTGCCAGGCGGCTCTTCCCAGTGCGAGGGCTGCCGAGGAGCCCTGCCCGCACGCCGAGGGGCACCCTGGAGGCCGAGGCGGCCGGCGGCCTCCGAGCCTCAGTCCTGCTGCTGACGGGACCTTGGCCACAGGCGAGGCTTAGGATCCGACCCTGGCAAGCCTCCAGGAACACTGGCCCCTGCGTGTGCGCCTGGGCGCTGCAGCCCCCTCTCAGCCTGAATGCAGACATGGGGGGGGGGGGCAGACCGCTGCTGCCAGCCATATGCAGCAGCACTCTGGCTGCGCCCCAAGGCAGGACCCCGTGAAGGCAGAGCTTCTGAAGCGGGAAGGCTGCTCCAGGGCAGGCCCCCTGGAAGAGCGCTTCCTCTCTGGGGGCACCTGGGAGGGAGGCTTGGAGGGCGGCAGCAAGAGGGGGGGGTCTTTTTGGTGGTGGATCCACTGCGGGCGAGGGTGCCCTGAAGCGCCTTCCTCCATTCCTACCCATTTAAATGAGACGGCTTTTCATTTGGATGCTGGTTGCCTCGCTGTTGATGATTCGTGTGTGTTTGGACTTCTTGTACGTAAACAGCTTTTATAGTGTGCAGCAGATTAAGCTATTTAACCTTTGTGGACCGTCCAGGGAGTGCCGGCCACTGGCCTGTCTGCAGACGCCTGTGATGGAAGGAAGGCTGGCCAGAGCCCTGATTGTGGAAATTGTGCCTGATGCTCATAAAAATCACGTGTGGGGAAGGGTGGGGGTGGGGATTGGGTGCTTCTGCGGCTGGTGTTGCCTGGATCCCAGGTCCCATTAGCCTCTGCCAGCGAGGCTAATGGCTGGGATGATGGGAGTCGCAGCCCACTGCACTGGGAGCAGCTGGTGATTTCCCATCCCTCGTGGGGTCGGGTTGCTAGCACCGACGGCTGGGGCCTCGGAAGAGGCAGTGGAACGGATCAGTTGCTGCTGGCATGTGGGATAAACTGAACCACATGCTCAGAGGCAGCCAGTCCCTGAACATGCATTGCTGCTGCGGGTGTCGGCGGGGGGGGGGGGCTTTGCTCACTCACAGGCTTCCCAGGTTATCCCATTGGCCAGTGCGCTCGGGCCCGGACCAGGTTCCCAGGATGGTCCGGTCTTTGTGAGTGTGAGGGGCAGCCTGAGAAGGGAGCGTGTCCCTTTTGGGGTCCTTCCCTCAAGCCAAACTTGGGCGTGACCATCTTCCAAAGAAGGGCTCTCCTCCATCACGTGGGACATCTGGCCACCCCAGCTCTGCTCAGCCGCAGATGGTGGCTCGACCCGGCCTCGGTGCCCTGGGAGTTTTGGGTCCCCCCAAGCAGCAGCAGCAGCAGCAGCAGCCAGGCGCCCCGACCCGTGGCGGGGAAGCGAGCCGGAGAGCGGGCGAGCCACGCGGGGCGCTGGCGAAGCAACATTCCCGGGGTCGAGGCCGCAGGTTCGCCTGCGCGTGTGGCTACCGAGGGTCTGAGGGCAGCCTGCAGAACTTGTGCAAATGCTCACAGCTGGCGCTCTCCCAGGAGGCGGCTGTGGGCTGGTGGGGCAGCTCTTTCCAGGCCCGGGGTGGGCTGCGGCGCGGGGCAACACCCTCCAGCTGTCCCCGAGGGAGGGAAGCAGGGGTGTCAGGCCGGGGTGCAAAGGAGGGGGCAGGCCCTTGGTGTCCGTATGAGACAGTACTCACCCCCTTGGAATGTCGGCCGCGGCCAGCACCGGAGAGAAGCCGGGCGGGGGGGAGGGCAGGGGGGAGAAATGGCAAATTGGCAAAGGAAAATAAACGTTCTTCTCCAACGCTGCAAGGCAGCGCTTGCTTAAACAAAACATGATGTCAGCCATTGTTCTTGCAACGGGAAGGCTGCCAAGACTCCGGGCTTCATCCCAAGGCTCCCTGGGGCCTGTCTTAGACCCCCAGCTCAGGAGACGGGCGGCTGCTGCCAAGGAATCCAGCAGTGCAAAACAGAACCCTTTGAAAAGGAAGGACGCGGCCCTGTGATCGTCACCGGGATCAAGGCAGCCCCTCCGTGGCTCGGAGCGGGGTGCAGAACCCTGGGCTGCGAGGAAGCCCCCGCGCAGGCCTGCCAGGCCCCCTGCTCCAGCCGGGCCCGTCCCTGCAGCTGAGGGCCCCCGCCGGCTTCCTGGCCCCCGGCCATTCCCCCACTCCGTACACCATCTGCAGCAGGAAGCGCTTGGGGAAGAGGCCTGGGCAGCCGTCCGCGCCTTCGGATTGCCAGACCCATGGCTGAGGGGGATCGGAGCCCCCCGCCACACACGCAGCCGGCTGGAAGGAGCAGCCTCGGTCAGGAAAGCGACCCCGGAGAGGGTGCAAAGCAGGCCATCTGGAGAGGCTGGGCCAGAAGCCATTCAGACGGAGCCCCCCCCCCAGCACGAGGGCCATTTCTACCCATCAGCCAGCCAACCAGGGGTGGGGGGGTGCTCAGCTCCATGGGGCACCTGGACTGGTTGCACAGTTAAAGTGCTGAGGCTCCTCCCACGCTGGCCCCACCCCCAGGAAGCCTGGCCGTGGGCAGCGGAGGCTGTGCACCCCAGCGCGGGGCCCCCCCACCCCCGAGCACGTGCTGCAAGGGCGGGGCGGGCCGGGAGGGTGCCGGCAGCACCCTGCTTTCCAGCTTGCCGGGGCTGATGGGGCACCATGCCAAGGGATGCAGGCTCCTCTGGGAAGGCCGGCCACCTGGGCTGCAGTGGCCACGTCTGCAAACCCCCCTCCCAGCCTGGCCCAGCGGGTGCTCCTCACAGAGCGCCAAGGCTGGCCTGCGGTGACTGCCGGCAGTGGTCCTGGGTTGGTGCCCAAAAGAGCCGTTTCCCACCAAGAGGGTGAACGAAGGCACCCATTCGCACTGAAGGGAAACGCGCTTCCTGGGGCGCATGGGGACCCGACTAGCAGAGATGCGGATTGAGGGGAGAGGCTGGGGCCAGGACTGTGTTGCACTACAGTACCCAAAGCGTTTTTAAATCCAGTTCTGCACCCTGTATAAATTAGGCAATCTGAACACAACTGCAACCATCTCTCCTCAGTTTGCAGAATGCATTCTGCTAGTGATGCAGGAGTGGGGGAGTTCGCTGCATGCCGAAGATCCCCCCCCCCCCATAAAAGCCACCTTTGAATTCCTTTGGTGCCGCCAGGCCTTGAAATTTTCAGTTTGCATTATCCAGATGCTTTAGAGTCACAAGGGCTGGAACCTTGCTCAATGTCCTTCTTTTCTTTTTTTAATTAACACAAAGATGAAATTTTCAGGGTATGAAATCCTCAACCTAATGTCAATTTGTGTAGGGTTTTGTAAAGTGCCCTCCCTCTCCCAAATCATGGGCAGCTCCCGCCCGGTGCGCAGCTTTTCTGTGGGGCTGGATTGTGAGAGCAGGTCCTGCTGTTGCTGGTGCAGGTGTTCTCTGCATTTGCTCCACCCAGGATGATTAATCAAAGCAACATGCCCTTACAGAGCATTTGTCAGTCCGGTCTAAAATGCAGAGGGTTGTCTCATAAAAATATTCAAAGCTATCTTGGGAAATCTTGCTAATTTTACTGGAATTTCTTGCCTTTCCCTCTAAACCCTCTGCAGATGTCAGGACCCATCCAAATTTGTCTCAAGTTTTGCTTTTGGCAAAATGATGCAGGAATTCAACATTCTTTGAGAAAGGCACCCCCAGGCATCAAGGAGACGGCTCCTGGAAAAGATGCTCAGTAAAAAAGAGGCAGGAGCGGGGGCAGGGGGGAGAATTTATGGAGTTTTTCTGAAGAGGGTTGCTTTTCTCGAGGTTTCCATTTTGGATACGCATCCAGTTCAGTTTCCGAAGCCAGTACTGCTTTGGCACGGTGATGCTCCGATGCTTCAGAGCACTTCTGCACACAGCCTGCTGGGAGCGTTTCTGCAAAGCAAACGGGGCGAAGGGCCCCCGAAGCCACGGGCCGCATTCGGTGCCGGCGCGCTTCTAGGAGGCTGTATCAGCACCAGCAGGCTCGAGGGCCCCGTGGCAGGGCTGAAATGCCCTGAACAGCCTCGGCTGGCATAAGCGCTTCTTTTCAGAAACAAACCTCAGGAGAGTCATTTCAGCCTGAGGGGAGAAGTCTGCAAAATCTGGAAAACTATTACATGACTTCCCATCAGAGGAAAGAAGTGGTGCCCAGGAGGACTCGGGGGGTCCCCAGCTGGGGACCCCCTAGGAACACGGTTGGCCAGGAGCCAGTCCCCTTCTGAAAACCATGCACTGGCCCAGCCTCGTCTTTTCCACCTTCCTTTTATTTCAGGATGTTCATTCAGCACCCAGAGAAAGCTGCTCGGTGGACTGTCAGTAAGACCGGTTAGTAAAAGAAAGCCTTCCCTCCCTCTCCCAGAGTCCTAATTTAATTTCAGAAGAAAATGTCCCAAATCCGTAGCCACCTTAATACCTTTATTTGGGCAGCTCCCCAGGCCATGAAATAGCAGGCAAGCTGCAGGGTTGCCGGAGCGCCTGGTCAGGCAGGGTGGCTGGCAAAGGCAGGGTGGGGGGGCGCTCTGCTGCAGGTCGGGGGCTTGTCCGGTCCGCGCTGCCTCTGGGGCCCTGATGGCCCTGGTTGCGCATCACCTCTGGCAGCCGTGCAGCAAGCCCTTCATCCAGAGAGGCGCCTCGCTGCCCAGCCGCAGCTTCCGTGTAAGGAGCTCTTGGGTGCACCGTGTCCAGGGGCCGGCAGCCCTCGGCTCCGGAGCCGCACGTGGCTCTCGAGCCCCCCGGCTGCAGCTCCCTTGCTCAAAACGCGCGCTGGCACAGCCGCCGATCTGGATCTGCTCGAAGCCCCACTCAGCTAGTTAAGTAAATCAGCTACATTCCTCTGCTAAACAAGCTTCCTGCAGGCTCTCATGTTACATGAAACGAAATGCTGAAATGCTGTGGAAAAGATTCTCTTTGTCCCAATGTAATCTCCTTCATCTGAATGTTAAAAGCTGCGCTTGCGACCTGTCAAAGTTCACATCACTTGACTGTTTATCTGCTAATCAGTCACTAAACACACCTATATCTCTGGCACAGCAGCCGATCTGCGGACCCCCCGGACCCCCCGCCAATTTACTGCACTCCCCCCCACCTCATAGGCCAAGCATGGATAAATCGAAGAAAAGTTTCTGAAGAAAATCGAACGTTTAATGATACGTGGGCAGATTCATTTGCTTTTACTGCTGACGAACTTATGGGGTTTGCTGTTTAATGCATGCAGCCCTTTAGCACTGACTTTGACTCTGCAGGAAGCTGTTCTCCTATTCAAAATATATGAAAGGAGTCCTACTAGTTTATAATGTAAGATTAAAAATAACAGTTTTTAGTGATTGAACAAGAGCTGCAGCTAAATCATAATGAAGATATACATAGCATTAAGGTAAAAAACGATATATGCATTATCTATCATTTTTAAACGATATAAAAATGATAGATAATGAAGTGTTATCTTCATTTTAGATGTCAAAAGGGTTTTGCGGCTCCTGGTGTTTTGGTGTTTTCTTTTGTGTGGGAAATGGGTCCAAATGGCTCTGTGAGTGTTAAAGGTTGCCGGCCCCTGGACATGTCCGTTCTCTTACCTTTCACTCTTTCTGTTGTTCACCCGCCAGAACCTCCATCATATGCTGTGCATAATATTAACACGAAAGCAAGCCTGTGATGCTCCGATCTGGTCCCAAACTTCAGATGGCTCTTCGGGAGGAGGAAAAGGAGCAGGGTGTTTCCTCCCCCTGCAATGCCACCTCTAATCCTGAAATGCTGTGTGTTGCAGGACCCCCTCTTAGGGGGGGGGGGGCTGCCGGGGAGCTTGGGCCCGCGATTTGGCTCGCTCCCTGGCCTTGGCCTCCTGGCAGCCGCACCTTGCGCATTCCTCCGCAGACTTCCACAGGCCCCGAAGAAGGCACGGGCCGTGCATGCGCAGGCCCCAGGATTCCCACGGGCCTCCTCTCTGACAGAACCTGGTAGGAAAGAGACTGTTCCGATCTCAAGAACGCCCCAGGAAAAGGGCGTGTTTGTCGCTCTGTTTGCCTCTCTGTCCTACTAGGCCAGCAAGATGATGCACTTGGGGGGGCTTCCCCTTTTAATCTTGCAATGGTCCTGGGGGGGGGTGTGACTGGCCAGGGCTACCCTGAGGCTCTGTATGGCTCCGAACCCAGGTGCCCCCGCTGAAGCCTCACGTGCTGGCCCTCCTGAGACCGAGGGGAGCTTGGCCACCCTCACCCTTGCTTGATGGCCGAAGTCCTCCTGGTCTGGGCTTCCAGTTGCTGGGGTTGCGCCCGCTTTCGGCTGCTGGCTGTCAGCACGTCTCCCTCCCTGCAGGGGGCTGCCGTCAGATTTCTTCTCGGCCTCCTAATGGGGCTTGCTGCAAAGCTCTCCCACTGGAATGACATGGGCAGGAAAATGACACTACCGCTTGAAGTCACCAAAGGTCACCTATTCCCATTTCCCTTTGAGGATTATTTCCCTCCCTCCCTCCCTCCCACACCCACTCGGGCTTCTCTAGCCAAGTGCCAGGTGCCTTCCCCACACCTGTCTGCAGCTGTGATCAGACTCCCTGCAGGCAGGCTCAGCCGAGGAGTCCCGCGTCACAGGACGGTCTGTCCACCTGAGCCTGAAACCTCTCCTTTCCGCAGGAAACCCGTCCGTCTCCTGTGGCAGCCAGAACAGCCGATGGAGTGAAATCCAGGCCTGAGAGGGCGACAGGGCCAGGGGGACAGCCGCAGCCTGGTTCTGTGAGGCTCCCTGAACACTGGCACAGTGTGGTCCTCTCCTTGATTTGTACACACAATTGTGATCATGGTTTGTTCTGTGTAAACAGGAAAGTTACACAAAATGAATGCAACTGGATGTGAAGATTGTGCAAAATGTTTCTGAAGTTGCACAAATTACCCCAAAGACTAAGGTGCAAAACCTTACATGTTTTAAAATGTGCAATTTCTACCCGTTTTGTGTAAAATGTGCATCTTGCTTTGAATATGAGCATACACTTGAGGCTGTGCAAAAGAGCAGCAGATTAGGGAATGTGGTTTTAAATATTTTGGAGGTGCTTCATTGGGGAGTACTCCTCAAACCTTTTGAGGTACTCCCCTTCTCCAGATCCCTTTCTGCTGGTAATTGGGCATCTTGGACTGTGCATGTGCCAAACTGCATCTTAGCTGGTGTTGAGGAAACGCCATCGCAGTCTTTATACTCCTCCTCAAATGAGTCAGCCCCACGGGTTCCCCAAGAGGTGTACGTCACCCCTTTTGGCAGGTGATAAATGTGAACTAAACTTTAATGAGCAGTTTGGGGGCAGTGGAAGAAGACATCCTGCCGCTTGGCTTCTGGCACTCTCTGAAAAAAGCGGTTTTCCCTTGCAGGGGTCTTCCTTGCACCTCATCGACTGGTCCCCCAAGCGCCCATTCAGTCAATCCCTCGATCCGCAGGGCTTTCTCAGCCACACTCCACTTGCAGTTGGATCAACAAACAAGAGCCTTGGTAACCAAGACAGAAATGAGGACCAGGTGAAGCCTCCAAAGGGAAGGCGGATCAGCTCAGCTTGCGAGAGCAAAGCCGCTGGCTTCTCCCTGGCAAATTCCTCCTCTCCTCCGGCCGGGCTGCCACGGGGCATGTGGCAAGAGGGGCCCCCCGCCTGCCCTCCTCCAGGAAACGTGCTTGCTCTGACAAGGCGCGCTTTGTGGCATTAGCTCCGGCACGGGCAGGGCAAGAGGAGCTGCCAAAGACATGCGTGTGCCGCAAGAAAAGGTGTGCGCTGGCCGCTCCTCTCCTGGGTGACGCTGCCGGGTTCGGGGGGCCGGGCTTCCTGGGCCCAGAGGCTGCTGGCTACTCCTTGCTGGAAGCAGGATGGAGGCGCTCCACAGTCCAACTGACCCTGGCAGAAGGACCACCTTGAGCCCCGTGCCTGGAGGACCCCAAGGAGCAGCCGCAGAGATGCGTTCTCCCGCCCCGCCGCCCCTCGCAGAGACCCAGGCGCCCTGCCAAGCGGCTGGAGAGCAGCACCTGTGACGGAGACCTTGGGGTGCTTGTTAAGAGCAGGCTGAACATGCGCCGGCCATGTGACGTGGCGGTTAAGCACGTGGGGAGGACACCACCCATGGATGCATGGCCAGAAGTGTGCCTTCCGGAACTAGGGAGGTGCTGATACCGCCCTACATGACTCTGGTGTGCCCACAACTGGAGTCTTGTGTCCAGTTCTGGGCTCCACTTTATAAGAGGGACGTAGCGGGGTTGGAATCAGCTCAGTGCAGGGTCAGAAGGATGGTCGCCAGATCGGGGGGGATGCCCTGTGAGGAGGCACTGAGGGAACTGGGTCTTTTCAGGCTGGAGAAGAGGACACTCCGAGGGGAACTTATAGAAATGTGAAGGGGTGTCACATGGCCAGAGGGTTGTGACCTGTTCTCCCCTGCAGTGGAGGAAAGGACACGGTCCCATGCAGCAAAGCTCAAGGAACGGGTTTCAGATTGGATATCGGGAAGCACTTCCAGACGGTTAGGACCCCTGGGATGTGGAATGGGCTTCCACGGGAGGTGGCTGAGGCCCCATCAGGGAGGGTGTTCAAGGAAAGATTGGGCAACCATGTGCTGAAGGCTCCATGACTGGGCCTGGGGGCCAGAGTAGATGGCCTGGGAGATCCCTTCTGGCTTGCTGTGTTTCTGTTTTCCAGCCAGGCTGGGAACAGGAGGAGTTGCAAGCACTCCTCTGGGGGGGCATCAGGTTGGGGAAGCCTGATCAGCAGCGACCCCACACCCCCATCCTGTCTGCCTGCCCGAGTGTCTGAGCAGATGCTTGGAACCCACCCCCCTTCTGGCCAGTGCACCCGCCAACGTTGCCCCAAGGTCAGTGGGAAACAGGTCGGGGTTCCCGGGTTCAGGACCAAGAGGGCGGAGAAGAAGATAAACGAAAACCAAACCGAAAGCAGTTCAAAACTTTCGGCTTGCAATTCGTGGTACTTGCATTTCCAGCAGGAGGTAAACTGGAAGAAGGAGAAAGAGGCATTTCCTCCCAGAGGAGAGGAACCAGTTGGACATGCAGAATAAGCACCTGCTCCCGGCCTCCGAGGGGAGCCAGAGCGGCTTCTGTGGGGTCTGGCTCCAGCCAGCCCCTCCTGCTGCCAACCAACCGGAGGCAGAAGAGCGATGCTGCCGATGGCCGATGGCCATGGGGCCAGCTTGCGGGCTGCGGGCTGCGGGTTGCAGTCCGCCCCCACCCTGCAGTTGTGGCTGCCCTGCAAAGCGCCTGCTCGAGCGCATTGCCGCGTCTGCACGGAGGCCCCGGGGTCTCGAGGCCGCAGGCACCCGTGCCGCAGTGGCTCCCGGTGGCCAAGGCATCCCTGTCGGCGGAGGAGAGGGTGTGAACCCTGGCAGGCGCGGCCCCTCAGAGGGCGGCCAAGAGGGCCTTTGAGGAGACGGGAAACAAGCCCTGCCTGCAGCGAAGGGGGCTGGAGCCTGCCAAGGAAGCTTTACGGACCACGGAGGCGTGAGAGGCGCGTGCGAGGCTGCCGGGCGATGTCGCGGAGGAGCCGGGCGGGCCCGCCCGGGGTCACTGTGACCTTGGCGCAGGGAGGCCCGCCGGGGGGATGCTTCGGAGGTGATGAAACCTAGATAGCGCATGCCCGGGGGTCCCAGGGCGCAGCTCCAGAGCGAGACGTGTCGATCGGGCCACTGTGCGTCTCCACCGCCACGGAAGGGGAGCATTTCCAGAGCTGAAGTCTCGTGCGGCCCAGCCCCAGCTCCGGCCTCCCCACGTGGCTTGCAGCAGATGCATCTTCTCTGCTTGCCAGCATTCTGCAACCTGGCACCCTATAGAGGCACTGGACCACAACGGGATGATGGGACTTGCAGTCCGACACTAAGGGAGCATCGGGTCTGCAGCTGTTCTGATCTTCAGAAGTCAACAGCCCTTTCTAAACTGCCAGGAGCAGGCAGCACGTCCCTTGTTAACCCGTGCAAGTTCCTGCTGCAAGAAGCTGTGACGCCACCGCTCAGCCGGACAGCGTGTCCAGCACAGAAGGGCGAAAGGGGAGAGGGCTGCCCGCTGGGCCCAGCCCTGGGCTGTGCCTGCCCCCTTGGTGGTGCCACCCGTGCGGCGTTCGCTGCCTCCCCGCGGCCGTCCCGGGCTCCTCCGGCTGCTCGTCCTCTGGGGGGCAAGGCAGGCACGGCGCCTGCGCCTCCCTCCCCTCCCCTCCCCGCCGTCTAGGCCTGGGCAAGGGATGTGCCCAGGACAGGCTGCGGGGGAGGCGGAGGAGCAGGGCCAGGAGCTGCCCTGTGGGCCCCTGGCAGGGGTCCCAGCAGGCCCCCCGAGGTCAGTCCTGCTGAACGCAGACACACCGTTTCCGGCTGCTTGGGACGCAGCTGGAGGCGTGTTCAAGTGCCGGGAATTCTGGGAGCTCCTGCGTGTGACCCGCTGCCCTCGCACTGCCGAGAAAGTTGAACCATGGTAGCAGGTGGCACCTCCCGTTTCCAAGCAATCTGTCTCTGGCATCTGATCCTGGAGGGTCATGGGAAAGGAAGGGCTCTTGCTGCGACGGGCTTCCTGGAAGGACAGGCCAACCCGGCGGCAAGGGGGCCCAGAAGGGCCTTAGGCTCCTCGGCTCGGACGGGCAGCCAGGGGACAGGCAGGGGGGTTCCTTGCCCACTGCAGCTTTTCACTTGAGATTTGCAGGACCTATCCATGGTGATGCACCTATTTGGGGGTGGGTGGGTGGGTGCTGTGCAGCACCTTGGATAGCTCCCATAATGCTTAGAAGAAATGCCACAACAGATGAGGCAGAGTTGGCAAAGTTTCCATTCATCTCCTTGGAAAGCGGGTTGTGTGGAGCTGCCCAGGAGACGTGGCAAAAGCTAGCCTCCCCTGCCTGCAACCCTCTTTGGGCCACAGCACCCGTCATCCCCGGTCAGGCCTGCAGGGCAGCTGGCACCTGTGCTGGCAGGTGGGTGGAACCCACCTCCTTTCCTTCTTTTCAGGACTGAATTGCCATGGGTCTCGTCATCCTCCCGACCAGGAAACATCACCCGTTCGGGGACCTGGGCAGAAAGGTCCCTCCATGAGCTGCACCTGCCACTGTGCCTCTTCTAAGAAAAAGGTTCTGCCTTTGGCACAGGCCATAGTGGAGTGCTTGTGCCTGCCAGCTTTGCGCACGGGTTTCTCGGCCGTGCTCACAACAGCCCTGCAGTGTGGGCTGAGATTCTCCCCCGCCAACGCAGGTGGAGGCAAGGCGGAGAGGTGCTGAGGCACCCCTCGTAGTCACGGCTGAAAAAGGGGGCCTGGCTCTCGCGGCCGGACAGTCAGTCCCGGCTTCTTGGGCAGGTCCCAAGACCCTGGAGAGCTGCTACGCTCTGTGCCCAGAAGGTATGCTGCAGCCGCCTGCCTGCCTGCCTGCCTGCCTGCCTGCCTGCCTGGGGCTCGCATTGGCAGAGCCCTTTCGTTCGGAGCAATGAGGGCTGGGATCCCACCTTGGTCTTGAGGGAAGGGTTAGGGTTAGGCGGGAAAGCGCCCACCTGGCACGCCAACGGTCCCAGTCACTGCGGCCGCTGCAGTGCTGGGACCTGGAGAGCTGCTGGTCAGATTCCCGTGATGTTCCAGGCCTCAGACGTGGAGCTTCACAGCTCTCAAGAATCCGACAGTCTCTCTCCCCCGTCTCCCGTCTCTCTGCTGGGGTTTCGCATTCTGGGCAGGTCATTGCTTGGAGGGGGAGAAGAGAGACGCGCGGAGGAGCCAAATGTAAGAAAAGCAAGCGATCCCAGTTCCTCTTGTTTTGCTCAAAATCTGCAATCTGTTAAGGAGCAGTGCCCGTAGTCACTGCCTTGAGTGAGCCAGTAAACAGCTGCTGCCTCCTCATTTTTTCCAGGCGACGTGATCCGCTCCTTCGCCTCTGGCATCCCCTTCCCCCACATGCTGCTGGGAGCCCCACGGAAGGAGGTGCGACCCCCAAGCCACACGGGGAGGGACCAGTGGGGCTGCCTTCCTCCACGTTCTCTGGGGCAAGCTGACCTCGGCTCAGAAGGGTCACCTCTCGGACTCCCTTCTCCCGGCTGCTCCCTCTGCGAGGAGCAGGAGCACCAGAGTCTCTGCCAGCCTGCCCAGGGCTGTGCTGGCCACAGCGGGGCCCGGGGCCAGATGGATCTGGGATGAGAAGAAGGCACAGCCAGGCGCGGGGATGCATCTATGCCCTAAAACCTGAGTGTGCTGCAGGCCCGTGAGGCCTCCTGTCAAGGCACCCCGTTTGTACGAAGCAGCAGGGGAGGAGGTGGCTTTTTCATTTAGCACTTGGGGGAAAACCTTCAGGTGGGGAGATCTGCGGTGGGCCAGGAGGGCAGCCAACAGCGAGGCCCCCGTGGTTCAAACGTCAGCAGGTTCCAGGGCAATCGGCTGCAATGAGGACCCTCGGGGGCCCGGGGGCCTGCTTTCGGCGGGTGCCCCGAAGCAGCTGCATGGCAGGGCAGGCAGCTGCCGGGAGACTGGGGTCTCCATGAGGCAGGCGTGGGCCTCCGTGAGCCCTTTGCTCGCGCTGCCGCTGCCTGCAAGCTCCGAATTTGGGTGTTCCTTCAAAGGAGTTTATTCTGAAGAAAGGAAAAGGAAATGCCAAACCTTTGCAGTTTTCCAAAGCGTCTGGGACATGCGCAACGCCCCTCCCTCAGCCCAGGCAGCTGCCGAGTGGAGTGCTGGCCCCTTTCCCTAACTCAGCTCTCCCCATCCTGGCACCCTCTGGAGGTGCCAGACTACAACTCCCAACATACCCCCAGGGCATAATGGGCCATGTAGTCCAACCTAGCTGGGAGGGCTGTGTTTGGCTGCAGCCCCGTTTGGCAGCCAGAGCAAGTCAGACGTTGGCACGGAAGCTGGGCTGGCATCCTGCCAACGGGACGGCCGCCTTTCCTCACGAGCGCAGGCCCCGAGTGCCCCCCCCCATTTCCTTGGAATTGTGGGAATTGTGAAGGGAATTGTGGAGAGAAAAAGCTGAGGCCTGACTAGAGGGGGATGCTTCCCACCGGAAAGGTGGCATCACGAGGGGAGGGGAGCTTGGGTCTGCTCCCTGGGAACTGCCACCCTACAAGTCGAGGGGGAAATTATCCATGGGGAACATTTGATTCTGCCCCACTGTGAGCCTCTCCAGCATCCCCCCATCCTCGGGAATGAGAGGGACCCCCGTCTTAGTGATGCGTGCCCCAAGGGTGGGCATCTCACAACCTGAGGGGGCTGCATGCCACCTGCCCTAGCTCTTGTACTTCCCCCGCATCACCGAAAGTTGGTGTGGGGATGGAAAGCCAGCCAGGTTTGCCTCTGCTGGGTTTTTCCAGGAACTCAGCCGCAGACTGCTGATCTATTGCTGCCACAGCAGCACAGCTGTGGCACATGGGCTGCATATGTGTCTATGAGGGGATGGACCCCAGTTCCTGGAAAGTCCCCCACACCACAAATTGCACCCCAGGCTATATTGATAGGCATAAATTAAGCTTCAAGCAGGAGGTGTTGAAGGCTGAACCCAGGACCTTGTGTAAGCAAAGCAGGGACCCTAGCACTGAGCTTATGGCCAAAACTTAAAGTAAGACTCTAGTCCTCATGGCCCAAGTGCCCACTGAAATAAAGCAATGGAAAATGGCCCGATGCCTTGTCAGATCACTGATCCACCCAGCCCAGAACGGCCTCGCTGATTTCGGTGGCTCCTCGGGGCTGGCAATGAGGCCTCACCCAGCCCTTCGTGCAGGTGCCGGGCTGGGGGCTGGGGAGCCCTCGCATCGCGTCCCGCGCTCTGCCCCCGGAGCCGCAGCCCTCCCTGCCCGGTGCAGCTGGCAACATCAGCCAGGAAACCAGGCGGGCTGCCGCGGCCAACAGGCTGAAGAGGCAGCTTGGACAAGGCCAGCGAGGAGGAAGGAGGCAGGCCTGCTTTGTGGTTCTCGTTTTTGGCACACGCGACTGCACAGCGATCCAGGGAAGCTTGGATTTGCCTGGCCTCCATCCCAGTCCACCGTGAATCATCCTCGTGCTAATTTCACTGGACTTTCGTGGCATAGCTTGCTTGGAGCAGCAGAGGTAGTTCTGCTCGTTACCCGTCCCCAGACACAGAACAAGCCGTGCGTTTCCAACAAAAGAACTGGACCAGCTCGTCCAGCATCAACCTCTTCGAAGGCTGCAGCAAAATAAAAATGCTCATTATGTCTTTGGGCCGTCCCTGCGTGTGGCTGGCCTTGTTTTCTATTTATACAACTCTGACGTGTCTGCTGTTCATGATAATTTTCTGAGCTGGGGCCAAGCTTTTGCAAACTGCCTGTCCTCTTCATTGCTGGGGCCACGTCCAAACGAACGGTCCCGTTCCCCTTCCTTGCAAGGCTGCTCCCTCCCTTCGCCCTGTGCCCTGAGGGACGCCCACAATGGCCGCCAAAGGCTCTGCCCACCTGCCTCTCCTGAGCACAGCCGGCTCTTGCGCACTGAGCCCCGGGCCACAGGCAGGCCTGTTCTGTCTGTCCCCCACGGGGAGCCTTCCAGCCGGCTGCCGCCTTGGTCCTTTGCCCCCAGCAACATCAAACGACTTCTCTGAAGGGGAACACGATCTTTCTCTTGCTGTTTTCAAGGCCATCATCCAGTCAGAGGTCTAGTGTAGCTCAGGGTGAGGGTGCACTGGATCAGGATGTGTGGACAGTGCTGGATCCAGTGTGGACTACAGCTCCCATAATCCATGGCCTGCTGCTGGGGCTGAAGGGAGCGGTAGCCCCAGGCATCTGGAGGCTCCCAGCCCTCCTATCTGCAAGGCCAGATTCAGCCTTGGAGAAGCCCTCCGGATCCACCTTCTGGTGGTGGCAAGACCAAAAAACCAGCACAGTTTAAACCAGCACAGGTGGTGGCAAGACCAACAACTCAGACCGTGAAACTTCAAGTAATGAATTTCAAACTCTTTGAATGGGGGGGGGGTCAGAAAACTACACAGGCCACCAAATGCTGGTGGCTTGGGAAAGGGGTGGCACCGAGAGGTGTGAGACACCCAACACTGGACTGGGACCCCAGGAGCGTTCGAGATTTAGCCCCCCTGGGCTGGGTAGGAGCCAGAGTGCCCCATGATATCCTGGTGGAGAAAGTGAGGAGTTTTGGGATACACCAAAGCACTGTCCGGTGGATTAGGGCATGGTTGACTGACTGAAAGCAGAGGGTAACCATTAGTGGGGAATCGTTGGGATGGCGGCCAGTGACAAGCAGGGTCCCCCAGGGGCTGATCCTGTTTAATCTTTTCATCAATGACATGGGAGAAGGGGTGAACAGTCTGCTGATCAAATTCGCAGATGATACTAAAACTGGAGCAGCGGCCACAACTGAGGAACAGGTACTCCGGATCCAAAAGGATCTGGACAAACTACGGAAGTGGGCAGGAGACAACAGGATGGCGTTCAACGTGGATAAGTGCAAGGTCTTGCACTTGGGGCATAGGAATGGGTGTCATAAGTGCAGGTTAGGGGACAAGTGGCTGGAGAGCAGCACTTGTGAAAGGGACCTCGGGGTGCTGGTTGGCTGCAGGCTGAACATGAGCCAGCAGGGTGATGCGGTGGCCAAGAGGGCAAAGGCCACCCTTGGTTGCATAGCCAGAAGTGTGGCTTCTAGATCGAGAGAGGTATTACTGCCACTCTAAACGACTCTGGTGCGCCCGCAACTGGAGTATTGTGCTCAGTTTTGGGCCCCTCGTTACAGGAAGGATATAGCCAGGTTGGAGCCAGTGCAGCGTAGGGCCACAAGGTGGGTGGCCGGTTTGCAGGGGAAGCCGTATGGGGCGAGACTGAGGGAACTGGGTCTCTTCAGCCTGGAGAAGCGGAGACTCAGAGGGGATGTGTTGGCGACATACAGGTATGTGAGGGGATTCACACGGAGGTGGGGAGAGACCTGTTCTCCCCTGCAGGGGAAGGCAGGACGCGCTCCAAGGGAGCAAAGCTCAGGGAGCCAAGGTCCCATTTAGATGCCAGGAAGTACTTCCTGACAGTTGGGACCCAGAGGGTGTGGAATGGGCTTCCACAGGAGGTGGCTGAGGCCCCATCGGTGCGGGTGTTCAAGGACAGGCTGGACAGGCACATGGTGGGCATGTCGTGAGCGGAACTGGCTGGAGCCGGGGGTCAGACTAGATGGCCAGGGAGGTCCCTTCTGACTCACTCTGTTTCTATGTTACTTCAAGCAAGCTATTCTCCATAAGAGCTACAGAGAACCTCCAGTGACCAATTACCCCTAACTAACCCAATCCTGAGTAACAGGTGCCAGCAACAAACCGCAGGGGAGGGCTGTTCGCTTCTTGTCCCACAGGAACGCTGCTGATGTCCGTTAGCTCAGCTGTCCATAGGGACCTACCTCACAGGAGTGTTGTGCCAGGGACCAGAGCAGAAAGGGCCGCCATGGGGCACAGAGTCTGTGTATCCAGATCAGCCCTATCAGAGAGAACTTGTCCTATGGGAGGAAAGCCATAAACCCTGAAAGTTTCAAAAGGCTTGAACACCCTCATTTGGCTGTTCAGAATTTTTCTCTTCTTTTGTGGTCAGGATGGATGTTAAACTCCTAATTATGCTGTGCTTGAGTTGCAGCTAGCAGTCCCTGGCCAAGGAGAGGAGGAGCCTGTCCAAACTGATCCGTGCTGCGCAGCCCCCTCCTGGCTCCTTCACCCTCCTTGCCGGCCCCCTTAAAGTCGCCAAGGCAGAACGCAGATGCGACGGCTGAAGCTGCCCTCAGCTGCTGTGCAGGCCCCAAACCCTCTGCTCCCACCTGCCTGCCCCTCGGGGACCCCCAGATCCCCCCAGGCCCCATCAGAGCCTCGGGAAATCTCCTTCGGCAGATAGTTACATCTTGGCCTTTCATCCAGGTTCTGCCACTGTTAACTGATAGCAAGAATACCCTTCAACCGGGCCCACTCGGCCAGGGCTGGTGAAGGGCGCTGGGGCCTCATCCGCCGTCTGAGCGCGTCTCTTTCGGCCCCAGGACTCCGCAGCTGGGAGGCTTCCCGGCGCTGCCCTTCCAGGGGTGGGCGGGGCTGAACGCAAAACGGGGCGGGGACAAAAGATCCCAACTATCAGTCTCTTTGGGGCCTAAAAGCGGGGGAACTGCCGAACTGGTGGGGAGCGGGGGCCCCGCCAGGCCGGGTCCCCCTCGGGCTCGACTCGCGCTTTCGTGCGTGCGCTCTGGGCCGCGGTGCGGCATTTAGGGGAGGTCCTGGGGCTGAGCCCTCACTGGGCCCTGGCGTGCTCCCCTTGCACCCGCGAGCGCCGATTCACACATGCCTCCACGGCTTCTCCCGGGTTGGGCACGGACAGTCTCACCAGCGCGCCGGGCTTCGCAGCCGCTCGGGGACAGGAGGGCGCGAAGAGCGCGGCTGGCACGGGCAGCAGCGAGCGCCCACCGCGGCGCCGCCCGCGGGCACCCGTGCCCACGCACGACGAGGCGACCCGTGCCCGCGCCGCCAGGCAGAAGGCGAGGCGCGGGGGGGGGGGGCGCCGGCGCCGGGCGGCCCTGGAGATGCCCCGGGGCCGGTGACGCAGGCCCGTGCGAGCAGGGCGCCCGTGGCCGCTGCCAGCGCCTCTCCCTCCCATCCCGGCGCGCCGACCCACGCGGAGCCGATTTCACGCTAACCCCTTTAATCAAGAACACCCTCGTTTCCTTCTGGGGGCGGAGAGGGACCGAGCCAGAGCGCGGCGCGCAGGCCTCGCACGTGCCCCTCTCCGCCCGGGGGACGCGCGCCAGCGCCCGGACGCGCCGCGCCGCGCAGGACGCGCCTCCCGAGGCCGGGCTCGGCTCCTTCCCCGCCGGCGTGAGATCACTTCCCCCTCCGGCGCGCTCCAGCGGGGCCTCTCCCGGGGCTTCTGCACCGACGCGCGCCCCCGAGGAGGCGCCGTCGCCGCCTGGGTAGCGAGGCGGAGAGGTTGATCGGGGTGAGCTCAGCGAGGGGTTGCCCTCCCTTAGCATCGCAGTTCCTCCCCCCCACCCGCGGCCCGCCATCGCTAATATTTTCCAAATGTGCACGTTGATTAATTATTTCCAGAGCGTATGAATGAAGGGTGTCCAGAGATTCTGGACGTCTGAAGACTCCCCCTTGCGTCTAATCAGAAGAAGAATCCAGCCGCAGCGGACAAAAGATGGAAGTGCGTGGCCTGCGCTTAGCAGGAGCGGGGGCTTCGCGCACCTGTGGCTATCGAACGGTGTCGCAGCGGCCTGGATGGCCCTTCCAGATCACACGTGTGCGAGTGTGTGTTGAATGAATCCCGTGTGCAGTCTATATTTCATATATGCAATAAATCTGCTTGGAGCCTCTGCCTGCAACCGTGGTGCCTTCCAGATGTGCTGGCCGAGTGCCCCCAGCCCTGCCCCCACCAGCCAGCACAGCATCGTGAGCCAGTGGAGACTTTTAAGGGTGCCAGAGCAGCACGGCCCCAGTTCATGGCCTAAACCCCAGCTATTTTTTCTGAACAGCCTGCAGGGGCAGCCCCACATACAAGGTCCTGCAGTAGCCTAGCCCAGATGTCACCAAGACAGGAAGAAGTGTGGCTGGGCCGGGGCCGGGCCGGGCTAGCCCTGTCCAAGAGATCTTCAGGACAGCTCTTGGCAGGATGCAGAAATATGGCTAGGAGTCTGAAAGGAATGATGCAGGAAACAACACGGGGGAAAGCTCGCTTTTCATGGCAACTGGCCATTCTTTAAAGTGTGTCTTTATTGCAGTAATGTTTTTTTGCCTTGGACATTTCATGCAAGAAGGCAAAGTATGCATCTAAATGATAAGGAATTACAGGAAACAGAGCAAGTCAGAAGGGGTCTCCCGGGCCATCTAGTCTGACCTCCGGCACCAGCCAGCTCTGCTCACGACATGCCCACCATGGAAGTGCAGCTCAGCACACCAGGTTCAAGGAGGTCCTTTGTCCAGCGTATGCCAGGCCCCAGTGGAGCAGGCGGCAGAAGGTCCAAGGAGATTCTGCCAGGACTTCAGCCAGTTTGATGCCAGCCCAGGGGCTGAGCGGGCCCGGTCCTCTGATCAGGCTGCAGCATCAGAAGAAGTTCAGGAGGGCATCCATTTGAGAACAAGGCATGCAGAGCTGTGTGCTTTTGTGACGAAGCTGAACTGGGAAAATAGAGGCACCCCTAAATGCAAGCTGTCATCCGTGCATCGCTACAGCACGTAGACGCCCCCAGCCCGGGAGCCGTGCATCTCACGAAGGGTTTCCAGAGCAAGGGTGCTGCTGCAGCGTCACTTCTAGAGCCATCTCCCTCCAGTCAGAGCTTCCCCTCCCCTGGAATGAGCCGGTGCTCATTAAAGTTTGGTGCGGGGGAGAAGTGTGGAGCTGAGCGCCAGGCCTCCCTTTGCCCTGGTGGAGCTGTGGAATTTCCGAAGCACAAACAATTGGAGGGAAGGAGAGATGGTAAGGCGGGCTCTGCCTGAGTGTCGGGTCTGGGAGGGATCGAGCAGGACTCTGCCTCCGTCCCGCAAGAGGAGATGGCCCGGGAGCACAGCCCGCTTCTGAGTGCTCGGGCTCTGCCCCGGAGGAGAGGCTGCCGGCGGCCACAGACTGAGCTGGAGCACGTGGTCTGGGGCAGACGCTCAACTCATGTCCCCCTCGTCGTCCGGCCAAAACTCTCTGTGTGGCTCTCAGTGTGGGGGCCTGCGAGCCGCTCCGCACTCCTCTGCCACAGCGGCATCCTAGTCCTGGGAGAGGCTTCTGCTGCCCTGCCCCACCACTTTCTTCTGCCCCTCCCCAACCCGGTCTCGCCCCCCCGCCCCCGCTCACCCCCTGATGGCCTGCTGGGCAGGCCGTCATTTCAGAGGCCCCCTGCTAAAGCGGCCTTCTCTGTGCCCTGGGCACAGGGCTGGCCCAGCAGACCCCGCCAAGGGCTCCCTGCCCCCGCTGTGGCCCCAGAGTCTCCCAGCTCTTTTCCTCGCACGGACATGCCTCGGGCCCAGCGCTCGGGCCCAGCGCTTCCCCAGTGACATTTCTGGGGGTCCCTCCTTCCTGGGCCTCTGCAAGTTGGCCCAGGGGTGCTGCCGGTTCCTAGGCAGGTCAGCTCTGAGTTGCTGGAGGGAACCGTGCGGAGCCCGTGGGGGTGCCAGGCGGCCGAAGCTGTGGGTGCCTTGGACGAGGCCTCTGAGGCCACCCCAGGATGTGGGGAGCAGCCCACACCCGGGCGGCCCCCAGGGGCCCCACGCCGCTGAGGAGGCACCAGGGCGGCTCCATCCTTTCCGGCGAGGCCGACTGCATCTTTGTGGTTGTGGGTGCGTGCTCATGTGGCATACGCATGTGGCGCACTTTCCCGCTCATCAGATCAGGTGAGTCTTCCCTGTTCTCGCCAGCGCTCGGCCAGGGGAGTGATGTCAGGGGCTCCCTCGCCGGCCGCGTCTGGCCCTGCCCTGCCCTGCCGTGCCGCTGCTCAGGCCAGCAACCTCCAAGTCGGCACTCGCGCTGTCCTTCTGCTTGTTCAGCCCTTTCGAATGCTGCCAAAAAAGTCCGCATTGGCTTTGGCCTCACCCAGGACACGTCTGAGCTTCGATGCTCTTATGAGAAGCGCTGAATGAAAGTGAGGACCCCCTTTTACAAGGGGGATATCATTAGAGCAGGGCCAAGCCCCACAAGGGTGTTCCTGGGGTCAGCGCGGTCGCCCACGGACAAGAGTCCCTCCCAGACTCTCCTCTTCCTTGTGGACCGGCAACTTCTTGCTCTGGCCAGACATTGGTGTGGGGAGAAGGGACAAGGCCAGCTCTCCTGCCGGCAAAGCGATTGGCTGCTCTGATGGGACCGAGGAAGAGGGCGAGAGCAGGCCGAGAGCGGCTGCAAGAGGGAGCGCACAGAGGCGCCAAGGAAGGCCGCCCTCGGGCTGCTTGCGCAGGGCATTTCCAGGTGGTTCCCCCGTGGCAGAGGCACGGGAGGCCGGGTGCTCTTGGAGCCCTGCTGAAAGACGACCTTTCCTCCTCTTCCTTCCCCACCCCTCCTTCCTCCTATGTTGCGTCTTGGTTAGATTGTAAGGCCGACTGGGGGCTGCCATGCTGAGCGGATTTCATAGCCGCTGCCCCAGGGACGGTGTGGCCGAGGTGTGGCAAGCAGATCCCTCCAGCAAAGGCTCCACAGGTGAGCAAACACTCACCTTCTGCTTTGCATTGCAGCCTTTGCAGCTGCATCTTATGAACCCAGATGACAAGGAAAGGCGCGTGCAGCTGGTCATTCTGGGGTGTCTGGGCCCCGTGACGTGGCGACGCGTCAGCTTGGCCACAGAGTTGGCATTTTATTCACAGAGCCTTCCGCTGAGGCTGCTTCCTCCTGCCTCCCGTGGCTCCCCTGGAAGCATGTCAGCTCCTGCCCCCTTGATGCTGTCAGGTAGCACAGAGGACATGGACTCCAGATGCTTTCGGGACTAAACCCATTTTAGCAAAGTTGTGGCGGGACACTGCTGCTTGACAAATGCTCATGGAGCCCCCAGACGACATGAGCTTTGGAGGAAGTCCAGATCATCCGGAGAGAGTTAGAGGCTATAGCACGGGAGTGGAAACTTGCCCAGGCATTCTGAAAATATGGCGTGTATACAGTTTTCCTAGGCTCTGCTCGAAAACAAAAGGATCAGACCCAACAAGACTGAAAACTATCTTTTCCAACAGGAGCGAGCTGGTGGAGTGTTTGGCATGAAAAGATTCAGCCTGTGCCATGGGAGGAAGTGAATGGCCTGTTTGTTGGCCTGAGGATTGTCGTGTTACTGCAGCCTGAGATCACATTGGCCACTCTTGCAGCCATATCACACTGCTGGCTCACGTTCATCTTATGAACAGCTACAACTCTGAGCTCTTCAGTGGTGCTGCAGTTATCCTGGCCAATGGCTGAGGCATATTTCTGTTAAAAATCAGAGCAGTCTGTGAAATGATGCATTCGTGCACAGTGGCTGACTCACAACTTGGCATCTTCTTTTCCATATGCACTCAGGTTGTCACGGGCAGCTCTGCTGTGTGGACCCTCCTCATCAGGGGCCTGGTTTTTCCTCAGAGGAGGTGCCCGTGGTCTCATTCATCTTCTCCACTCTTGAGTCTTCACCGACGGGTCATGACCGTTCCGTTGTTGAGAGCTCTTGACAGGAGTGGCAAGGTTTGAACCTCCCTGCTTATTTTCGTTCCTGTCTGCTACTCTACTGTTTGTTGGTCTTTGCTAACGTTTGATGTTTTAGACTGTTGTTATGCTCTCGTTTTACAAATGGCACTTTGCAGATCCTTTCCCCCTCCTTTTGGTGGAAAAGCACTCTAAAAATGCTTTCAAGCAAGAACAAAGGCAGTGGGTGTCCCTGGCAGCACCTGCTGCCTTCACTGCGGATTTTAAAAAAGCGCCCAGACAGAAACTCTGGGGGCTCCAGGACACCATTTCCTGAGGACGTCAACAGGAAGGAGAAATCCGCCCCCCCCCCCCCCCCTTTTTTCTGGTATCAGAGACACCCCCACCCCCCGGGCGGGGGCGGTCCCCCCCCCCCCCGCCCCCCGAACCTGGTGAGCTTCTAAAATGCATGATGTCTGGAGCCCCCGCCACCCACACACACACACACACACTCACACACACACACACGCTCCTTGGATGGAGCTGTAGCTCCTCCCAGCACTCTGGCAGGAATGCCCACTAATTAGTAACAGGAAAGGCCCAGAACTGGGACAGGAGAGGACATGCAGGGAGTGGAGCAGGCTTCTCCCACGTTCCAGCGAGCAGCCCCAGAGGGCCCGTGCGGGGAACCGGTCTGCGCCGGGGTGCTGCGGCCCCCCGTGTGTGGCAGGACTGGCGCCGGGCAGCGGCTGGGAAGGCTGCTCCCTCCCGCCCCCTCCAGTTTTGCTCCTCTCCGTTTGTGTAAACGCAAAAGGCAGCCTTGTGCTGCACGAACCTTGTGATGCGGCGGCCGAGAGGGCGAGCGCCACCCTCGGTCACACAGCCGGAAGCGGGGCTTCCGGATCGAGGGGGGTATGCCTGCCACTCTGCACAGCTCTGGTGCGCCCGCAACTGGAGTCTTGTGCTCAGTTCTGGGCCCCTCATTACAGGAAGGATATAGCCAGGTTGGAGTCAGTGCAGCGCAGGGCCCCAAGGTTGGGGGCCGGTTTGCAGGGGAAGCCACATGAGGTGAGACTGAGGAAACTGGGTCTCTTCAGCCTGGAGAAGAGGAGACTCAGAGGGGATCTGTTGGCGACATGCAGGTATGTGAGGGGATGTCAGATGGAGGTGGGTAGAGGCCTGTTCTCCGCTGCAGAGGAAGGCAGGACGCGTTCCAGTGGAGCAAAGCTCAGGGAGCCAGGGTTCCGTTTGGATGCCAGGAAGCACTTCCTGACAGTCGGGACCCCAAGGGTGTGGAATGGGCTTCCACGGGAGGTGGCTGAGGCCCCATGGGTGAGGGTGTTCAAGGACAGGCTGGACATGCACATGGTGGGCATGCCATGAGCAGAGCCAGAGGTCAGACTAGATGGCCGGAAAGCCGCTTTGACTCGCGCTGTTTCTGCATTTCTGCGCCTGTCCACACCGGGTGGCGGCTTCCTCTGGCACGGCGTTCGTGGCGAATCGCGCAGAGGGCATCACTCCCTTTTCCTGCCTTTGTGCAGTGATGTGTTTGGACAACTTTCTGGTGACCAAATGTTGAAGAACCTCCCAGAAAAGCGCTGTGTGCGCGCACCCTCGCACCACCTGTGCCTGTGCGCACCCGTGTGCGGCAGCCGCTCTGCTTGCTGCTGCTGCTTTGTGGCTGCGGTGCAGGGTTGTAGGGTCATGTGCCCCCTAAGGAGACCGGGCTTGTCCTGCGGCCCCGGGGCTGCATCCCGCTCTAGCTCACCTCAGGCGCCTGCATGTCACACAGTGGGTGGTGCTGATGCCCCCCACGGAGGGACCCTCTCCCCGTTATGGATGTGCACGTGCCTTGCCCTGTGCCCCAGGAACCCAAAAGGAACGTCTTCCCGGAGGGGGCTGCAACACAGATGGGCTTTGCCAGGCCCGGGTCTCAGACTCCCTCTCTCAGAGTCCCAGAGCGGGCTGTTTCCGAATTGTCCTTCTATGTCGTCATCTCCTCCTCCTCCTCCTCCTCCTCCGCCTGCCAAAGATGGCTGTCAAAATACAAAAACTGAGATGTGCTTTCACCCTTCTGAAATCTCCCAGACATTCCTGTGCTTGCATTCTTTCCTCTCGTCTCAGCCAGGGTTGCTCAGGGTGGTTTTCCGCTTCAGGGGTGCTTTCGTGTTGCGGGGGAAAGCTGGGTCCTTTTGCGCGTGGAGCATGAGGCCCCGCCAGGGCTGGCCAAGCGCTTTTGCCCCTGCTTCATCCGAAAGTCATGGCTTGGTCTTCCCTGATTTCCACCCCACCCGCCCACCCCCACCGGGTCTCCAGTTCCCGGTTTGCTCAAAGGGGATGGCAGGGAAGAAGAGAAGGGAGTGCTGGATTTGGGGGAAGCCTGGGAAACCAGGAGGGCATTTCTAATGTGGAAAGAGGCAGCATGGTCCAGTGGTTAGCCTCTCCGCCCCCCACGCACACATACTCACCACCCAGCAAGAGTGTCAGGAATGCCCCGACTGGGATGTGGCCTGAACCACGGGTGACCTTGGACAGTCATGCTCTGGGCCGAACTCGCCCCACAGCCGTGGGGAGGATAGGATGTGGGGTGGAGGTGCATGCAGTAAGCACAGGGTGGGTGGGATGCCATAAACCGTGCGATGCCAGAGAGCTCTCAGCTGCGGAAACGGGCCAGGCCATCGGGCCGCTTTGCCAGAGCCTGTTCTGCTGGGGAGCACGAACGTGCGGCCAAACATCGGCTCCCGCTCATGGTTGAGTGTTGATTAGGCATGTGCTGAGAAAACCGCAGCACGGAGCACTGGCCGGGGGGAGAAGCAGGGTTGCCCGGAGGGCCCGTCTGGACTCATCCTGCCGGGGGCTCAGCCAGCGTTCCCCGCAAGGGCTTTCCTCACGAGCGAGCCCCCGGGTCAGCAAGCACCCTCCCCACGCTCTGCTGGCCTTGGGTGGCAGGTAGGCCCCACCCTGCAGCACAGAGGGCCAAGTTCTCTTGTGCCCCCCCGGCCCGGACACCCCCTGCAGGGTCTGTTGCCCTGGGCCTGCTGCACAGGAGGAGTGGGGACTTGTCTGGGGGCTCCTGGAGGCCAAGAGTGGCTCCAGGAACCGGCACGAGTCCTGGGCACCTTTCTCTCATGCTGCCTTAAAGCTCTTTCTTGGGTCCTTTACTATTTCTGCACTCTGCACTTGAAGAAACGGATGTTCTCTGTCGTCATCACACCTCTATCTCGACACAGCTCACATTATCCTCAGCCTCCTCTCTATTTTATCCTCAAAACAACCCTGTGAGGTAGGCAAGGCTGAGTGTGAGCAATCAGCCCAGGGGGGCTGAGTAGGGCTAGGGATTGCCCCTCCCAAGTCCTGACCCACTCTCTAGCCAGGACAGCACCCTGACTCCTTAACAGCATTTCAGTACCTGTCCTTTAGGGGAAGGAGAGGGCGGCAATGAGTTGGGCTGGGGTGGTGCGGTTTCCTATCTTCTTACCCATTATTCTGATCTGTCTCTACATCAGTGTGCAATTTAGAAGAATGGGTGGGGTGCCCTCTCAAATTCTCTCTCAAAATGTATATTTGAGTATGAGAGAGAGAGAGAGAGAGAGAGAGAGAGAGAGAGAGAGAGAGAGAGACGCAGGTGTGTTGGCCCATAAGGAAAATTCCAGAGAACTTGAAAATGTTTTATTATTTGGTGACATTTTGGTTGTTCCTAATAAAGGCATTGGAATAAATATTTTGGAATAGTTCAATATGCATTTAAGTGTGTTGTGCATTCCCAAAATGGGTTGTTTTGTCCTCACAAGGGGCCTGGCAGGGGAACCAAGATCCCAGTTCAAAATTGTCTCACAGTAAAAGAGGCCGCTTGGATTATTTAGTTTTGCAGAGTTCAGTTCTCAGCAGGCAGTGAAACGAGACACAAAAATCCTGCTTTCAGTGACCAAACTTTTAAAAAATCTTATTATTTTAAGCAAATAAACTTGGAACTGGAGAAACAAAAGCCCTCTCCCCGTTGAGCTGGCAATGAAACCATCGGAGGAGGCTGACAAACTCTCACACTGGGCTCATGCCCTGTTTGGAGGTATGGACTCACCCCTCACAGCAGCACAGGGCCAGTTCTGCTCCCTCCCGAAGCCCCCCACCTGGACGAAAGTGCTGCTTGTCCTGGATTGCCCCCTTGGGATCCGTTTACCGCACCGACGCATGGCCACGTGTGGGCTGAAAGCGCATGCAGTTTCCCATAACCAGACCTCTCTGGCTGTCAGCCAGCGCATTCGGAGGGCACTCGGCTGGGGTGGCTCATGGAACCTGCGACAGGGCAAGCTTCTCTGCTCCCCTTCTGGGCAGCAGGCAGGACGAAAGGGGCTTTCGCCTCCCAGTTGGGCTCAGAACAAGCCTTTGCGGGAGGGTGGGCAAGAGTGATCAACCAAGAAAGACCCAACAGACTGCATGGGGCACGGACCCACAGAAAGTGCTTGGGGGTTACATGAACGGAGCCAGCAGGAGTGGGGGGTCAGACTAGATGGCCCAGGAGACCCCTTCTGACTCACACGGTTTCTCTGTTGCTAAAGGTGAACATTCTGGGCACAGAGCTGAAAGCAAAGCACAAGAGACGAAGAGCGTGCTGTTCCCTTTACTGACGGTCAACATGCTTCCCCCCCCCCCCCGGTCCCCGCTTGCAAGGGGCCTCCTTGGCTCCACTTAGCTCCACGGCGATCCTGCGAGGCAGGTCAGGCGTCCCGCACGTAACTGGCCTGAAGCACCTTCATGGCCGCGGGGGACACGAACCCCGGTCTCCCAGGCTGGGGGCCCTGCTATGCCCCACGGGCTTTCCAGGAAACTGTGGACAATAGAGGACGATATCCCTGGAGTGGCATCTTAAGAGGTGCCGCCAAAGCACGGCTTGCAGACACACCGAGCAGCCGCGAGAATCCTTCTCCGCCTCCGGTGAGGCTGCAGGGGGCTTGTGTTGGCTCCCTGTCAAGGCTGGGCTTGGTCCCAAGACCTCCAGCTACTGACTCTGCTCATGCAGGGATGCGCACAGGCAGGGAGGCGGGCGGGCGCCTCGCCTCGGGGGCCAAGGGGCTGGTAGGGTGGAAGAGTCCGGCTTTCAGGAGGGCTTTAGGTACGTATGTGTGGCAGCGCCAGCAGTATTCTGGGAGGGGGTCAGAGTCCCTGCCCACACTCGTGCACTCGAAAAGGCACAACGTAAAGGAAGGGGATTGGGAGGGAGGAGGAAAGAGGCAAGTTCCTGCACAGGCGCTTCACTGCAGGGCTCAGCTCACGCAGGTGGATCGCAGCGCAGCGCAGCGCAGCGCAGCGCAGCGCCGCTGCTCCCTCTTCTCCCAAACCCTCAGCAGCTGGGGGCGCGGGGAGCTCTCTGCTGGAAGTGCCCTGAGGAACGGCGGGGCCCGGGGCCCGCTCCGTGCCTGAAACGAGGGGCTGCCCGGAGCGCCGGCTCGGCCCCTCCGGGGCAGCGGGAGGGGAAGCAGCCCCCGAGCTCCTGCGGGGCGCGCTTCTCCCGGGCCCGGCCCGGCCCGGC
>NW_025336495.1:735386-752497 GCF_004798865.1 Varanus komodoensis | reverse complement strand
GCGGCCGGGCGGCGGGAGGCGCCCGCCCGCCCGCAGGAACGCGCTCCCTGGCGGGGGCGGCCAGGAGGGCGCACCTGCCGGCAGCGGCCCCCGCCCCGCCCCGGGCCAGCGCGGCTGCGACGTGGGAACACGAGAGCAGGGGCGAGCAGGGGCGCCCGCCACGGGCCGGGTCCGCTGTGTGCGCGCCGCGCAGGCCGTGCCGCGCAAGGGCAGCCGTGGCGCGCGGCTCGTCTCTGCGCTGCAGGCGCGCAGACTCGTGCAGGGGCGCGGGGAGCACCTCTGCGGCCTCGGGAGCGGCGGGCCGAGGCTCCGAGTAGGCTGCCGGCGGGCCCTGGCTGCTCGGCCGTGCTCCTCGCTCCCGCTGCACGTTCGAGCAGCCGCCCCATGCGGAAACTCTGCCCCGGAGGTGAAACGCGTCGCTCTCCCTGCTGGGCCGGCCTGGGACCGGCGGCCTGGCGCGGCCCCTCATGCAGAGCCGAGGCAGCCCCTGCCGGGACGACTGTGGGCTGGGCGGCGGGTGCCCAGCTTCTGGGGGCCAGACCATTCCAGGAAGCTCTTGGGGGTGCCTCCAGGTGTGGGCGGGGCCCGGAGCACAGGCGGAGGCCCCCAAATCGCTGCACGGGTTAGCTGGGCGCTTGGCCAGACCTGGCCTGCGGCTCCAGTTGTGACTTCACGGGGAGCGCCCGTCAGGTATCGTGCGCAAAGTGCCGGCTGATGCGAGCTGCACAGCTTTTGTGGGCAAAGCAGGTCTGCGAATGGGAGCAGCAACGCCTTTAAGGGGGCTGAGCCGCCAGTGAGGACGGCGGTGGTCTGGCAAGGCTCAGGTTCAGATGTCGCAAGAGCCACCAGCTTGGCTCACAGGAGCGTGGCAAGCCCCTGCCTGCCCGGGATGGGAATACCGTTGTCCCCTCTCTTGCCGGGCTCTTCGTAATTGTTTGGAAGCGAGCTCAGAGGAGCATTCCTGGCAGTGGCTGTGGCCGGGCCTCCGCGGGACGCTGCGCTCCGCCCGCTGGCGAAGACGTCTGCTGCAGGGCCGGGCACGCTTGCGTCTGTCCGCAGCTTCCTGGTTCCCTGAGAAAAGCGAGCCCTGGCTGGACATCCGAGCTGACGAGTGGCCTCTCCTCCTAATGCCTCCAGGGAGCCAAGAGGCAGATCCCATCACTCCCAGCTGCTGGAGGGTGCTGGGTTGGAAAAACCTGCTCCGGACCATCTCTCGATGGAATCTCCCTTGGCCCAGGCAGATTGTCAGTCGGGAGCTGGCCGAGCAGCCGCTCGGAGCCCCCCCGCCCCCCACCCACTTCTCTGCCTGGATCCAAATCCTTCTGGATTCAATTAGGCCCTGTCCGTCCACCGGTTCTGGGGGTGCGGGCCGCTCGGTCGTGAAATTGACAGTCCAGCATCCTCCACGGGGCCGATCTCATTCGCCGGGCTCTCCAGTTCTTTGGAGCGGGGGGTGGCCGGAAAGGAGAGTCGCCTTCAGACGTGTGCTCTGCGTCCGCTCACTGTGTCGGGCCGCACGCCTGACAAACATCAGCGGGAGGAACAGCCCCCGGCAGGGACAGAACGAGGCAGGACAAGGCAGTGTGTTTAGAAAGCTCAAAGTCCTGGACGAGTCTTGGCAGAAGTGCCTGGACAGGAAGTGCCGTGACCCCCACCCCCGCCGGTCTGCATTCGGGCCGCTGGGTGGCTCCGACCGTCCATCTGAATGGCTGCCTCATCGCCGGCCACCACCAGCACCCCCTGCTTCCCAGCTGCACTTGCCGTGCTTGTCGGCACCCCGATCTCGGCCACCAGCCCTCCCTGCGATCTTCAGCACGGACATCATGTCAAGGACCTGCCAAGGCTGTGGCTGCCTGAGCCAGGACCGTCCCCTGGGACAGGCCAGAGGCAGTCTTGCCGCGTGACCCCTGCGAGGGCGGCCCCTCGAGAGTCCCTGCGGTCCCCGGCTGGTGCTCCAGCCCCGGCCAGGGCCCCTGCTCGCCTCGCAGGGGAGAGCTGGGCAGCCCTGGCGCGAGGGGCACGGCCTGGGAGTGGTGTGTGCAGCCCCCGCAGGGCCTTTCGAAGGCGGCATCTCCTCACAAGCCCGGCTCCGGCAGGCTCTGGCATGCCCCCAGCTCCTTGCTCAGGGCCCTTATCCAGGCCAGCCTTGCTTCCCGTGGGGCTGGCCTCACAGTGGGCATCACAGGCTCCAGCCAAGGGCCCACCCGACCAGGGGCCCTCTGACAGTCACCACGGGACTCGCCCCTGCCACGGCCTGCCTGCTGCCGCCTTCTCTGGCCCCGGCAGGGAGAGCAGCCAGAGTGGGGGACGGGATGCCATGGCTTGGTGCTCCCCAGCTCTCTGCCTCCAAGCCAGAGCGGCCAGGGCAATTGCTGGGGAGCAGAGCCACTCAGCGAGGGAGGGGTGCCGTGAAGCTGCTCTTGCCCACGGGCCCCCTGGAGGCTGGAGCCCCCCCCCCCCCGCTCATCTCCCACTCCCTTTGGGGCTGGACGCGCCACCCGGCAGACCCTTCTGGGAAGGAGAGGCGCGCGGCATCGCCGCAGCCACCTCTGCGCTGCAAGGGCTGCCTGGGCCCCAGGGCTCCTCGGCTGCCCCCCAGGACTGCTCGCGCTCCTACAACGGACGCTTCAGGAGCGCCCGTCCCGGCTTCCCAGCCCCCGGGCCAGTGTTCCACGCTCGGCCTGCACTGCTCTGGCTCCGTTTCCTCCCCAGCTATCCCAGGTGTCCCCCAGGAGCCAGGAGCTCAGCTGTGGCGAGTGGGCCGAGAGGCTTTGCCCTCCACTGTGGGGGATGCCGACCTGCCCACAGGCACGTGCCCAGCAGCCCTCCCCGGCTGCGCCCGGCTGGGAGGGCAAGTGAGCGCCACGGACGTCCTCTCGGCCCCGCTGGTCTCGAGAGGAGCTGCTCCTCCGGAGAGTTTGGGAGAAGAAAGACCGTGAGCTGTGCTGTGGCAACACAAGTTTTGTGTGTGTTTTGTGAGCACAGCTGTGCATTATTTTGGCTCCGAGCCACATCTGGTAGCTCACAGAGGGTGGGAGAAAATTCCCTGGGGGGTGAGCCTGACGCCTAGGCCAGTGCACGAGCAGGACATGCGTGGGGCGCAGAGCCCCACTCGCCTGGAGGGCACGCCCAGGTTTGGAGGCTGCCTCAGGGGCCGCGGCGTTCCTCTGAGGTGAACTCCGAGGGGGAAATGGCATCGGATCAGAAATACCAGCAGCACTGGCCGTTTTAGCCTGTTGCTCTTGCTAACAGCAGCTGATTCTTCGGGGAGACATTTCAGCCTTGTCGAATGCGGAAGGGTGGCGACGGTGTGAAAGTCTGACTGAAGCTTTGCGGAAGACGCTTAACCAGATCCCACAAAACTCATTCAGAGTGAGGGTTTAACAACGAACGAACGAACGAACGAACGAACGAACGAACGAACGGACAGGCCGACAGACAGAGGTAGCAGGAAGACAAGCTCAAATGTACCTGCAACAGTCCCTGGCCTGAATACTGTGCTGGCCGTATTGTGGCAGTGAGACTCGCCAGGGATGCCCCCCCATTCCAGCAGGACTTCCTTCATCCTGGACACCCTGCTGAACACTGTGGAGAAGGGCTGGGCAGGGCCTCTGGCACAGGGAGAAGAACGAAGGAGCCCGAGCTTTCCTCTCCATGAGGCAATCCGCCCTTTCCACAACAGCTAAGCAAGGCCCTTCTTTGCCTGTCTTGGGCTTTTGAACTGCATGTTGCCCCCCTCCCGAAAAATGCACATTTTGCATCTGGTTGCACATTGCACAAAGAGAGGCGTGCCGTCAGAACGGCGCTACCCGTCCAGGGTGTGATCTGCAGCTGCCTCCGGTCCTGCCTTGCCGGGCAGCAGCTTCCGGGAGCTTGGGGCTGTCATCTCGCCCAGGTATCTGAGGCTTCAGGGACCAGCCTGGGCTGCCGCCACTGTGGTGCCCAGCCATGGGCAATTTGCCTCGCCGTCTTGCCGGACCCCCTTTTCCTTCTCCAATTGCCCAGCTGCGGACTGCAAATTCCTGGCAGGCAGATGCCTTTCTTTATCGGCTGTGGGTTCAAAGAGCCGCTGTTCAGGCCTGCGGCCTCTCGCAGTCTACACCTCTCATGCCCCCCGAGGAGGACACACAGCCTCGACTGTTGCCCAGATGTCTGTGGGTCCAGAGCGCGCTTCCCGCCCTGCCTTCACTGTCCACCTTGGCATGCAAGCAAGCCCCCTTCCCTGCACTCGGGTCCCGGTGCCAGATGGCCCTGCAGTGTGGTAAGATGTAAAGCATTTTAATCAAATATTCTCCTTGCTTTCCCAGGCTAGATTCCTAGAAGACAGGAATTTATGGTATAATCCCACTCCAGCCGCGGTGAGAGCTGGCCAAGGTCAACACCATACAGCAGGCCGCTCTTGCCAAGCAGAGAGAACAGCCTCGCTCTGCGACATGTGGGGGGGGGGGGGGGGGGGGGGGGGGAGGGGGGGGGGGGAGAGAACAAGAGGAGCTGGAAAGCTGCCCAAAGCAAAACAGGCTTGGAAAGAAAAAGATGGTGACCAAAAGGAAAACAGCAAAGCGGGGACCCCACCCCGTCTGCCTGGGCCGCCTCTTGGCTTGCGCCGCGTCTGCTTGTTCCAGTGCCGAGCCTCCTGAACCCCTGGGGTTGCCTGCGAGCGGCGGAGGGGCTTGCTGTGGCTGTGCGGACCGGAGAAATCTCGCGCATGCCTGCAGCCGAAACCTCGTCACTCAGGTTTTTGCCTCCCTTGAAATTTCCTGGATATTTCGCCCAAGTCTGTTCACTGTGGGTGAACTTTTGGCGCTGCCATGAACGTCAGCGCGTATGCCGAGGCTGCCTGGGGAAGGCTCTGAGCCTTGGGTGGCACAAAAGGTCTGTGAGCGGTCAAACCGATGGCGCAGGTACCTAAGAGCCCCGGGAATGGCCGTGCGTGGAGCCAGCCCTTGGTCCCCTCTTTTCCAGTGGGCTGGTAGCCCCTGCTCTCCCTGCTCTGCAGGGCTGCTCCTGGAGCCGTCTTGCTCACCTGGGTGGCTCGGAGCGCCCTCTGCCAGCTTCGGCTGCTGGCCCAGCTCTGCCCCGTCTGGACAGGGATAGCCTGGTTCGGTAATCTATGTCCTGGTTCACTCTGAACTAGATGACTGCAGCGCATTCCACGTGGGGCTGCCCTTGCCTTCTCGGCAGCGGGAAGCGGCTCCGAGCAGCTCCCACTGCGCCCTCATGGAAAGGCCCCGATCCAGTGCCAGGTCTCTGCCGCTTGGCTCCATTGTTTCCTGGTAGCTGAGCCCTGGGGTTCGACACGAGGCGAGCGAGGCTGTGGGGCTCCCTGCCCCTTTCGTGCCTGCTGCTGCCCCTTTCCTTCCTGCCCAGGTGCAGGGCTCCGCAGCTCTGCAGGAGGCCGGGGCAGGACTTGCAAAGAGAGGGCAGGGGAGTGGGCCCCCTGCTGCCCACCCCTTGTTGCTGTCAGTGGACCCTTGACCGGGAGACAGAGATGTGAATGGATGGCAAGTCATATCCTTCTGCTCCCCCGCTGTGCCAAGACCTCAGCGTCTCCAGCCCCACACCTGGGCCACCTCTCGGGTTCCAGAATTCCCCAAGGAATGGCTGCTGGAGGCCAGGAGGACCAGCACTGGTGCTTTTCTCGGTTCAAAGGCTTTGCAGCTGACGAAGGGCCTGCTCCACCACGGAGCAGCCAAGGGCCTTCCCGAAGACCCCTTCTGGCCGTGGATCTACGGGGACGATGGACTCGGAGCCGTCCCCGGGCCCTCGCCTGCTTGGCAAGAGAGGCCGCCCCCGGTCCAGCCCTTGACGGCCTGCTGAGAGCTGCCTCGCTGCTTCTCTCCTCAGCGGCCTGGCTGAAGGCGGTGGGGAGGCGGAGGTGAAGAGCAGCGCGGAGCTTCGTTAGGCTGAGTCTGGGGAAGCCGCCAGCCTCGAGTCCCTTGCTCATTCCAGCCGCGCTGCAACCCACCGCGTGCCCATTCGCGTGCCGCGCAGCTGACCCCTCTCTCGGCGTGTTTGCGGATCAGGGCCTGCGGGCTAGCGTGGCCCAGTGGTGCGAGTGCTGGATTGGCGCTTGGGGCGTCCGGGTTCAAGCCCCACTCAGCCATGGAGCCTTCTGGGTGACTTTGGGCTGGGCACTGACTCAGCCTGGCCTGCCTCACAGGGCTGTTGTGAGAATAACCTGAGGAAGGGCAGAGGATTGTGTAGGCTGCTTGGGTTCCTTGCCAGGAAAAGGGCGGGGTGGAAGTGTAATATTTGAAATTGCAACTGGGCAAAGCTAAGGGCCCAGATGGAACGGGGACTGAGCTTAAATGGTGGGATGTGGCTGGAGGGAAGATGCAGCGGGGGCCTCTGGGGTTTGCATGTCTTTTGCCCCAGTGCACAGAAATGGGAGGCTTAAGCAGGTGCCAAAAGCATGCAGAGGTTGCCAGAGGGCCTTTCCTTGGCTCAAGCTAATCCTCCCAGATCCCACGAGTGCTTCTGTGACACTACAGTACTTTTGCTGTTCTTGCTGTGTCGAATGGGACTCCAATACCCATCCTTCCCACCAGCACATCTGGGTGGCACCAGATTAGGGAAGGGTTCAGGTGGGTGTGTTTACAGTCCAGTGGGACAGCCCCACAGACGGTGGGGCCAAGTTCCAGGGTCTTGTACGCTAGGGCGGGAAATGATTTTCCAGGCAGTGGCAAAGGGTAAGGGCACCTGGTTCCTGCCCATGGGCTTACCTGACATGGTACATGAGGAAAGGGGGGTGGGGAGGGAAGAGGAAAATGTGCAACCTGGAATAACCTTTGCGGCTGGGGCCAGGAAGGCCCATGGCTGTATGGAGCGCAGGCTTCCCTCACAAGTTCATTCAGGCCAGGCTCACGCCTGCTGCAGCCTGGGAGAGCGACTCATCTCAGCGCAGGTGCCGTCGGGCTGCAGAGCCCATCGTCCGCAGAGCCCGAGGACAACCCGGGCGCGGGGGGGGCGGCCGTGACGCCGCCTTTCTCCCTGGGAGGGCAGCAAGCGCAGCAGGGCCGCTCGGGCGGGCTCGGGCGGGAGCGCGCCGGCTGCGCGCAGGGCTGCGCCTCGCTGCCGAGCCTTTCCGCTCGCTGGGGGCACGTCTGGGTCAGCGCAGCGAGGCGCGAAGCGGCTGCCGCTGGCTCCGCGCGGAGGAACCGGGGCCGGCCGGACGCGCCGATAAGGGGCATTGCACACCCGTCCGCGCCAAGGAAAGAGCGGGTCTTCGGGCGGAGGAAGCGCCGCGTTGCCAAGGGGCACGGGGAGGAAAGGGGCCGAGGCGTGTCCCCGGCGGGCCGGGGCCGTGGCGGCTGCTTCCCCTGGATAAGGCGCTGGACTGGGTGGCACCGGCCCTTCTGGGCACTTGTGCCAGGAGGGCGCAGCAGCGCCTGCGGATCCGGCTGGGTCAGGAGGCGGCCCGCGGCCGCGGGGGAAGCAAGCGTGCGCCCCCCCCCCCGAGGCGCCCCCCCCGGCCCCCCCCTGGGGGGGGCGGGCTGCCCCGGGGGGGGCGCCCCCCCCCCCCCCCCCGCCGGCTTCGCCTTCCTGGGAAGCTTTGTTTAAAACGAGCAGAGCCCCGAGAGGAAAATGGGACGAGCCGGCTCGCTCTACCTTGGCGAAAGTTGACCGCCCGGGGCTTCCAGGCGGCCAAGCGCACGGAAGGGCGCGTCGGGGGAGCGCCGCGGGGGGGGGGCGGCGGAGCCACGGGGCCACGCTTGCGACTGTCCCACCGCTGCCTTCTGGTGCCTGCAGTCTGTAAGAAGACCCCCCCACCCCATCCCACCCCGTCCTTTGCCCACGATGGCTCCAGAAGACCTGGTCCAGCGAGGCAGCTCAGAAGCTAGCCCGCGGCTCGGGGTCCTGGAAGAGCAGGTGGAAAGAGAGGCCCGACATGTGGCACGTCAATCCCCTGCCCTCCGCCACCGATTTTACGAACCTCACGGGCGGCGAGTGAGAGCTGCCCTGTGGCTGGCACAGGTGGGAAGTCAGGGCAGCTCTTCCCAGGGGCCGCACGAGGGTCGCCTGCCCGGGGCCTCCAAAGGCGCTCCCTGGCTTCCCGGTTGGCTTGTTTGTATTGTGCGGAACAGGGATCGAGGAGAAGGCTTTTCACTGGACCCCATTTTGACTGCCAGCTTATTTATTTTCACCGCGCAGTCTTGCATTTTGGCTTTTAAACCCACAGTGGCCGCAGCCCCACTGCTTTCCGTCTCAAAGCTGCAACAAAGGCTCGTGGCACCACTTGCTGAAGCTTCCCCCACCCCCTCTGGCAGTTTTTTGCCTTGCCTGTGGAAGAATCCTGAGAAACCTACCCAGCGTATGGGCACTTTACCTCAGCCTTAGAAATGTACTAAGACTGAGTTTTGCATTTTGGATCTTGGTGTTTCTGTGTCGCTTAAGTTCTTTCTCAAATTAAATTCAGCTCCTTTTGTTCAGTTTGTACCATACTTTCAGACTGAAACACTTGTTTATTCTAACACATACAGATTTTTACCATTTTTTTTCCTGATGGATACATTTTTTGCAAGCAGTTTTCCGAGGATAGCACATTTCTCATGGCATCAACACAGATACGTGGTTTTGCGCGCTGGCCAAGGAGAGGCATGTTCATGGCAGGCGGCAAGAGGGCCGGGGGGTCTTCGAGGTGGCTGGATTTCTCTGGACTCAGTTCAGAGCTCAGTTCAGCTCATTCTGTTCTCACTTGAGTCTGTAGTTTGGTTTGCTGAGATGGAAAATGTTGTGCATTCTTCACAAGGTGAGCATTCTGAGGAAGTCACATGCTTCTCAATAGTTGTGCATATTTCAAGTGCACATTTTGTGAGTGCAAACACCAGTGAGAGGAATTGCAAACCTTTTGGAACGTGCAGCTGTGGACAGAGCATGCCAATCACTGAGTGATTTGCAGGCTGGAACAAAATCCTGATGCAGCTCAAGTGATGAATCACACTTTTCCCAAATTGGTTGAAAACAAAATCCAGCCTTGGCTCTGTAGTTCTCTCCATTCCATCTGTCCACTTCCATCTGTGTTGGATTGCTGCACCCATCATCCCCAAGTGGCTGGGGTGATAGGTGCTGTACAACACATGCAGAGAGTGCCAGGTTAGGGCAATCCTTTAGATTCCAAGTTTGATTCCAACTGGGCTGGAGCCGGGGGTCAGACTGGATGGCCCGGGAGACCCCTTCTGACTCGCTCTGTTTCTGTGTTTCTATGAATCAGTATTCACTGCAGATGTGGGGAGGTGGGGGAGGGGACTGTGCATTTTCCCGGCTCTGTGCCTGTGTGCGCGCGTGTGCAAGCCCCTGAACCACACCAACCTGTTTTGATCTCCAACATTCCTGACCAATCTTCCTGGGCTGGAGGGGAAAGAAAACACCACCTCAGCCGAATCCGTTTGAATTAGCAGCAGGGGACGCAGGCTCAGCACAGAAGTGGCGTCAGGCATAGCGGGCCACAGATCGCCTGGAGGGGGTTTTGACAGCACTCCAGACGGGACAGAAGCGGCTGCCAGGCGGCTCTAAAGGAGCGCTAGCCGGCGAGCGCCTCCGCTCAGGAGGTGATGGCTGCGCATGCGGTGGGCACCACTGCGCCGCCCGGCAGGAGAGGCCGGGCACGCTTGCGGCATGCCTACCTGCCTGCGGGCCAGGGGTGGGGGCAATCCGGGCTTCATCGACCCCGAGGGGCCGATTCTCAGAAACGGACCTGCCGACGGCCGGGGGCCGCGCGATCCCCCCCCCCTCGTGCGTAGGGCTGGGCGCAGCCTCCCACGGGGCGCCACGCAGCATCCAGATCCTCGGCCGGCTGCGCTCACCATGCAGGGCGCCCCGCCACGGCCACCGGGCAGCCCCGCCACGCTGGCCGCTCGGCTTCCCTGCGGCTGCAGCTGAGGAGCCCCAGGCCCAGCTCGGGGGGCCAGAGGCAGGTCCCACAAAATGGGTCACAACCCGGATCCCAGGAAGGACCCTTCGGTCCCGAGCGAGCATTTGCGATTTATTCCAAGCGCAGACCGAGGAGGGAGAGGCGCGTCTCTGGGCAGGTGGTGGGCTTCTTCCACCCTTGGGGCTCCGATGGGGTTCGTGTGCCTGCGCGCTTTGTTCGGCCTTGTTTTGTTCTGAACCCAAATCTCCGCCTGGCCCAGGCCGCTCGGGAGGCTGGATTCTGTCCACGGTCGTGATGGATTTCTCCGACATCTCCCAATGCCACAAGGCTATTTTGTTATATTAATGGCTATGTTGTGTCTCATTGTGAAATAGCTGCTTTGGAGACCATGTGCTATGGATTAGGGTTTTAAAAAAAAGAATCACATTTTAATCAAGACAAAAGCAACTGCTCTCTGAGAAAAGCAGTCTGAATTTGTCTCATGCTTTTCTAAACAACAACTGCGGCCACAGCAAAACAATCCTGACTTAAGAGCAGCTTTACTAAATTCAATCTGGCTGCCCGGCAGCCTGTTCCAACCCTGAGTGGCCCTCCGGATGCTTTCAGGAGGACTTGGGCTCTGCATGCTTCAGCGTCTGCTAGGGGGGTACACTGTGCCTGAACATGGGGGCTCTACTTTGTCATCCTGACTCACAGCTTGCAACAGGCCAGTCTTCTTCAGCACTGAGATAATCATCATGACTTAAACAGAAATTGGACTGTGTCCAATAATAGTCCTTTTTAGATATGCACATGGTGGGCATGTTGTGAGTGGAGCCGGCTGGAGCCGGAGGTCACACTAGATGGCCCGGGAGACCCCTTCTGACTCACTCTGTTTCTCTGTTTCTCTGTTTTTAGAACTGATCCCCCTTCAAAGGCCCCTTCCGAACCCCCTGCCAAAGGAAGTGGGGCAGGCAGGCAGCTCCCCGGTGGGGGCACCCCCTCCCGGGCTGACGCCCCCGGGGGGCTTGCCTGGCAGCCACACTGTGGCCTCTCGGCACAAGCACAGTGCATCCCCCTTCCCCTTCCCAGCGCTGCAGCGGCTCAGTTCTGGGTCATTGTGGTGGTTGTCTCTGTTCCTGTGCAGTTTGTTTTGCTCTCGGCTGTATTTTAGTCTTTCAAATACTTTATTGTGTTTGATGCTTTAATTGTTTTATGGAATTTTGGGTTTTTTAGTTTTAGAACATTTTTCACAGGGCAAGGTAGAAATGTTACAAATAAAGAATAAATCAATAATAATTAAATCCACTTAGGTCTTATTCATTTCAGTGGGTCTCCTCTAAGTAAGACTCAGTGGATGCAGTTGGCCAGGGGGAAGGCAGTGGCCAGGTAAGCTGTGGGCAGGCAACCGCAGGGCCTTGTGGCTTTCCGATTACGTTGACCTTTAACCTGAGCACGGATGGAGGATGCTTTTGCCCAGAGGACTGTTCTTCGTCAAAGGGAGCACTTGGCCACCTCGTTTCAGCCTGCCCTCCCAGAGCATGTCACTCATAGCCTGGCCTTCCTAGGGGAGAGCCTTCCAAAGTGGGAGAGGCATTCTGTACATGCTCAAGCACCCCGTCTCCCCTTGCACTTCCTGGCCATACATCCAGGCCAGAGCTGGCTGCTGGAACCAGGATCCAGAACGGAGTGCATGGGTCCAGGTGGCAGTGCTTCCTCCGGACCGGGTGCCAAGGGGTCTGGAATCGGGCCACTCCTTGACCGAATGTCCAGGAAAGTCATACATGGAAGGGAGCCCCTTCGTGGTGGCCGGGCCCTGTGGGGTGGGCCAAGACTCAGTCCCAATCCCACAGCCCCCCCGGGTGGCCCTGCCCCAGATCGACGGGTTGGCGCACACCCGCTTCCAGAAATGACTTTCCTGGACAGCAGCAGCCCCTGGCCAGAGCCAAAGGCCTCCCCACCTCTGCCTTCACAAGCGCGCCTGCCTCTGCCAGGTCCTCTCCCGTTTCCGTGCAGCCTGGAGAAAGACGGGCTGCTCCGCGGTGCCAGCCATGTGCTAAGCCTTCCTTTTCCTGTGCAAGTCTCACGGGCCAGGAATGAGGCACCTGGAGAGACACAGGGGCCATTCATGGCCCAGGCAAGCACCGTACGTCAGCCCCGCGCTTGCCAAGGTCCCGGTCGGCCTGACAAGCTCCTGGCAGAGGACGGGTCAGCGGCGGGGCGGGGAGGCACCTTTGTGGCACAGGGCAGGGCTGGAGGGGGCTGCCTGTGGGACCCCGCCAGGAAAGGGGAACTTGCTCCATCAGCCCTCCTCCCTCCTGAAACATCCGAGGCAAGGAGCAAGAAGAAGACGGTCATGTCGGAAAGCAAGCCGCGCAGAAGCACAGCACAGCCCGCAGCCTCGGCAGGCGAGGCGCTGAAGACCGTCGGGGAACGGAGGCGAGCGGGGCCAAGCCCGGGGCGACCCGGCGGGACCCTTCCCGAGGCCCTGCAGCCAGCAGGCGGGTGGGGGTGGGTGGGCCGGAGCTGCAGCGGGTGGCCCCTCCCGCGCCCCTTGGGGCAGGAGCTCCTTGAGAAGATGCTGCGGCGGCCTCCGGGTGGATGCGGCAGAGGAGCAGCGAGGCAGGATCCGGCTCCTGCGGGTGGGAGCCCGCCTGCCGAAGGCCAGCCCTGGCCCCGCCCCGCTACCCCCGCGGCCTCCGTATCAGCCGCAGCAAGCCTCGCCCCTGCGTGGAGGGGCGTGAGCCCCCCACCCTGTTCGGGCGGCCAGCGCCGCTCGCAAAGCTGCCACTCCGGAAGGGTGCGCTTCCCCAGAGGTAACGGAGGAGCAGCTCACAGGGCGGTGGCTGGACAGCCCCTCACAAATTCTCCATCGCTGCTTCAGAAGCTCCTTGTCTGTTAGTGTGGCAGAGGCGGTGGGCAGGAGCCGCTGCATCCTTCTCGTGGGCCCAGCGCCCCTGGAAGGGCCCCTGCCCCACCGCCGGCAGTCCGGGGGCGCTGGCTGCGAGCAGGGCAGGGGCCCCCCGAGGATCTGCTGCAGCAGATGTGCTTGAGCCCACGTGCGCATCCCCGCTGCCCTCACCCCGTTAGTCTTCCCCGGAAGTTGAATGTGCCCAGGCAGCCTCTTTTACACAGAGCGGTGTCCCTGGGAGACAGGCTTCTCTGCAGGTGTGTGCGGGCGCCCAGGCACCGAGCCCTGCAAAAGCACGCGCTCCTGCGTCCCTGTCAGGGCCCCATTTCTGGGCAGGCAAATGGGAAGGTGTCACTTTCAAATGCTAGGATCTGACGCAGTGCTGGGACTTGCTCACTTTCAGCAGATAAATCAGAAGGTCGGCCTGGCTGGATTCCATGCATGACACCCTGTTTCCCTGAGAACAGCAGTCTTGGCTCAGCGCCCAGGAGGAAGAATGTTGCTAAACCCAAGAAAAACAAAAATTAGCACTTGGCCCCTAGCGAGAGCAATGCAGTGCTAGACTGCCTCTGCAGCTGGAGGTTCTGCACAGCTGTTATTTACACTGATTTCAGTGATTGCATTTCTAAGCTGGTCACAGGAAAGCTCTCTGGGCAGTTTACAGGGATGAAAAATGTTAAATAATCGCTACTGTACATAATACAAAGCCCTCGGAGGAAAGACTGAGAGGACTGGGCATGTACTTCTCTGCCTCAAGGAGAGAAGTTGAACAGTGATATGATCGCCCTCTACAAGTACCGGAAAGGCCGTCGCAAAGAGGAAGGGCAGGATCCCTTCTCCTTCATTCCCGAGTGCAGGACACGGAATGGAGGACTGAAGTTAAAAGCCAGATTTAGACTAAACACCAGGAAGAATTTCCTGACTTTCAGAGCAGTATGACAACGGAACCGGTTGCCGGGGGAAGCGGTGGGCTCTCCCTTGCTGGAGGCATCGAATCCGGCGTGGTGCGACTTGGCGTCCTGCAACTGCAGGGGCTGGAGCTGGTGACCCGCTGGCCCCTTCCAGCGCTACTGTTCTAGGATGCTCTCATCGTGATGCAGAATCAGTTCAGAAGACAGAACCAGTTTGTGCTACTATTCTGTGGCATCAGTTTCTGAGACAGAATCACACTACCAAAGCTGCATTTCTCAGCCTTTCTAACCGTCAACCACTGGAAATCCCCAGGCCGGATCAAGAAAGCTTCTCATCCCCTGCGAAAGGCCAGGAAGCCAGGCTGGTCTCCCCTCCGAGGCACAACTGGGAGTCACCCTGGAGAAGGCCCTCCTCCTCGTTGCTGCCTGAGCTGCCTGAGAAACCGAGCATACGGTTTGCAGAGGTTCGTGTTGCACGAGGCACTCCATCTTGCGTCGCTGCTCTGAGTCGCGTCAGCCGTCACAGATCTAGGGCAGTTCCTTGACTCCAACTCGGAAACCCAGTCAGACTTGGAGCAACTTGTCGCTGCTGTCCGTCCACCAGCCTCACTCAGGGCAGGCTGCCGCTTCTGGACTCGGTCCCACCCTGAGCGCGCCACAGGTCTCTTAACTCGGAGCACGTTAATAGACTTTCCTCTTTCCCCTCCTACGTGGATTTCTCCCTCTCGCAAGCTGTCTTTACAAGGAAGAGAGGCTGCTTGCTGGCAGCTCCTCAACCTGGAGCCCTCTCTCCAGGAGGCCTACCTGCTGCCAACGTGGCGGGCATGTCGTGAGCGGAGCCGGCTGGTGCCGGAGGTCAGACTAGATGGCCCGGGAGACCCCTTCTGACTCGCTCGGTTTCTATGTTTCCAACATTGTCACCTTTTTGGTACCTGGCCGAGGCCCTCTGCTGCTCCACTCCCAGGGAGCTGATGGCATGCAGTGGGACGGCTCAGCCTCCGTTCACCCTGTGAGGGCTCTTACTCCATGGTGCTGGGTTTGCTGTGCCAGCAATCACGTCCCGAAACTCTCCTCACAAGTTCTGGTGCGTCCCAACCCTCTGGGAGGGGCCCTGTGGAAGCAAGCCTGCCTCGTTTCCGCACGCGTCTCACCCAAGCAGAGCCTTTCCCCTGCGGACTCCTGGCCGCAGCAGCCGGCTCTGAGTGGGGGGGGGGGGGCTGGTTGCCCTCTGAGGATTCCCGGCCTCGGCGGCCCCTCCGCCAGCTGCCTCTCCAGGGCCGGCCGGGTCCACCTGCACGCCTCCCCATGAGCGAATCACCCGCTGCATCCCAGGACGTCATTTTCTGGATCTGACTCAGTCAAAGGGATCCAACCAGCATCAGGGGGGGGGGGGGGGGCGCTCGCCCAAGCCCGCCAGCACGCCTGCTCTCAACAGTTTGCTCGTAGCTGTCGAATGCATTGCTTGCCTTTCACAATGTTGTTGCAAGTCGCCTCGTTGGGAGCCTTTTTGTGAGGGAGACATCGACTAATGCAAATGCAGGTGCGAGAAACCCTCCTGCCGCTGCTCCAGACTTGTGTCCCTCGACATGTCTTGCAGCAGGGAGTTCCACAGGTTGGCCGCCATGTGCCCAGTCACGTGGTCCTGCCGGGAAGGGGCCACCTGTTTCACATGGCTCTGTGTGCTTGTGCTTGGGATAGGTCAGGAGTCACCTTCACTGCTGCCTCTGTGGCTCTGACTGGACAGGGGTGTGCAAGGAATGCTGGGAGCTTCCGCTCTGGACTGTGGTGTTTCTTGGGCGACCGCCGGGGAGCCGCCCTGCTCCTCGCCTCGTCTGGGCGGCAGGACAGGATGGGACCTGCACGGGAGACGGAGATTAGCTCAGCGGGCCAAGGCCGAGCGAGGCAAGTCTGCGAGGGGCAGCCAAGATCAATAATGCTCCAGTCACCTGCCGGCCCCAGCGGGAGCGGCGCTCGGAATCAGCCAGCCTTTCATCTTCGCCCTTTTTATTGCAGCTCTGCTCGGGCAAGGAAAGATGTTTTTGGAACTGGAGCAAAATGTGTCCTGCAACGTCTCGAAGCGCAGTAAAGCTGGGTGACTCACGGAGCAGGCACCCGGCACCCGGCGAGCCCCGAAGGCCTGGCTGGCGAGGCTGCAGGTTGCACCCAGGACCGGCCTTGTGGCCGCAGACAGACGCTGGAGACCCTCCTTCACAGGCTTCAGAAGACCGGTCACGGGCACGGGGGGGCCTGCTGGAGGCCACGGGAGGCTGGCCAGTAGCCCAGAGGTGCTGCAACCCCAGCGTCGCGGGAGATGCCCAGCTGCTCTTGAGGAGCAAGGCCTCGCGTTGCCTCGCCCTCCGATGCGCCTCGGATGAAACAGGGCACCGCGCGGCTCTTGCACCTCGCTCCCTACGGAGGATGGCGCCCTGCAGCCATGTCCTCTCCAAGATGGGCCAGTGCCCAGCGGCTGCACAGCCTGGGCCCCCGTGACTTCTCCGAAGGGGGCCGGGCGACAGGCAGGCGCCAGCCGGGTCGGAAGGACCCCCTTGCAATAATTTAGCCACCTCCTGCAAATCGGTAGACCCTGAACTTATTTTTTTCAACAGACAAACCTGAATTACAAAGCTGCATATCCAGCCACACAACCAGACACAAAGTTGCCAGTTTCTATATTTGCAGTTCTTCCGGCAAAACAGAAATGTGTTCAAAAGCATGCGTACTTTTAAAATTGCACGCAGGAAGTCGCATCCTCTAACTTGTCCATGGAACTCCTTCCCAGCTGGCACCCAGCAGGGCAATGCGGCCTCCTTTCCAGTCCCTGCATGCAAATGGGCCTTTGCTGGGAAGGGTTTGGCCTCTGCGTGTGAGGAGAGGCGGCCGGGGAGCCCTCGAGGGGGTTCTTGGGACCTCAGGCTGCACGCTGGTGGGGGGCACCCAGCTCAGAGTCAGCCAAGTTTCCAAGGACAGAGGTTGGCCTCCGAGAGGTCCGACGGCTGTGCAGGCTCTCTCTAGCGGCCACCGGATCGCTCCTTGGCCGAGTAAGAATGCATGCAGAGCTGTTTAGTCAGCAGGAGGCACACAGGAAAATGGCATGTGCAACACACACACCCATGTTGGGTGTGCGCATGGGTGTCGGAAATGTGAGCACAAAGGCACAGGGGCGACCGGGAATGGCAGAGAAACTGAGCTCGGCAGGGTCACCCGTCCTCACAGCTCACCCAGATGTGGGCAGGAGTGGCTGTCTGGGCCAGCCCCCAGGCCCATTTCGACTGTGCTGCCCCCCAGTCCTCTTGCTAGCAGCAAATAGAAACGCAGAAACAGAGCGAGTCAGAAGGGGTCTCCTGGGCCATCTAGTCTGACCCCCGGCTCCAGCCAGCTCTGCTCACAACATGCCCACCATGTGCATGTCCAGCCTATCCTTGAACACCCGCACCGATGG
>NW_025336495.1:722114-735286 GCF_004798865.1 Varanus komodoensis | reverse complement strand
AGAAACAGAGCGAGGCAGAAGGGGCCTCCCAGGCCATCTAGTCTGACGCCTGGCTCCAGCTGGCCCTGCTCACAACATGCCCACCATGTGCATGTCCAGCCTATCCTTGAACACCCGCACCGATGGGGCCTCAGCCACCTCCCGGGGAAGCCCATTCCACACCCTCGGGGTCCCGACTGTCAGGAAGTGCTTCCTGGCATCTAAATGGGACCTTGGATCCCTGAGCTTTGCTCCGTTGGAGCGCGTCCTGCCTTCCTCTGCAGGGGAGAACAGGTCTCTACCCACCTCCATGTGACACCCCCTCACATACCTGCATGTCGCCAACAGATCCCCTCCGAGTCTCCTCTTCTCCAGGCTGAAGAGACCCAGTTCCCTCAGTCTCGCCCCATACGGCTTCCCCTGCAAACCAGCCACCAACCTTGGGGCCCTGCGCTGCACTGGCTCCAACCTGGCTATATCCTTCCTGTAATGAGGGGCCCAAAACTGAGCACAAGACTCCAGTTGCAGGTGGAGGTTTCTCAGAGGGGCCACTGAGGCAGGGAATTCTCAAGTGGGTGGAGGTTTCACAGATTGCCAGGCAACTTTTCTTCCACTAGTCGATAAGACTACACAAATGTGACAGCAACCAATTTGTATAAATTTCTCCTTCTGAAAATGTGCAAATCTACCAAAACTACGCTTCACTCAAACGCATGGTAAGTGTGCATTTTCAAGTGTGCCTTTTATTTTGCATATTTTTCTATTTCTATATTTGAATAATATTACAGGCAAAGAAGAAGACAATATCCATGGAATCTGTGCAATTCAGGAAAGGCTGTGCCACTGTGGAATTCATGAATCACTTTGGTGGAAATGCCAAGTTACTTGACTCTCTTGTAGAGTTCCCCATCAGTCCTGGGCCCCAAGAAACTTCCTTCAGATGTGTGGGCCAATGACTCCCACCATGGGGAAGACAGGAGTTGCAGTCCAGCACATCCACAGGGCACCTGCTCGGGGAAGCCGCCCTCAAGCAGGCAAGCCGTTCCCCTGCTTGCTTGCCTCCGGCCTCCCGCATTCACGGTGAACACCGGCCGCTGCCGCGTGCGCTCTTCCGCTGGCCCAGTGGCCGCCTCCGGCCACTTCTGCCACTTCCCCCTCGGCGACAGGGGCGCCGCCAGCCGTCGCCCGCAGACGCGCCTCGCCATGGGGGCCGGCGCACGTGGTGACGAGCTCGGAGTGGTCCTCCCCCTGCCCCCTCGATCTTCGCAGCCCACGCTGGCCTGGCAAGGCTTCGTCCGGACGGGCCTCCTGCGGCCTCGGCCCCGGCCCCTCCTGGCCAGCGGCCTCCGCGCAGCCCAGAGCACCGGCCAGGCGGACGGTCGGACGCGTCGTGTGTGTCCCTCAGCAGCCCCGGCGCGCAACCTGCCCTGGCGCAAGGCAGGCCGCCTTCCTCCTCTTCTGTAAGGAGAGAAAGAAAGGGGGGGGGGGGGAGAGAGAAGGGAAGAGCAAGGAAGGAGGCCGTGCTCAGTCGCGGGAGACTCCACACCTGCCCAGACAGGCCATCTGGAACCACCGAACGCCAAGTGGAAAAGATAGGAACCCACTTGAGAAAAGCAAAGCAAGGGGAGCGGGGCCCAGCCCCTTGCCTCGGACGGAGGGCATTCCGGTTGCCGCGCGGCCCGAGGGATCCTGCCAGGCAAGCAACAGCTGGCTGTGCAAACATCTGGCTGGGGTCCCTCCCCCTCCCCCCGAGGCAGGGCCTGCGGGAGCCACGCTTTCTCTGTGGGGGCAAACCAGGCCGCCCCACCCGCTTCACACGCCAGGCCCACCTCTGGCCCCGCTCTCGCTGCACCCGGCTGGCACTTCGCCCGGCCCTGTGGGGTGCTGGCGAGGCACGGACAGGGCGCTCGCCCTCTCAGGCTGGCGGGACGCCCTCGGGCCCGGGTGGCTTGTGCCACGGCTGAACACGTTGGGTGCCTGGGTGGCAGCGCCTGCCCCGAGCCCCAGGCTGTGGGGCAGGTCTGGGGCTCCTCACTGGCTGGGAACCACATCCCAACATTTTGCTCCTAATCTAGGGGAAACATGCAGTAGGGAAAACGTATATGTGCTTTCATGCAGACTTTTTAAAAATCGGTCAAGTCTGGGATGGACCCTCATGAAATCCCAAAAAAAGAAATCTCACTGTCCAGAATGAACTGAAGGTAGGGTTGGAAAGATCTTCCGAGTTCCAGATTAATTCAAGGGAAGCCTGGCCAGAATGCACAATTCAGGATGAAGCAAATGTAAGATTTAAAACATGAGAAATTGAGGGAAAGTGAAAGGAGAAATCCCCCCTCCCTCGTTATTGAAGACAAATCTACCTGCCTGCCCGCCCTGTAAAGTTGTGGGAGTCGTGGCCTCCTCTCATGGCAGCAAGTGGTGGCATGGCCCACACCGCAGGGAGCCTCGTGTCCTGCCCTGAGTCTCCAGCCGCGGCCAGTCCAGGTCCCCGTGGAGCCTCTGCACGCAGCAGGGGGAGGCAGGGCAGCACAGGGAAAGCTCAGCCTTGCTGGCATTCCTCGGGCGGCTGGGGCCTGGGTGCGAGGGCAGCCCCCTTTTCTTTCCCACCACTGGCCTCTCTTGGCATCTGCCGGTGGCTGCAGCAGGGAACGCTTCTAGCATGACAACGGGTGGCGGAGACCTTCTGCTGTGGAGGCTTCGCTGCTCGGCTCCCGTGGAAAGCACACACACAAGGACAGAGGACACCAGTAACAACTGCCACTGAACTACAACAACTGCCCACGGCTACAAAAGGCTTGGGACCAGGGGACCCGAAGGACCGCCTGCCTGACCCTGGGCGTGGGCGAGGAGGCCCTTCCGGGTGAGCCGTCCTCCACGGAGGCAGGAAGCAGGGCGGGCAGAAGAGGGGCCTTCTCCGTGGCTGCGCCCATCCGTGCATGGCCTTCCCGGAGCAGGTCGCCGGGTGCCCTCACTGCAGTCTTTCTGGGGTCAGGCCAGCACGATCCCGTTCTCCAGATATGTTAATAATTGATTTTTACACTGCTCGATTTTAAAGTTCGTTATTTATGTATATTTATTGTTTTATATTTACATAGTTTTGTATTGTTCTGCAGTTTACATATACTACTTCAACCTATACTTGGCCCCTTAGCCATGTATTTTACAGCTGTACCTTTGTATATTTTATCGTATACTGCTACTATTATGATAAAATATCTACTATTTATTGTTATTATGCAATTGTTATTATAATTATATATTATACATTCATATGCTTTTATTGCATAATGCTGTTTTAATAGCTTCTTTGTAATCTGCTTAGAGAGTTCTTGGACTAATTAAATGCAGCATATAAGTTGAATGAATAATCAATAACTGTAACTAACTATGGCGGCAGAGAGGAAGGTGGCGAAAGGCATGCTTTTCTGAGCACTGAGAAAGGACATTCTGAGGCAGCGGCCCCTTTCCCCCAGAGGTGAGGCACAGGAGGAAGGAAATCAGGTATCTTAGGCCCGGGGTCCTCAAACTTTTTCAACAGGGGGCCAGTTGAAAGGCGGCAGCGGTGGGTGCAGGCCGGCGAAGTGGCGGTGGGCTCACGCCCGCGCGGAGAAGGCCGTGCAGCTGGCCGCCCCCAGGCTCGCATAATTAAAAATAGATTTTAAACGTTGCATTTTTCTTACTTTCAATCCTTTTTTAGTTTCTTTGTCTCCATCTTTCTCTTCTGCCTGCCTCTCTTCTGTTTCCCGCTCCGTATTCTGTATATGTGTGCAAGGGGGGTGGGGGGTGGGGGGGAGCGGGTGCACATGCAGTCGAACTGTTGCAATTTGGCGCATGCGCCGGCTCTCTGCTCAGTTTCTGAGAATGCCTGCACTGGCTCAGGGGTTTTGCTCGAAGATTGTTTTCTCTGAGCGAGTCCAAAACCTCTGAGTTGGGCCGGATAAATGGGCATGGCGGGCTGGATCCGGCCCACGGGCCGTAGTTTGAGGAACCATGTCCTAGATTAAGGCGGGACGAAAGGAAGGGGAGGGAGGGGAGGGGAGGGGGGTGCATCTTGCAGAAAAAGCAAGGGGACTCTAGGGAGAAGCCAGGTGCTGAGGAGTGGCGGGGTGACTGGTGGCCGTTTGCCCCACCTGCCCGCACCAGCGAGCGCTGCAAGTCCGAGGCAGTCTGAGGGCACAGCGCCACAACAGTGGCGTGCAGGCCCATTGCACATGCTCTTTGCGTCGAGGCCGGGGCTGCCTGTGGCTACCAGCAATGTGGGCTGAATAGAGCCTCCACGTCAAGGCGCAGTGTAACTGGAAATGCCGAGTTCTGCAAAGGGCAGGGAAGAGTTTCCGCATGGGTGCCCTGCTCCTGCGCTCCCCGGGCGTATCTGGCTTGCCACTGTGGCTCGTGGGGCAAGACCAGGCATGCTCAGACAGACAAGGGGCCTGACAAAGCCGGCCAGGGGATGCTGGGAGCTGCCAGGCCCCTCCCTGCCTAGCCATGCCCAGGCGTGCGGCCTGCCAGGGCACCGAGCTGGGCATGACTCTCCGGCCTCTCCATTTCAGCTGCGGAGACAAACCAGACCGGTTCAGCCCTGCTCAGTTTCTCCTCGCCCCCGTTTTAAGTTCCCTTGGGCCACCGACGCAGCAGGGTGCAGATTTGTTGGAAAAGCCAGCATGCGCATCAGCCCATCTTTCCATGCACACCCAATGCGCTCGACATTCTTGGGCCCGCATCCCTGGGCATGTTTTTGTGCCTGCTTCCCCTCACGTGTGTTTTCTGACTTTCTTTGAACTGGAGAGCGATTGGCACTTGTGGATACAAGCAGCTTGCAGCCTGCATCTGGGCTGAGCTCTTTCCACCAGAGGGTCCCGTTAACGGGGGGTGCGGGGCTCTGGCAGCTGCGCTCCAGGCTGGGCAGGGCCGAGGCCACGCGGCCAAAGACCCCCACATCGTTGCCTCTGCGGGGTGTCTCGGCCTTTCAGGATGGGGCGAGTCTGCGCGCTAGCCCAGCATCTGCGGATCAGGACCAGCAGCTCCGCACTGCAGGCCTCGACCTTGGGCAGAGTGCCTTCCCCGCGCTCCGCAGGCTTCCCGGCGGAGGGCTCCTGCACTACCAGGAAAACTCTGCCTCCCCCTCCTTCATGGATTCTTTTCCTGGCAACAGAAGATGGAAGATCTGCCGGAGAGCCATGAGCACACCACAGCCCGAAGACGCGGTCAGCCGAGCTCCTCCACTCCGCCCCCCAGATTCTGTGAATGAAGGAATTTCACAGTCAAAGAGTCCCGGACACACCCTGGTTGTGTGATCCTGCTGCACTGACCCTTCAGTTCTGGGCTGCTTTTCAACTTGTACTTCTGCCTCTCATGCAAGTGGCTGCAGGCATGTTCACACTGAAGACGGTGTGGAAATCCAGCAAAACGCTGAGGACAAGACAGTAAAATCAAATAATACACATGTTTCTTGCTTTAAAATTCTATCCTGCAGTCTGCCTTGAGATTCAGGAAGGCATGTGGGAATTACCTGGCCAGTAAACCTGCATGTTACTTTTTTTCTTTTTTAAGGACATGTAAGAAGTTTAGTTTTCCACTTATCATGCCAGAAAAAGCCCCCAAATCACTGGAATTGTTCCCCACAGCCCGGAGAAGAGTTGGCATGCTGTCTTGGATCAGAGCAAGGGTCCATCTAATCCAGCATCCGATTTCAAACAGCTGCAAGCCAGATGCCTCCAAGAATGCAGCCACTGCTCCCTGTTGGTGGTCCCTGACATCTGGTGGCATTCAGAGGTATATTGCCTCTAAGCATGGAGGGTCTGCTTAGCTAATCCAAGGATCTGTCGCACCCAGGGCTCTGCCTCCAGTGGCAGTCCACCAGGTGTCCTGCAGCAGGGCCACCCCCAGCTGTTCTGTTCCCTTTGTGCAGGGGTTTGGAGGTACACTGCTCCTGAACATGGAGGTTCCTTCCACTAGTTGTAGAATGAATGCAATCGGGGATGGCGAGGGAACATTTGCCAATGAAAATGACCACCCCACGTCTGGTTGCCTTCGCTCCGTGCATGAAATGACAATCCGAGGGTGGAGCGTTTGGAGGACCAGCTTGAGGGAACAATTTAATTTCAGAGACTTTCTTGGGGCTGCATCCCACTGGTGGGTGGGGGGGGGACAAAAGGCAGTGCGAGGGACCCCAAATGCCCTCCGGTACCAGCCTCTTTTAATGCCCACACCCTTCGGAGTGGGGAGGATGCACGAAAGCGGAGCAGCCAGCAGCCCGGTGACCGAGAGCGCCGCCCTCTCCGGGGCAGGAACGGCGTGTGCAGCAGCACTGGGGCTTGGGTTCGAGTCTTCACCCACAGCAGTCCAGGAGGCTCCCGCATGGCAGGGCCAGGACACTCTCGCCTATCTGACCAGGTGGGGCGGGGAAGAGCCAGCAGGGCTCCCTGCCCGGGGCCTGCTCCCCAGGCACTTTGGCCACGCAGCCCAGGTGTGGCTGGACAAACAGATGCCCGTTGGGGCGGGAACAACGGACTGGGGCTGCTCGGGAGGCCTTGGGAAGCCTGATCTGCCAGCTGGCACTGGCGTCAGCAGCGCCCTCCCGACCTGACCCATCCCATGGGAGGCGAGGTCCCGCAGGGAAGGCCACCGGGGCGTGCACAGGGCCTGGCAGGCCGGATCAGGCCCCTTGGCTCGGCCCCCTCGCTCAGCCCTCGCTTCCTTCCTGGCCTCGGGCCCCTTCTGGGGAGGGGCCACTGCCGCGAGCCTTTGCGTGGGGCACCCCCGGAGCTGCAGCCGGGGCACACGCACCCTCTCGCCTTGCGCATTTATCCGGAGCAGAGCTGTGCCACTCCTGGGCATGGCTTACGGTCAGCCAGTGAAAGAGGCAGTCCCTCCCTGGGGACTTGCGGTCTGAAGAGTCACAGCACACAAGGAAGGGGGAGCGGTGCTCCGCTCTGCTCGGCCCCTGATCTCCGGCTGAGGGGCAGCCTGCCCAGAGCCAGCCTGACATGAGCGGAGCCGGCTGCTGCCGGAGGTCAGACTAGATGGCCCGGGAGGTCCCTTCCAACTCGCTCTGTTTCTATGTTTCTATGATGCTCCTCGGCCGGTTCCATTCTTCTATGCAGGTCCAGAAAGGGAGGACGAGGTCTCCTGCCCCACACTCGGAAAACATCTGGGCGACACCTCTTTCAGTGGCTGACTGGGGAGGGGCCTCCGTGGCCCCCGTCCGTCCGGTGGCTGAGACTAGGAAATGCTCTGGCTGTGGGGATGGCCACCTCCCAATGAGGAGCAAGACTTGGACTGCAGATCCCGGGAAGGGGTGGCGGGGTGCCAGCCTCCCCGGCGGTCGTGTCTCAGGGGCCTTCCAGTAGGGATCTTGGTTCCCCCACACCCGCCTGGCACCCGCTCACTTCCACACCCACCTGCTCAGGCCTAGCTGCTTGTGCCCTCTGGTGGCAGCAGGTTTGGCTGGGGCACCAGGACAGTGGTCGGAGTGCTGGACGCGGCCGGGGGAGAGCCCGGATGACGTTCGCACGTGGAGCCTGCTGGGTGAGATCGGGGCAGTCACTGGCTCTCAGAGCAGCCTCCCTCACAGGGCTGTTTGGAGGAGGGAAGCGAGCGGAGGAGGTGCCTTGGAGTCAAGTGGCCTGCACAGGCAACCAGTATAACAAGAAAACCAGCACAGGTTGCACCTGGAAGCCAAAGGCCAGGAGTAATCGTAATATTCAATATCTCTGCTTGTGGCCATTTGGGAGCACATTTCATTCGCAGCTTGTTGACACAGGAGGAAGGTGGGGACAATGAAAACCCCTGGAAAGGGATATAAGCGACCTCCTGACCATCTCAGTTTTTCCAAGTTTCTAGACCTCATGATGGTCAAGAGGTGCAGGTGAACAAAGTCCTGCTAGAATCTCAGAAGAAGCAGGGAACTTTTGTGTCTAGAAAAAGCAGAATGCATGTGTGAAATCAAGTAGTCGAGGGGATACATTTTATGAAAATTAGAGGAGATGGTCTGGGAAGTACAATTTTGGGCATATTCTTATGCTTGTTCAGGACATGGGGAGGGTTGAACCCTGATTTGGGTCACAGAAAAAAGAAGTCTTACAGCACTTTGACTTAAATTTGGTCAGACATGCACAGGGACAATTTCTCCACCAAAGAGGCACCCACGGGGATCCTGAAATGGCTGAGATCCTTTCCACCTTCACTCCAGATTCCTTGGTTCTGCAACCTTCAGGTGACTGTCCTGCTTTCTGCTCCAGCTGCTCCACAGCGCTGGAACCTCGGCATGCGCAAGGCCCCTGGTTCGGGAGGTCCGGCTGGCCCTGCTGGGCTGGCATGTGGTTTGCGCATGGGCCTCTCACAGGAAACGCTGCGGGGGTTACGACTGCTCCATGCGACGCTGGCTTTCAATGTGCAGGAACGTGCGCCAGTTTTCCAAGCTCTCTGTCCATGCAAGCAAATGCACATTTGCAAGGCGCATGGCTTGGTGCGCTGTCCAACTGTGTACAGTTGGCGGGAGAGCTGACCTGTGCTGGGACGCGGCAGACGGGGCTGGCGGGCAGGGGTCTCCTCAGCTCGATGGACAGAGAAGCCGCCTGCGTGCGCAACACTCGGGAAAGCGCCCCGAGAAGATCGGGCTCAGAGCAAGGTGGGAGCATCCTGTGGCTGGATGGGGTCTGGGGAGGGGGCCCGGGCCATGAACCAGTGCGGGGCGGGCCTTGGACAGGACGGACGCCTAAACCGGGGTGGGGAAAGCCAGGCCTGTGGGCCTCAATCCCCCCACCTGGGCTCACCAACGAGCTCCTCGGCATCCTCCGGGTGGCCTCGCATGCTCCCCCCGCCCTCCTCTCCCAACCCCAGATTGCGGGATGCTTTCCCGACCTTTGCGCCTTTTCCCTTCATGCCAAACGAATGAAATGCCTCTCCTAAGGCCGTCATAACTGGCTCTCAACATGCCCGTGTTTGGGATGTTCTTGCATGTGGCCCAGCGGGCGAAAGAGGTTCTGTCGGCTTGGCACCGGTGTCCCTCAGCAGTCACCAGAGGTCCCCGGGAAGGCCACCCGTGGGGCTGTCCCCTGAGGTTGTTCCTTGCCGATAGACTGCCTCTCAGCACAGGGGCTCTGCTTTGTCGTCGCAGTTGGTTGCAGGGGATAAGACATTCCTCCGCCAGCTGCATCTCTCCCCCTTTAAAGCTGTCCAGGTGAGCGGCTGGTGGCATTTCTTGTGGTAAGGCTGCTTCTTCGAGTGGGGCTTGAACCCACCAGGGTCTGTGCTGCCACCCCTGAGCTCTGTCCCTCATGGGTCAGGCTGGCGCCTGCCAAGCACTGGCCTTCCTTTGCCTCTCCTCCCCAGCCGGCCAGGCCTCTTGTGCCAGCCTTCGCTTCCACAGCACAAGCAGAGCCTCCGCTACCCCCGCCTGCCAGAACGGGGACTCATAAAGAGGCATGCAGGGAGACTCCTCTCCGTGTGCCAGGACCCGAGTGCAGAGGGGCAGACAGTGTAGAGACAGTAGTGCCTCCACACAAAGTGAAGCGACAACCTTAAAGAGGAAAAAAAGAGGATGTACAAGAGGTGGAAGCAGCACCAGGTCAAAAGACGGACTATCAATAGCAAGGAATTGCAGGGCCGGCATCAGGAAGGCTAAAGCAGGAAATGAGCTGAGACTAGCAAGGACTGCTGAGGACAAGAAAGCCTTCTTCAGATTCATCCAGACCAAAAGACATGGGAAAGAGAAGGGCTTCCAGCTACTGAGTGGATGGCAGAGTGATAACAGATGGCAAAGCAAAGGCAGAGGTGCTCAGTTCCTGCTGTGCCTCAGCCTTCTCCCACAAGGAAATCTGCAACCAAGAGGAGGTACGAGCCGGGAGCGAGAGGTGGCAGCCCCAGATTGACGGACAAATGGTCGAGGGATACCTAGATTGTGATGCAATGAACACGTTCAAATCTCCCAATTAACTCCATCCCAGAGTCATAAAAGAGCTAGCGGAGGAACTCGCAGAACTATTATCTTTGTTAAATCTTGGAAGACAGGAGAAGTACCAGATGACTGGAGAAAAGCTAATGTTGTCCCCATCGTCAAAAAGAGAAAGGATGAACCTGGGAAGTACAGAGGGAGTACAGTGAATCTGACACCAATCCTTGAAAAAATTCTTAAGCAAATGATTAAAAAATCAGTCTGCAGGCACCCCAAAGAAAATGCAGTGATTAACAAAAGCCTATCAAAAATAAATCCTGTCAGACTACTTTAATCTCTTTTGTGGATTGGGTAACCTTCCAAACAGACTGTGGACATAATCTACCTTGACTTTAGCAAAGCTTTCAACACAGTGCCCCCATGACTTTCTGATAAGCAAATTAGCACAAACTGGACTAGATGGAAAAACTATGAGGTGGATCCAAAATTGGCTGCTAAATCGGACACAACGAGTGCTCATCAATGGCACCTTCTCAAATTGGATGGAGGTAACTAGTGAGGTGCCACAGGGTTCAGTCCTGGGCCCACTGCTCTTCAACATCTTTATTAATGATTTGGACGAGGAAGTACAAGGAAAGATAATCAGATTTGCAGATGATACAAAACTGGGTGGAATAGTGAACACCCTAGGAGACAGAATGAAGATCGAGGGCAAGCTTGATAACTTGAATGATGGGCTGAAAGCAACAGAGTGAGATTCAGTAAGGAACAGAGTGAAATTCAGACAAGTGCCAAGTCCTCCACCTGGGAAAAAGAAACCAAAGGCATCGATACAAGATGGGGAACACGTGGCTCAGCAGAACTGAACAAGAAAAAGACCTTGGAGTTATTGTGGACAACAGGCAAAATATGAGCCAACAATGTGATGCAGTCGCAAAAAGGGCAAATGCTATTTTGGGATGCATTAAGAGAAGTATGACTTCCAAATCATGAGAAACATAGAAACAGAGCGAGTCAGAAGGGGTCTCCTGGGCCATCTAGTCTGACCTCCGGCACTAGCCGGCTCTGCTCACGACATGCCCACCATATGCATGTCCAGCCTATCTATAGAAACATAGAAACAGAGCGAGAAACAGAAACAGAGCGGAAACATAGAAACAGTAGTTCCCCTACACTCCTCACTAGTCAGACCTCACCTGGAATACTGTGCCCAGTTCTGGGCGCCAAGATTTAGGAAAGATGCAGGAAAAAATAGAAAGGGACCAGAGGAGGGCGACAAAAATGACCCAGGGCTTGGAACCATTGCCCTGGGAGGAGAGGCTGAGGGGGGACATGAGACCCCTCTATAAGGACCTCAAAGGCTGCCACAAAGAGGAAGGTCAAGATCTCTCCTTGCTGACACCAGAGTGCAGGACACGGATGATCAAGTCAAGTTGAGACAACGCAGATTCAGGTTGGGCATTAGGAAAAGCTTCCTCCCTGTCAAAGCAATACGACAGTGGAACCAGCTGCCGAGAGAGGCGGTGGGCTCTCCCACAGTAGAGACACTTGAGGTGAAACTGGACAGCCGTCTGAGTGGGAGGGTGTGACTTGGTGTCCTGCAACAGCACGGGGGTGGACTGGATGGCCTTCTTGGCCCCTCCCCACACTACTCTTCTAGGATTCTACGGCCCCAGCCTTTCAGGCTGTCGGCCTTTCATCAGGCGCTGAGCGCTCAGGCACTGAGCTTCCCTGTTTAATTCAGAAAACTGGCATCTCTCCTTTCTTCTGCACTTGAGAAGCCCCCTAGAATGACCTTCCCAGCCCAGCAGACTAGGTCCCCCAGTCCAGCACTTCTGCAGGGCTCCAGGTTGGGGAAAGCTGTTCTAAAGCAACTCTTTCGGTAATCCTTAGAGTCGATCCACTGAATGCAAGGAAGCCAAAATTACGATTCATTCTTGTCAATGGCTCTGCTCTACGGGGGTCTAAGGGACAGCCTTATGCATGCTGAGATGAGGCCAACTGGTCAGACTGTACCCGCGTGCAGAGGTGGAAAAGGCTGGGAGCTGGGTGCCCTTTTCTGCCTCCACGTGCGCCGAGCACATCCTCAGGCCAGGTCCAGCTCAGCACCCTTCTCCAGCTACGAAGCGGAAGCCTTTCTCTTTTCAAGGCAGAAGACTGCACAGGTTTTGCCTGATGAAGCTTGCCTGTGTGGGCCACCTGGCCAGGTGGATCCTGAGCTGCCCACATGGGCCTCCTTGGTGGTTCAGGACATATGCTTTGCTGAGAAGCGTCCAGAAAGCCTTGAGTGCAACAGGCACACCATCCGCCCTGCCGGACTCTGCACGTGTGAGGGGTTCCTGGTGCTCCTCCCAGCCTGACTCACGCTGTCCAAACCAGGCTGTTGTGTGGCAAAGAGCAGGAGTCTCTTGCTGGTAGCACCCGCTCTCACGGCCTTCATAAGTGTCCCTGGGTGTACACAAAGCACATTTTATGTTCTGCAATGTCATGAGGCCAGGTAAGGGACACTTTGCCTCAGCTCACTTCCTCTGAGCATGTGCAAAGTGTGTTTCAGTCACCAAAGCTTTGCTAGTGTCAGGGTGCTATTCACAAGGGTTTCCCCAGTACAGGTGACCCCGCGGAAGATCGCGTGGCAGCTCTTGGCAGCAAGCTTCCGCCCGCTGCCCTTGTCCACTCCTTTCGGCTGCCATTTGATATCTGAATGGATTGTTCTGGCACACCTCGCAGGTAATTAATTTAAATCAAGTGCAGGACGATGCTAATTTTTTTTCCTGAAGCCTTTGGCATAACCTCCCCCACCTTCCTCCCGAGCCAGCAGAAGGTCAACGCGAGCACAGCGGCCATTCCTCGCCTCGGACTGCCGCCTGACGCTGGATCGCAGCCTCCCGGGGCAGAGGGCTGGCTGTATTCAGCCGCTGCATCAAGAAGGCTTCAGCAGGTGAATCGAAAGCCTGCGCCCGCAGGTTCTCGGCAACTTTGCCCGGGGGGGCGGGGGGGCGAGGACATTTCGCATGCGGGCAACCGAGGCCCGCTCGGGCGCTTGGCGCGGGGTGGCGAGGCCCAGGAGTGGCGCGTTTCGCTCGCCGAGCCACGGGGCCGTCTCGGCCACCTCGCCTGGTGCAGAGCTGGGGTCCCGGCGGGGACTGGGCCCCGCTGGGCCGCCCGAGCGCGAACGCACGCCCGCCTTCTCGCCGCGCCCGCCCCGCCGCACAGCGCCGCTCGCGGGCCGGCCCTGGTGGCGAGCCGGGCGCCCGAGCGCGGCGCGGGGCAGGACGCCCGGTGCGCGCTTTCCTTGGCG
>NW_025336495.1:666712-722014 GCF_004798865.1 Varanus komodoensis | reverse complement strand
CCTGCTTCCCCCGACCTCAGGAATGGGGCCGTCCCCTTGCGTGTCCTGCTCGCAGCGTGTGGGCACCCTTGGAACGAACCGTCTCCTGCGTGTAGGACGGAGCTGGTGGTGATGGTGAAGAAAACCAGTGGGTGGGTTCCCCCTTCTGGCGACTCCATCCGGGGAGATCCCGCGGGATCCCAGTGGAGCTCTGAGGCTGCCCCACTGCAGGCAGTGCCGGGTCCCAGGGGAGTAACGTCTTCCCAGGAAGGGCTGCTGGGCGGGTCCTGCTCAAGATTGGAGGGATCACACCTTTAGGATGGAAAAGGTTCCCCGCCTCCGGTTAAAGCAAGCTGGAGGGCTTCATGGAGGGGCTGACGGCTTTCTCATGCGAGCACTCTGCACGCGCCCTGCAGCCTGGCCATTGGTGCATGGAGGGCGGTTCTGGATGGGGGCCCCAAATGTCTTGGCAGGTTGCGCCGCACTCTGAGCACGGCTGCTCTGGTGAGCCACCCGGGGGCTCCGCTGGCATCCCAGTAATTCCTGAAACGGTGTGCCTGCGTGTTCCGCCCTCCGTGGCGGCTGACATGGGCTCCCTGATCCTAATGCCATCTCTCGAAATAAGGCCAGTGGGACATGCTCCCAACACGCCTTTTCCAGAATGGGCAGTGCCCCTTTCTCGGGCACAGCCGGGGGCCAGCAGTGCGCCTCTCTTGTGCAGCCCTGGGGGACTTCTCCCGAGACCGTGCTGAGGATCGCTGCGGGCTGCGCAGGCTGTGCCGCGCCCCCCACCCCAGCTGGTTCTGTGACCGAGCGGCAGTCCTGGGGGACCCTGTACGAAAGAGCTGCTGGGAGGCTCTGAGGCTTTCTTCTTTTCAGAAGGAAGCCCATGGCTGGAGCATCCCCAGACCCACACCCAGTGGGATATGTGCTGTTCAGTGCGAAGTGTTGCCCTGAGAGCACGGGGGATGGCATGGGGATCCCCCGTTTTCCTTTCAACTCCTGGAAAGAGGGAGCCCTAACAAAGAGGCGCAGGGTAGTAAAAATCCCGGTGCCCACTCACCTGAACGCATCTCCAAAACGTCTTCAGGTGACAAGGGCTTGTAAACAAGCAAGGGCTTGGCTCTTCTGCCTAATCCAGACAAGCAGATTCCTTGCTAAGAATAACGTGGGCCAGGGTTTAGTTCTTACTAAAATATGCGCACTGGCGTCTGCTTTTGTGAACAGGAGACCGGTTTCCACAACGGCTCCCCTTCCCGCACTGCAGCCTGTCCGGGTCGCAAGCGGAGGGCGACTTCACGGGCTCCTACAGGGCAGAGGCAGCACGTCGCCTCGCGTGCCAAGGGGTCTGAAGCAAGTTTCGCTTCACTTGCACGCTCCAACATGCGTGGCCAGGACTCCTGGACAGAGGCCACGGCTTGCGCGTGAACCAGGGACGCAGGCTCCGCCGAACGTCGCTCGTGGACAGTGCGTGCCTTGTGTCGGCAGGTATCCCTACCCAGACGGCTGGGAGGGAAGCAGGCCTCCACGAGCCAGACTCTGCTCGCGGTTACTGGGAAGCGACTCCCACTTGGCTCGCTTGGACTTACTCCCAAGGAAGCACACCCAGGGCTGCGACGCAGGGTGCAGGCTGCCTCTGGCAGCACTTCAGTAATGTCGAGTTGCTCAATAATCCTCCGGTTTTTGTTTCTTTCCCAGAGCGATGCTTGAAGACAGGCTGAACATTCAGCAGGAGCCTGGTTCTAGGAACCGGGAAGTCTGCTAGATGGGAGCAGGATATTGTTCTCCAGGCTTGCGGAATGCAGGCTTTTGGCAGAAACGAGGTGCAGGATGACCTTCTGCTGGGGGGCTGGCAGTCGAATGGCTTCTTGCAAAGTGGAAGGCAAGATGGTGCAATCGGAGGCGGGGAGTGGGGGGGGCGGCTTCACCCTCCCTCCGCCCGCCACTTTTCTGCTGGAGCCGAGCCAGCCCACCCAGCCTTGCCAGATAAGTGTGGCGGGCCCATCTGTCTGGGCCGAGAAGTGGCTGGTGGGCACGGCTGCTGAAGGGAAGCGATGGGTGGGGAAGGGTTAAGCTGTTCTCCTCCCTCTGCCCCATTTCTGTTTCAAAGTGCAGCCTCCCCCAGTGATGGAGAACGAGTTTTCTGCCGCACGCCCTGTTTCACCCTTGCAACAAGCGCTGCAGGCGCTTTCCGATCAGGCTCTCGGCCACTCAGCGGTGCGGTCGAGAGAGACACACTTTGCGTCTGAGCACCTGAAGCCAATACCTCCCAAGGGCACAAAGGGAAGGGAGAGGTGCTCCTAAAAGGAGGGTGCTTGAGGACCCCCTTACCTGGGACTGCAGCTCTCATCAGTCGCAGGGCGCATGGCTGATAAACAAGGAGAATGGGAGTTGCAGTCTCAGCTATTCGGAGGGTGTTAGCTGGTACACAGAGTGGTGAATTTCTAACCTTTAACAATGATTAGACAGAACAGTGTCGGCCTTCTGTGGCCACTTAATGTGCCGCTTCATGCTATGGCCACGGTCTTTGTGTGGGTGTGCCTGCCATTCATGAGCTTCTACTTCCACAATTTTAAGAAGAAGCAGTTTAAGAGCCCCTGAGAAAGAAAAAGGGACGGAAGAGGAGAAACCCCTGGAGTAAAACGGCAAATGTCCCAGAGCAAAGGGCACCTTTCAGCTCTGCCGTCCATACCCAAATATGTGGCATTTTCCTTGGAAAGTGGCACCTGCCAAAGACCAGGGGTGGGGTGGGGAGAGACGAATGCAGCACTTGGGGACGGGCAGCAGGGGCCAGGCCCCAGCATTTCTGGGAGGAGCAGCTGTGCCAGAGCAGCTTGGGCTTAGCTACCCTCCTCGCACACCTCTCCAAGCCTTCCGCTCTCTGTGAGCTGTTCCAAACCAGGATGGATAAATATGAACCGCCGGCTGGTGCTTGTGTTTCAAAAGCCAGTCTAGAAAAAGGTGGCTAACTGCATGGAAACTGATGCAACTTTTTACCCTTGTGGCGGCTCATGCCAGGAAAAACAGTTATTGTCTCAGAAACACCAAGAATAAGCATCACCCAGTGAGCTGAGAGCAGTTTCAGACTGCCCAACAAAAGCATCTCTTGTTTTCTGGCTCTTTCACAGATTCAGTTTGCTTTAAAAGTGGCTCATTAGACAAAGGCAAGGGCAAGGGATCAGCACTTCCGCGAGCCGTTGTCTGCCTCAGAGAACCTTGCGCCGAGGCGTTAGCTCTCCCAGGTGGAAGAAAACTAGTCTGCAGCACTCCCCAGATTTAACAGACCCGGCAGCAGTGGGTGGAACTGGCCGGCTGCGGCAACCTGGCATTTCTTCCAAGTGGTTTGGTGGCAAGCAGAGCGTTTGGCTGGTGCAGCCGGGCAAATGAATCCTGGCATTTAGCTTTCTGTTTTATCTGTTTGGGGGTTTTTATTAACCACCTCCTTATGAAGCCCCTTTTCTTGAAAAAGGCCTGCAAGATAAGATAGGACCTGTGGTGGTTTATTTTTTCTCCCCCCCCCCCACCCCCCACAAACCTGGCTGGACCTAGGATATGCAGGCAAGAAAATGAAAGTTTTGTTTCTTCCCTCTGACTTCATGAAGCTCAATACTTTGGTTCCATTCCTTGCAGGATTACAAGCTTGACGTGTTTTCTTAAGTCGCCTGGGCTTGGCAATGCTATGCTCAAGCTGTTAAGTCATTTTCATAAGATGCCCCTCCACTGCGGGTCTCAGAAACAGAATAACAGCTCAGCTGAGAAAAAAGGGACTCCATGTTGTTATCCTGTACATTTTGGAAGGACTTTGGGCTAGTGGCCCGTGTCCTTCCCCCGTTCCTTTGCCATCACATGACAACGACCCTGCAGGGTGGGTGACACATTTGGGAACTGGTCCGAGGTCACCCAGTGGCCAGCCAAGGACTTGAACTCAGGTCTTACCGGCCTTCATCTAACCCTGCCACCATTATATGCCACTGAATCTATGGAAGGGACTTACCAAGCATTTTTCTCCCTGATGGTCAAGAGATGGAATACCTGGGACTGCTTTTCTGCTGGGTCCCGTCATACACGCAACTCTTAGAGGAAGGTCAGGATGGAGACTTTTGTTTCGTCCCCCTTTTGGATAAAACAGCCTGAGCCACATATCCTAACCTGATATGGAAACTGCAGTGCAGTGAACCTTCATCCTCCAGCCTTCTCTGGACTGACGATGTGATTCTCTAGCCGAGAAATGCATGTGCAAGCCCATACGCTGGGGGAAACAGTGCACATGCCATTTCACGTGGTCTCTAAAAAATGACAAACACGTGTGGTCCTAGATGGAGAAGTGGTGCTCAGGGGAAGACCTTACATGATCTAGAAAGGGGAACAGGCAGCTGGGTCCATTCTAGGGGGAAGCTGGTGTGAGGCTGCTCTCCCAGAGTGGCAGCTGCTCTAATAACGGAGCAGCCTTCACCCAGTGCAAGTGCTGGCCCCCACCCCATCCCAAAGCCCACACTCCCCATCTCCGTGCATCCTCTGGTCAAAGGATTCCGGTGTGTCCTTGTGTGCTTTGCAAAGCTGCAAGGCACATTTGGCCCAGGGCGGCGGAGCGGCCTCCACACCCCAAGGGCAGCAGGATGGGACAGAGCTTTGCCTGGTGGCCTTCTGGTCTTTTGAAAGCGATTCCTTCCTTTTGGCTGGAGGCCCCAGATGCAAATGGAGAGCAGATGCGCAGCCTGGTCTGCCGAGCCGGCCTCCTTGCTGTTCCAGGCCTGTGGCTGGCTGGCAGAGCAGCCCTGCGGCTCTCAGCGCCAGGCCTCTCCAGGCAGTGCTGCGCGCAAAGAAACAGAAGGCGGGAGGCTGCGGCGACCAGGCCAGGCCAGGCCAGGCCAGGCCAGGCCAGGCCAGTCGCTCGCGGGCGGCCCCCCGTTGCTGAAACTGCCGACTTCTAGCTGCCCCAGTCCACGCATGGGAGGCACAGGAATGCCTGCCTGGGTAGTCTGAAGAGCGCGAACTGAGCGCCACAAGTAGGCGGCTGCAGACCGGGCTGAACTGGAGCTCGAGTGGAACTCACTCCTGCCTAACCCTAACACTAACCCCTCTGAGCATGAGCAAAATACTTGCGGTTAACTCCAACCAGGCATAGGTGACTCAAGCCAACTCTCGGCAAACTGCCTCTTTAAGCGCGGCTTTTGGTTTCCAGCTTTTCCTTGGAAGATCTTGTTCAGACTGATGCCAGCGGGGTGGCTGTTGGGTGAGTTCCTTCTCCCCGACTGTGGAATCAAGGGCAGCATCTCCTGGCCCTGAAATTGACGGTCGCCAGAGCCACTCTGGCGGCCGCAGTCTTGCCCACTGGTCTCCTCCAGGTGGCCACACCCAGCCCCCTGGGCTCGCTCTGTGGCCATTTGGCAAGCCCCGCGGGGCTGGATTGGGCTCGGAGTCCTAGATTTGATGGGCACACCTGAGCCTCAGCACCCCCAGCATCTAAGGTCAATAAAATCTGCAAGGAGACAAGAAACGCTCATCTGCAGCATACGTGTGAGAATTGCCGGGCACCTTGTGACACGTGGTCCCCGAGAAGCAGCGGCGCAAGGCAGACGCTCCTCCCTCTGAGCGGCCGACGACGGCAATCCCATCGATGCGCAGCCCTTCTGAACTCCGTGGGCCTCGCTCCTGAGCACGCAGGGGCCACTTGCAGATGTAGGCAGGGCTTTGGTGAAGTATCTCAGCCTGCTGGCATATGGCCTTTTGCATTTTATTAGAATGCAGATCATCCTGCAAGGCCGTTTTGGCGTTTATTTATGTATAACCTTTCTGTGCCGCCCCCATTGCAACAAAGCCTCAGGGCGGCTCACAACATAATTACTTAAACATAAACATTGCTTTTAAAACAGGAGCGAGCCAAAGAGCAGGAGGGCTGCCTCGCCCGGCTTCCGAGTCACGCCTTCTGGCTGGTCTCACTGTCCTTGGGTTGTCCTGGTTCTCCGGCAGGTGGTACGGCCACTCGCATTCTGCCTCTGTCATCACAACAGGGATCTTCAGCTTTTCCGTACTATTTGTGCGATTCATTTCCTTTCTCTGCTGCACAACAGCCAAAGCTCTCTGAGCAGTTTATAACCATTTGCAACTGCCCCGCAACCAACGCACACACCAACCGCAGTGAAAGAGCGTGAAGTTGCCGTGGAGAAAAATCGAAACCTTTTGAATAGCTGCAACAAAATTGTAGCACAGCTAGACTGGCAACTCGAACCATCTGCCACTGAATACCTCTGAGAAAGGGAGTCTGACCAGAGACTGATTTGGAACCAGGAGAGCCTTGGTGGGAAGATGGTGCCGCAGCAGGGGCCAGCACGGAGAAGGCCTCCAAGCTTCCCTTGGGGCGGCACCTGGAGGAGGGCCCCTGATGCTGAGCCAGGCATCGGCTCCTGCAGGATGGAGGCCTGATGGGCAGTGCAGAAGGAAGCCCTCCACAAATGCAGTCAGCCACAAGCTGCCCAGAAGCAGCTAGTTGGCAACATTTGGAAGGTGCCCTTAATGTGCAGTGCCAAGACTATGGACGTAAACGCCGTGCCTGTGTTTAGAAAGCGTCTCCTTATTTAGCACCTTTCACAGCAGGCTGGGGAACCTGCAGCCTTCCAGATGTTGGTGGATTTCCACTCCCAACAACCTCAGCCGGTATGCCCAGATATTATGGGAGCTGTAGTACTAATACCAGTGGGTGTGCAGTGCATTGGAGGTTTATCAAAAGCAGTCTCTCCTCCAGATCTTTCGGACTACTACTCCCAGCATTCCTGACCTTTGGCCATGGAGGTTGGAGCTAATGGGAAGTGAAGCTCAAAATGTCTCCAGGAAAAATGCTTGGCTGGGAACAATGGATTCCAAGCAATGATGCGTGTGGAAGATTTTGTGGGGATGCTGGTGCATGGAGGCATCAGGAGGGAAAGATGGAAGGGGGCGCCGGGGGCTGATTCAGCCATTGCTTCTCACCTGTGGCTCTTTGACAGACAGCGTGCTTTCCAGAACCCCAGCGCCCCCCGTCTCGATGTTATGACGTCCAACTGGGAGCACGGGTTGAACTGTCCCCTCGGGTTGGGCTTTGGGCCTGGCGCCAGCAGGCGTCTCCAGCCACACTCTGGCTCCTGGAGCGAGCCAGCGCCACCGTGGACAAGGGGCAGCCCGTGCGGCTTGCCCCTGCCGGCTAAAGCCCCTCGGCCACGGTTCTGCTCCCGGGGCCAGTGGCCCGTGCGCTTCCGGGGCTGCACGCAGGCAGGCTCTCTGGATCGCCCGCCTGATCCGTGGTCAGAGAGGGTGGGCTGGCAGGGACCATTCTGGGGAGGAGCTGTGGGGGACACCGCCAGCACCAGTGCAGGCGCGGCCCCCTCTTTTTTCCGAAGGCGTTTGGGGACGGTGCGCACTCCAAGGTGCAGGCGGGGCAGGTGTCCCGGCCATGCTCTGGCCTCTTGTGCACGCCCCCTCCAATGCGGATTCAAGGCCCTGAGGACTGGGGACGGCAGGACTGCTCTCAGAGAATGCCCCCGAAGCCCAGTCCCGGTAACACGAGGGCGAGCGGCAAGGGCAGTGCTATTCAAAGGTGCACAGTCCGAGGCCTGCGACGATTCAAAATCACCTGCAGAGGCGAGCAGCCGCCCTGCCCTGAGCGCAGAGGGAGGAAGCCCCCGAGGTTCCTGGCGACCTGCTCCCTGCAGTGGCTGGAGGAAGCCCCCTTGCGGAGCCCGTGGCTCCCAGAGGCGGGGAGGCAGATGCACGGAGCAGGAGAGCGGCCTCCATGCCCAGGGCCGGTGTGGCGCCTGGTGCTGGCTCGGCCTGATGGGAGACGAGGTGCTGAGTGGAACGGCACCCCACGGGCCCGGGGGGGCGCCCTCTGCCGCTTTGGAGCCGCAGACCGCCCTGGCTCCGTGCTTGCTGAGGACCGCCGCTCAGCCCCGACCAAGCCAGCCGTTCCCGGATTCTTTGGGGTGGGGCGTGGGTGCAAGAGGGGCGGCCCCCGCAGGATAAGGTGAATGGCTGTCACCCCTGGACGTCAGCTCAGCTTGGAGAGGCGGCGCGGGGTGGGGTGGGGGCTGTTTCCTTCACTTCAGGGCTCAGTGGTTGGGCCAGAGAAGCAGAGGAAAGGTGCAGCCTGGAGCTCTGAGCATGTGCAGACGGCTCCCCTTCCATCCCCAAAGAGCCCTCTCTGACCCACTGTTTGTTTATTTGTCTGTCCCCAGCCGTAAAATTTTGGACACGGAAAAAGTGGAGCGGTGCTTTCTCCGCCGGCAAAAGATGTAAACATGGCGCGGGGGGGGGGGGGGGGACCGTGTGCCGCCGCCGCGCCCGCCTCACTTTTCCCCTCAGACATGCTCTCGGTTCTGCAGCGTGGCGGGCGATGTGCGAAGGATGATTCGCACCATGCTTCCGAAACCAAGTATGTTCGGAGAAAACGGCACCGGGGAATTAATCTTCTGAGGAGAGACTTCCTCTTCCAAGTCACCAGAATTGTTTTCCATTCCAAGCTGTGGAAAAAGGGGGGGAGCATTTCCCAAAAGCAGACACAATTCCTGGACACGGGCCTCGCGGATAGAATCACGTCGTCCTTTGGCCTCTACTTCAGCAGGGGAGGATCGCCCTGGGTTGTACGCTGGTGCCCTGCCTTGGAACATGTGGGCGTGGGTCTTGGGCTTCCCTGTGCATGTGCAGAGTGCTCTGCTGTCTTCTGGCCAAGGAGTAAGAAACTCGCACTGGGCTGGCTTGTCAAGGAAGCAGCTCCTGAACCGAACGGTCCCGCTCTTCAAGGCCACCCCCCCCCCCGGCCCCTTCCCGCATGCCTTTTTTAAAGGGTTGGTCTGCGGAGCACTTTGACTCGCTCCTGTCTGAGAGCTTTGCCCACCTCGGGCCTCGCCAGTTCTGGGCTGCCGTCCCTGCGAGGCCTAGCCGGCCGTGCCGGCGGTACAGCAACCTGGTCCGGCAGCTGTCTTGCCCAGCAGCTCCCCCCAGCTGACTGGGACGCATCCGCAGGGCGCCAGGTTGGGGAAAGGTGCTCCAGGGGCTGGAGTTGTGCCCCCCACCATCACAAGTACCCCCCAGAGTGGGCAAGAGGCACAGAGAAACTGTAGGCTCATCTCTGCTTTCGGGGCAGCGGGGAGCAAAGACCAAGGCCGATGCCTCTGCAAAAGCAGCAGGAAAAGTGGCCTTGAAGCAAGAAGGCCGGCTGGGGGTGTGGGGGGGTGGCAGTCCTTTACTTTTCTGCGTTTAGCAGGAGAGGAAGTTTTGCTGAGGGGGTGTCAAGCCAGGGATGATCAAGCGCTGTAATACCTGCTCCAGGTTTCATGGACTGCCAGGCACTCGCTGATGGAATCGGATCTCATGCAAATGCTGTTATTGTTCTTCATCACGTTTCTGTAACACCTGCAGCTTGCCACATTTAAGTCTCCCATCCAGATTTCAGCCAGGCCTGACCCTGCTTAGCTTCCAGGATCAGGCAGGATCAGGCACTGCATAATCCGAAAACTGTGCCACTCCCAACATACGTCACTTTTCCTGCTTTAGCCTGCAGAGGAAACGTGTGCTTTGGGTCAGTTCTTGTGTTTTCTGTATATTTCTACAACTCAGTGTTCTTGAAATTATGCAAGTGTCTGTCTGCCAGTGTGTGTGAGTAAGGAAAAGCCAGTCCAGTGTGGAATTTGCGGGTCCGGTCCATGGAAATTCGAGCATGCCAGCATCAGTTCTCCAGCCTGCGCTGCTTGGTGTCCTGGCGGGGCCCTTTCTCACCAGAATTCCTTCTGGCCCAGTGTGGCCAGAGTCTTCGGCTCTTGGCATTTGGGGACAGGACCCTGCAGTCCCTTCACTCAGGGCTGTGGAAGCGCAGGTTCACTAGCCAGAGGTGGCCCAGCTGGCTTTCCCCAGGTGACTGGCTCATTTTCTTCAGCCCCTAGTTGCTTGGTGTTTCCCAGCGTTTATGCGGCACCCCCAGTTTGAGGAGGGTTTCTTGCTAAAACATGCGGGAGCTTTTGCCCCAAAACATCTGCCTTCAGCCACTGCCCTGGCCCAGCACGATGCCCGTGGGCTTCTCCGGACGGCACGCAGCCCCGGGGCTCTGTTCAGAGGGCCGCCCCCTGGTGGCTGCAGGTTGCGGAGCAGGACTGGGGTCCCAAGCTGGCAGCCCCTGTGTCCGGCCCCGCCGCATCGCCCCCCAAGAGCAGGACCGTGGGCTCCAGCAGCCCACTCTGGAGCACCACACGGGCTCCTGGTTGTGCAAGACGTGTTGGGACGCAGGGCAGGGGAGTGAGCTGCAGAGAGAGCAGCTGCCAGGCTGGCTCTGCACACGCAGTTTGCTCGCTTCCCGGAATCGGCTTTTGCGCCTGCCCGCTCCTGAGTCACAAGCAGCAAGGAGGGGCCATATGTTTGCACCCGCGCGCGCGCAAAAGGCACGCATGCCGGGCACTGTCCCCACTCCTGTGTACGGAGAGTGGCATCCCCTTTTCTCCCACGTCCCCACAGGTGGTGGGATTTGGTCATCCCGCCATGAAGATTCAAGAGCAGCGTGTTTGGCGCTTGAGCAGAAACTGGTCGGGCTCCTCTGAGAAAACAAGCCCAGCCATTTCTCACGGATGCCTCCAGTTCTGTTGCTTGCTTGAAATGTGGGGGTGGGGGGGAGAAACAACAGGGTCTGGTTAGGGAGGAGTTGTTGCTCAGAGCACATTATTTTATTTATTAATTTATGGCATCGCTAGACTGCCCTGTAGCACACAGGGCTCTCTGGGTGGTGTACAAACATTAAAGCACACATGCAAACAATAAAATGGGTAAGATTGCAACGAGATAATAAAAACAAGCACTAAAAATGCTAAGCAGTGAATAACACCAACAATTATAAAAGTTAACCCCTGGTACAGCAGCAACAAAAAACCGTATTAAAATACAAATATATAAAATTCTCCATCTTTCACCTCTCATAAAATATCTGGTAAATAAAAAGGTTTTCTCCTGGCACCAAAAAGAGAGCAAGGATGGTGCCAGGCATACCTCTCTGGGGAGCATATACCAAAGCTGGGGTGCCACTACTGGAAAGACCCTTTACCAGCTGGCTTTGCAGGGCTCCCTGAGAAGGGCCTCCGTAGCTGAACTTTATGGCCAGACAGGGAGATACGGGAGCAGGCAACCCGGAAGAGCGTGGGGGGCAAAACGGAGCCCCGCAGGATTCTGTGGCCCAGAGGCCCTCCGCGCTGTGCAGGGCGGAAGTGCCCAGCACCACCGTCCGCAGACGGTCAGCCAGGCAGGAGTGGAGCCGGCGCAGTGCCGTGTCTCCAACTCCCAGCCCAGCCGGCCTCTCCAGAAGGATACGCTGGGCAAGGCACCAACAGCCGCTGAGAGGCCCAGGAGAACCAACAGGGGCGCGCTCCCCATCTCTCTCCCAGCAAAGGTCACCCTACAGGGCAGCCGGGGCAGCCCGTGTCCCAAAACCAGGCCCAGGTTTGGTTTTTAGGAGGTGGTTTAACCAGCCGCTGGGACCCCGGTGCCATTCGCTCCCTAGTTCTTTTGATGAGCCATGACGAGCAAGAGGTGGTGGGTTGAGGCAGCCCAGCTGCATCTTCAGATCACAATAACTGAGCTTCCCAGCACACACCTTGCCTACAGGCAGGCTGGAGAGCTGCCTCACTGCATGGCCTCTAATTTAGTGAACATGAAGCTGGTCAGACCATGGAATGAGACACTGCCCTGGGTTCTCATCGCCGTCGCCGTCACCCTCACCGCACTGCCCTTCGAGCCAGGCTTTTTCCTCCTGGAGGGGCCCGAGCTGCTTCCGTAGTGCCCTGGGAGGTGGGTTGGGCCGTGGGAGAGTGACTGGCCCAAAACCGCCCATGGAGCTGCTTGGCTGAGTGCAGACCGGCACCTGGGTCTCTTGGGCGCCAGCGCAACACTCCAACCTCCACGCCTTGGCGGCTGTTTGGGGGGCATGGTGGGGCTGCAATTTGGGGAATTAAAGAATGCCATTTTGTTGCGGGGGGGGCATTTTATATAGAAAAAGAGCACAAGGGAATTGTCACCTCCCAGCAAGCGGAGTGACTGGTGTTTCTAGCACAGAGTATGATGCTTGAGGTGTTGTGGGGGGAGCTGCAGCCAACAGCTTCCCCGCCGCGATGCTGCCCGGAACGCCTGCACAGTCCGGCTTGCTCTGCACAAGCGCCGGCCTGGCGGTTCTCGGGCAGGTGTGCGCTCGTGCGGCTGGCGCGCACGTCTTCAAGCAGGCAGCCTGTGGGGAAGAGGAGGGGCCGGGGGGAGGGATCCAGGGAGTGCCGGCGGGCACGCTTTGGGGGGCGTTCACGCCCCCTGCCCGCCGCGTGGAAGCCTCGCCCTGCAGCCCGGGCCTTTGGCCTGGCTGCGGGTGGGGGGGAGCTCCTGCGCCTGGCCGGGCGCCGCCTGCAGGACCCGCCGCCTGGCGCCGAGAGGGGCGGCCAGGCACCAAATGGGAGCTCTGGTGTGGCGCCACTGCCTGATGGCGGAGCCCCTGGGCCAGGCTGCCCCCAGGGCCCCCTCGGCGAGCCGGGAGGTGGCTCCTGATCCCAGCAGAGGCCGAGGGAAGGCGCCTGTGCCCCCCCACCCCCCAAGATCTGGGAGGACGCCAAGCCGGGGCCTGCAGGCAGGCACAGCTCCCGCGAAGCCGGAGGCGAGGGGTGAGGGTGCTGCTGCCCTCAGCCATGCGCCCCGCCAGATCGGAGCCTTAGCGCCCTGGACTGGCCAAGCGGAGCTCCAGGCTTCCCGTGGGGGGAACCTGGTGTGGGGTGGGGGGCCAGGGGCAGCCCGTTTCCTGGAGCGGAGGTGGCCTCTCAGGATCAGGTGGCCAACAGACGGGGGGGCTTCCTCACCTACCGTTCTCCTCTGCTGTCGCCATTGTGGTGACCTCCGAATACTCTGCTGCGTTAGGGACCCAGAGTGCCTCTCTGGGGGAGGGCGAGTCGGCTGTGGACTCCCTGGCACCCCCATCCCCATCCAAGGCAGCCCCACATGCAACTCATCAGGCGAGCTTGCCTGGCCCTGGGAAGCCCTCGAGAACCAAATGCGATGGGTCGGCCCGTGGGGCAGCGAGCCGCTCCAGGTCTCCTCAGATCCAAGCCCTGCATCGGGGGCACCTGTGCTCGCCCTGCGGGAGCCCTGGCTTGCAGGGGCTCTCCGCCAGGCCCCCAGGGGCGCTTGTCCAGAGGCCCGAGAGCGCGTCGTGCGAGGGCCAGGTCTCCCCGCTCTGCTCAGGACGGCCCTGGAGCAGGCACAACGCGTTCCCCCCTTCAGCCGCCCCAGCCCAGCCCTGGACTGGGAAGCAGCGCTGTCTCTTTCCAAGGCCGAGTGCATGTGGAGGGGAAGCCAAGGCCCAGCCTGTCCAAACCAGAGAAGAATTGCGCCTTGCAACAAGTCCCCGGGAATCGCCTTCCTCTGCCCAGAAAGGCTGCTCCGGGCTCCAAGTCTGGGAGGAACGGGCGTGCCCATCCCGAGCAGCCTCACCCGAGCGGGGGCCCAGTAGAGATCCTGCACAACTGCATCCATTCTCCCCAGCTGCCGTGGCCACGGAGCCTTGGGGTGTGGAGCCCGAGGGATGGTCCTGGGGCTAACCCCTCACTGCCTTGGGAAGCAGGATCGCACCCCGGCCACGCTCCACGCCACGCCTCCAGTCACCCCTCCTCGTGCTTTGCACCCCGTTCTTTTTCCCGAGCCGCCTCGGCTCAGCTGCCCGGTCAGTTTCTCAGCTGCTCTCTTGCTCGTGCCTCCCGGGCAAGGGGGGATTCTGGTGCAATTGACTGCACCCTGGCTGCGATCCATGAGACAGTTAAGCAGGGATGCTGGGACTGAAGCTGCTGCTTGGCCCGCTTGGGAGAGCAGGTGCTCCAGGTCGGCCCTTGGGTCTGCCGCGGCCACACGCCTCTTTCTTTGCTGGCTTCCAGCCGGCCTGGCGGTCATTTGGGGGTGTTTGCGGGCCTGTTTTGCTCGTGGCTCCTTTGGTGTGAGCGGAAAGGAGCAGCTGGGGAGCCAGGCTGCCGTGGGGTTCCTTTCTGTGGCGATTCTTGCCTCTGACACACCCCAGAAATGAAAGCATGTCCTGGGAGGGGCAGCAAAGAGGCCTGGAGGCTGGCCACCACCCGGGATGGCTGTGCAGAGCCTCCAGGTCTCAAGGCAGCCTAGTGGAACATCAGGCCGCTTGACGTGGACTCAGCCAGCCACACGGCCGTGGCTAGCGGTGCCACTCGCTTTCCCCTTGGAGCCCTCGGGGTGCCAGCGGGGGCAAGTCCACATTCTTCCTTGCTTTTCAGAGCGAGAAGCAGGCTTTCTCCCGCCTCTCTGTGGTCTGCACCGCAGGGCAGGAAAGGCCAGAGGGAGGAAGAGAGGATGCTCTGCCCATGCTCAGGGGCAGTCTCTTTTCATGCGCACTGGGGCTGGCGATGGAGGACGCTCTGGGATGGAGACTCGGTGACCCTGCGCCAGCGGGCCCATGTCTTGGCCTGGGGTTCTGTCGCGCGGAGGGTCGGCTTCTGCAGCCGAGCGGGTGCTGAGCCGAGGAGTCTGGCTCTTAGCTCCGCATCCCCAGGAACACGCCAAGGGTTAAGAGGAAGGGCCCAGGGCCGGGGGAGGGGGGGCAGACGCTGCGCGGGTGCCCTTGCGCAGGTGGGCAGACGGCCAGGTGCGGGCTGCATCCCGCCCGGACGAGCCGGGGGCAGCGGCTCCCTTCCCTCCAGGAAGCTCAAGACGGCAACGAAGGGCAGCCTGTTGGCCCGCCACTGCCGCCTGGAGCTTGCGGTCCCAATCCACCTTGCCAGGCGGCTCTGACGCAGAGGTGACCAGGGCGCTTCGCACAGGCCCCAGTGCCCTGCCAGCAGCCCGTGCTGCAAGGTGTATTGCAGCTGATGGTGAGCTCTGTAAAGATATCGTACATAATGCTTTAAAAATTAATTAAAAATCATAACAGGTAATTTTAAATAATTTTATACCCACTGTTTATTGTTACTTTGTCTGATTAATAATTGGAATATTTTAATCTAGCGTGTCACTTGCAAATTGTCTATTACGAATGAGCTGCTTGTTGACTGTAATACACGTTTGTTACATCCTTGCAAGATTGTGTTACGGGTTGCTATTACAGCAGGTATGGGGTGGGGGAACCCTGTGAAAGTGGTGATGATCGATTAGCACGCCCAGATCCAGTATGGCATAGTGGTGACGGTGTTAGACTGGGACCTGGAGATCTGGGTTCACGTCCCTGTTTGGCCATGAAGCTCCCTGGGTGGCTGTGGGCCAGGCAGGGATTCTCAGGCCTGTTGTGAGGATAACAAAACGAGGAGGGAAGCGAGGTAAATGGCCTTTGTTCCGTGCAAGTGGGGGAAAGGCAGGCTAGAAATGCCTTGCAGGAACAATCACAAGGGAGGCACCCGGCCTGGCTGGGCAGTTCTGTCCCAGCAGGGCATCTTGGGCTGGCGCTTGCTCTTCTGAAGCAAGTAGGCGTTTTCTCACTCTGTCGGTGTTTTTATTGTTATACTGGACTTTATGTTTCCAAGCCGCCTTGAGAGGGCTTCAGGCAGAAATTTCCGGCCAGGAAATACTTTAAATATATAAAATGAACACATGTTTACTTGTGGAGAATCCCTAAGAACCACAACAAGGAGACATGCAAGGTTCCCAGCGTTGGTCAAATGATCAGCTGGATCAGATGAAACACATTTTGGGATGTATTAAAAGCTGCTTGTGTGTTGTTAGCCTTTTAAAGTTTGTTGTTGTTGTTAGTCGCGAAGTCATGTCCAACCCATCGTGACCCCATGGACAACATTCCTCCAGGCCTTCCAATCAGTGGTTCCGTGCCCAGTTCTCACTGTTGCTTCTTGACCCGCACACAGGTTTCTCAAGAGACAAATAAGATGGTCTGGTACTCCCATCACTTTAAGAACTTGCCACAATTTGTTGTGATCCACACAGTCAAAGGCTTTAGCATAGTCAATGAAGCAGAAGTAGATGTTTCTCTGGAACTCCCTAGATTTCTCCATGATCCAGCGTATGTTGGCAATTTGAACTCGAGTTCCTCTCCCTCTTTGAAACCCTGCCTGTACTTCTGGTAGTTCTCGGTCCACATACTGCTGGAGCCGAGCTTGTAGGATTTTGAGCATCACTTTGCTAGCATGTGAAATGAGTGCAATGGTGCGGTAGTTCGAACACTCTTTGGCATTGCCCTTCTTTGGGATCAGAATGTAAACTGACCTTTTCCAATCCTGTGGCCACGGCTGAGTTTTCCAAATTTGCTGGCATATTGAGTGTGGCACTTTTACTGCATTGTCTTTTAGGATTTTAAATAGCTCAGCTGGAATACTGTCACCTCCACTAGCTTTGTTGTTGCTCAGACTTCCTAAGGCCCATTTGACTTCACATTCCAGGATGTCTGGCTCGAGGTCAGCGACCACCCCATCGTGGTTTTCAGGTTATCAGGGATGTTAAGCTCTTTCTTGTATAGTTCTTCTGTGTAATCTTGCCACCTCTTCTTAATCTCTTCTGCCTCTGATAGGTTCCTGCCATTTTGGTCCTTTATCATGCGCATCTTTGCATGAAACGTTCCCTTCATATCTCCAGTTTTCATGAAGAGATCTCTGGTCCTCCCTATTCTATTGTTTTCTTCTATTTCTTTGCACTGTTCATTTAAGAAGGCATTCTTATCTGTTCTAGCTATTCTCTGAAATTCTGCATTCAATTGGGTGTTTCTTTCCTTTTCTCCCTTGCCTTTCGCTTCCCTTCTTTCCGTAGCTATTTGTAAAGCTTCCTCAGACAGCCATTTTGCTTTCTTGCATTTCTTTTTCTTTGGGATGGTTTTAGTTGCTGCCTCTTGTACAATGTTGCGAACCTCCGTCAGTAGTTCTTCAGGCACTCTGTCTATCAGATCTAATTCCTTAAATCTATTTGTCACCTCTACTGTATATTCATCAGGGATATGATTTAGGTCATACCTGAGTGGCCTAGTGCTTTTCCCTACTTTCTTCAATTTAAGCCTAAATTTTGCAACAAGAAGCTCATGATCTGAGCCACAGGCAGCTCCTGGTCTTGTTTTCACTGACTGTATAGAGCTTCTCCATCTTTGGCTGCAGAGCACATAGTCAATCTGATTTCTGTGTTGACCCTCTGATGTCCATGTGTAGAGTCGTCTCTTGGGTTGTTGGAAAAGAGTGTTTGCTGTGACCATCGTATTCTCTTGACAAAATTCTACCAGCCTGTACCCTGCTTTGTTTTGTACTCCAAGGCCAAATCTGCCTGTTATTCTGGTTATCTTTTGGCTTCCTACTTTAGCATTCCAGTCCCCCATGATGATAAGGACATCATTTTTTGGTGTTAATTCTAGAAGGTGTTGCAGGCCTTCATAGAACTGGTCAACTTCAGCCTCTCCAGCACCAGTGGTTGGGGCATAGACTTGGACTGCTGTGATGTTGAATGGTTTGCCTTGGATTCGAACTGAGATCATTCTGTCATTTTGGAGATTGTGTCCCAGTACTGCTTTTCCTACTCTTTTATTGACTATGGAGGCTTCTCCATTTCTTCTGAGGGATTCTTGCCTGCAGTAGTATACCTGATGGTCATCTGAATTAAATTCACCCATTCCTGTCCCTTTTAGTTCACTGATTCCTAAGATGTCGATGTTCAGTCTTGTCATCTCTTGTTTGACCACATCAAGCTTGCCTTGACTCATGATTACATTCCAGATTTCTGTGGAGTATAGATATTTACAGCATCGGACTCTCCTTTCACCACCAGATACATCAGCAACTGAGGGTCCTTTCGACTTTGACCCAGTTGCTTCACTCTTTCTGGCGCTACTAGTACTAGCCCTCCGCTCTTCCCCAGTAGCATATTGGACACCTTCCGACCTGAGGGGCTCATCTTCCGGCGTCTTATCTTTTTGCCCTTTGGTACTGTCCGTGGGGTTTTCATGGCAAGGGTACTGGAGTGGGTCGCCATTTCCTTCCCCAGTGGATCACGTTTTGTCAGCGCTCTCTGCTATGACCTGTCCGTCTTGGGTGGCCCTGCATGGCAGAGCTCATAGCTTCATTGAGCCACGCAAGCCCCTTCGCCACGACAAGGCAGTGATCCATGAAGGAACTTTTAAAGTTAAAATTATGCTAATGTGTGGAAGATCTTGAGATGGCGAAGGCCTCTGTGCCATGGAGGGGGACCGTCTGGCCGCCTCTCGCAAGGCTCATGCAAGTCACACACTGCGAAAAACAGGGACTGCTCTCTCATATGCAACTATTCCATATGTGCATGAATTTAATCAACAGCCAGTCAATGGTGTGAAGCATCTTTAACTGAGTGAGTGAATGAAGCAGCAGCAGCTTGGCCCGGGCAGGGAGCACGTGGCTGGCAGGTGCTTGTGGAATCTGGGTCGCGGGCCAGAAGGCTCCTCGGGGCACCTCAGGGCAGTTGCCGGCTCCAGCTGCCCCTGCCCCACAGGCCGTAGTGAGGAGGGGAGGACAGCCAGGAAAGCGGCCTTCGACTCCTTGCAAGGGGGCCGGGAGGTGGGATACAGATGCCACGCGGGCCCAAGGGCGGAACCCGTGAGCCACACGTGTCTCTTGCTTCCCTTGCAGGGGTCCCAGGTGCTGCCGTCGGAGGAAGAGGCTACTACCCAGGTAAGGGGCAGGTGCCGGCAGAGGGCGCCCGAGGCGTGGTCATGGCCGTGGCAGGCACCGCCAGGCGGAGCCAGCGAGCCGCTAGCAGCCCAGCGGGGCGCTGCCGGGCTGCGGGGGCATGGCCAAGCACGGCGACTCCTGGGGCGGCCCACCCTGCTGCCCCTGATGGGCACCAGTGGTTTGGCACGTGGGGACTTTCGAAGAGGATGTGGCCTCCCTGGCAGGGGTGGGCGCTCCCTCCAGAGGGATCCGGTGCCCCTCGTGGCACTCGGCAGGTTTCTTCCCCCCCGGGGAGCCCGGTTTCCCTCACTGCCCCCCAGAAAAGACTCGTGGGCATTGGTTCAAAAATTCCCGCTCAACTGCCACCCGCTGTGTTTGCTGTGGACGCCGCGGTCGCCTAGCGCCACTGCCCCCGGCCACGTTCTAGAACCACGCCGCCCTTTGAGGTGCCGCTGCCTCACAGAGCCACAGTTTCTGGCACGATGGATCGCGCACAGAAGCAAGGGAAGCTCTCTCGTAGGGCCGTTCCTGCCCAGCCTCTCCCAGGCCTTCAGGGCAACGAGGAGTTGCTGGCCTGTTTGCAGGCCAAAGGTGAGGCGAAGGCCCCTGCCCCAGCCCCTCGTGGGCGGCTCCTTCGCCCTCGCCGAGCCCCCCAGGGCCCTGCCCCATGCCTCCCCGTGGCCCTCATCCTCGTGCGCCTGGGGTGAGAGCCCTGTCCCACTCACATCTGGGGGCACACCAGGCGAGCTCACGGGGTCCTGGTTGTGAGGAGAAGGCTGAGAGAGAGAGGGAAATTATGGAATCTGCACTGAATTCCTGGGATGGAGGGAGGGAAGGACAGGCAGACAGTGATGCATTTTCTCTGAATTTTTCAGGGGAACTCCCTGATTTTTAAAAGGCAAACAAAAATGTGTTCGTGTTGGGGAAATACACAGCAAAATGTGTTCAGAAATTCTGTTAGGAAAACTGTTGCAGAACTACTTCTGTACATATAAGAGGAGCACACAAGCACCTCGTCATGCCCGCTTTTCAAAGGAAATCATTCTCAGTGTTTCAGATGAACTCTAAGATCTGAAATAGCCAAACTGAGAAACTGAGATGGACCGTTTCAGTGGAAAGATACTCCGGGATCGCCGCGGTGGCGCGAAGGGATCTGGATCCGTGCCTTGCTTTACCTCATTCCTCGCCTCCCGGACTGTTTGGCCCCCAACCTGTGCGCATAGACTCCCTGGCCAGCATCTTTTCTTCCTCCCGCACTTCTTTCCCCCTTCATTTCACTTAAAATCCTCAACGAGGAGAATCAGATTTTTTCCTTTCTCATTCTGTGGCCCAAATGTTCTAATTTTCTGAGCCCTGTGGTTACGTGGCCTCTCCACACCCTCTCCAACGCCTCCCCTTTGTTTGCCCACTCGCCCCTGGCAAATCGCAGTGCCCCCCCCCCCCGTCAGCCCACAGCCTTTTCCATGCTAAGTGCCGTTTCCATAGAAACATAGAAACAGAGCGAGTCAGAAGAGGTCTCCCAGGCCATCTAGTCTGACCCCTGGCTCCAGCCAGCTCCGCTCACGACATGCCCACCATGTGCATGTCCAGCCTGTCCTTGAACACCCACACCGATGGGGCCTCAGCCACCTCCCTTGGAAGCCCATTCCACCCCCTCGGGGTCCTAACCATCAGGAAATGCTTCCTGGCATCTAAACGGAACCTTGGCTCCCTGAGCTTTGCTCTGTTGGAACGCGTCCTGCCTTCCTCTGCAGGGGAGAACAGGTCTCTACCCACCTCCGTGTGACATCCCCTCACATACCTGCATGTTGCCAACAGATCCCCTCTGAGTCTCCTCTTCTCCAGGCTGAAGAGACCCAGTTCCCTCAGTCTCACCTCGTATGGCATCCCCTGCAAACCGGCCACCAACCTTGTGGCCCTGCACTGCACTGACTCCAACCTGGCTATATCCTTCCTGTAATGAGGGGCCCAAAACTGAGCACAAGACTCCAGTTGTGGGCGCACCAGAGTCGTATGGAGTGGTGGTAATACCTCCCTCGATCTAGAAGCCACACTTCTGGCTATGCAGCCAAGGGTGGCGTTCTCCCTCTTGGCCACCGCATCACCCTGCTGGCTCATGTTCAGCCTGCAGTCAACCAGCACCCCGAGGTCCCTTTCGCAAGTGCTGCTCTCCAGCCACTTGTCCCCTGACCTGTACTTATGACACCTATGCCCCAAGTGCAAGACCTTGCACTTATCCACGTTGAACGCCATCCTGTTGTCTCCTGCCCACTTCCGTAGTTTGTCCAGATCCTTTTGGATCCGGAGTACCTGCTCCTCAGTTGTGGCCACTGCTCCAGTTTTAGCGTCGTCTGCGAATTTGATCAGCAGACTGTTCACCCCTCCTTCCATGTCATTGATGAAAAGATTAAGCAGGATCGGTCCCAGGACAGAGCCCTGGGGGACCCCGCTTGTCACTGGCTGCCATCCCGATGATTCCCCACTAATGGCTACCTTCTGCTTTCGGTCAGTCAGCCATGCCCTAATCCACCGTACGGTGCTTTGGTGTATCCCAAAACTGCTCAGTTTCTCCACCAGGATATCATGGGGCACTTTGTCAAAGGCCTTGCTGAAATCCAGGTAAACCACATCCACTGCATCCCCTCCATCGAAACCTTGTCATAGAATTCCATGAGGTTTAATGACCAGCACTTCTTTCAAAAAGCCCCCGGAAGCTTCTTGTTGGGTTCCCCTCTTGGAAAGAGCACAAGAGGAGCCCGGATGGCTCCCTCGGCCGGGCGAGCCCCCTTGCCCGAGCCCAGGGGGAATGGCTGAGGCGCTGCCCCGAGCCCCAAGAGGAGGCCTTGCTCGACCGCCTGACTTGCCCCTCTCTACAGGAGCGGCTGGCCTCGGAGGGCTGGGGGGACTTGGAGCGGGACTTGGTGGCGGAGGTAAGCCCCCGGGGGCACGGGCACCCGTGGGCGGGCAGCGGCTTGGCTGCGGAAGGAATGCATGCTTTGCGGGACCCCGGGCCTCTCCCGTGTTCCTGGGATTGCTGGGCTGCCCGACTCGGATCCGGCTGGCAGTGGATGCACGGCTGGCACACGAAATCCTTCCCGGGCGGCTGGCCCTGCTCGGCTGGAATCGCCATCCCACAGCACAGCCAAGGCCACCCGGAGGCTGTGTGGTGCAGTGGGTTGAGCAGGCGACCCTAACCAGGCACCCCCTAGGTGTGCTGGACCGTAACACATTTAGAAGGAAGACGTCAAGATGGGGGAGGTCGGAATAGATAGTGGGGATGCCGAGAGCTGCGGTGCAGCGGGTCTGGAGGGTGGCGGGTTGGGGGAGGCCACGGGAGGCGATGGTCATTGCAAATGTGCATTTTGGGGATGATGGGAGTTGCACTCCAACACATCTGAAGAGTGCCAGGTTGGGGGAGACGGGGTAGAGAGCGGGACCAGAGAGGCCAGTTCGGATCCCCAGGCAGCTTGTGTGGGTGGGTGGGCTCAGGAGGGTGGGCCTGATTTCATATCCACCTCACAGGGTTGCTGAGTTTGGGGTTTCTCGGCCACCCTCCGCAGGCAGAAGAGGGAAGCACAAAGTTCGGAAAGCCTGGGCGAAGGGAGACCGGCCCCAGAGCGCCACTCCCAGGCCAAACAGCCCTGCCCGGCTTGGCCCTGGGCAGCCAGGGCTGCCCCTCAGAGGAGGAGCATCCCATGGGGCCCGCGGCACCAGCCTCGGAGGGGGTGTCTTTGACGGAGCCCTTCGTGGCGCACGGCCTGTTTTGGGCATGGGTTCAGCACCATGCGCGGCCCCCTTAAGGGTCTCGCTGAAACAAAGCACCCCTGGCCTGCCCCAGAGGAGGAGCACTGCAGGAGACGGAACGGGGAGCACTGCCGCCTCCGCGAGCACGAAGCCAGCCGGGGGCGAGGGGGTGGGCTGCCTCCCTGAGCCGCGGAGCAGCCCTGCAATCCTGCCCTGCGCTCACGCGTGCCCGGAAAGCGCCTGCCTGCCTGCCTGCCTGCCTGCCTGCCCTGCATGCCCTTTTCCCTGCAACGGCTGCGGCCTCCCAGCAGTGGGGTCACTGTTCATGGAAAAGTGGGACACGCTTTTCACAGACTCCGTGCGCCTTCGGATTGTGGCCACACGCGTGGCTCCATCTGTGCTGTGTTTCCGCGTGCGCTCCACAGCGTGTGGCGAGGAGCTGTCGCTGCAGCTCTGCGTGCTCTCGGTGCGGGCATTGTACCTTGGCTCTTCCCCAAATAGCCATGCCCCCTTCCGTGGTCCCCATTTCCCCTGCCCGCAGTCATCCAGCCCCAGATTTTGCGGGGTTTCTGCTGCATGCTGCAGGGTGGAGACCCCCTCCCGTCACTTCTCAACTGGTGGAAGACTCTGAAGCTAAAATGGGTGGCTAAACTGTGGGTGGCTTTGGTTTTTGGTCACCACCCCCTCAAATGCGGCCCCCAACAGCTTCCCCATGATGGATGTTGCCGTGCCAGAGAAGCCTGCTAGCCCTGCTGCAACGGAGTGGGGCGGGAGAGCAAAAGAGCCGAAGGCGGCTCCCTCCCACCTCTGCCCAGCCCCAGGGGCAAGCGGGGTGCTGGGCGGCAGCTGCCCCCCACGAAGCATCTCCCCCGCTCCCCCCACGTCTGCCGTGCCCTTGTTCTGGGGGGGTCCTCGGGCACATGGCTTCATGGGCGGCAGTTGAGTGAGAACAACGGGCGTGTTCCGGAATGGGACCTGGAAGCCTCCAGTGGCTGCTCCGGGGCAGTTGCTCGGCTGAGCAGTAACACCTTTTTCCTTTTCCCACAGGACTTGTTCTTGGAGCAAAACCCCCCAAGCCAGGTAACCTACCCCCTTGCAGCAAAAGGCAAAGCTTCTCCCAGAGGCGCAGGCCTGTGGGGGAGAGCGCCAGTCGTGTTCATGCATCCCCCCCCCCGCCCGCCCCAGGGCCCATGTGCTGCCTTCTATCTCATACAGAGAAGTCTGCAGTAAAATTGCCTCTGGGTGCAAGATGGCAATGCTTTCTGCCTCCCACCCCCCACCCACAAAGCTTTTGCTTTTGTGTTACACAATAAAAAGTATTTTTTAAAAAATACTTTGAGGGAAATTTATTCCATTCTCATTTGAACATGAACTTACAAAATTTTTCACTTCCAAACACATTTTGAACAGAAATGTGTGTGCCTTTGTATGCGTTACATCTCCAAAATTTGCAATGAAGCTGTCTATTTTAAAATGTGCGCTTTCAAAGAAAATTCATAGAAAATTGCCTAGATTAATGATGAAATTAGGCTTCAAATGTGCATTTTATTAGGAAAGTTGCTTTCAAAGAAGTGTGCATAGAAATGGTTAGAACTGCATACAAAAATGTATACATATAGGGAAATTAGCATACAAATGATATAAACTACTCTATCTATCTATCTGGCTGTATATGTACTCAAAGTACCAGGTAAATCCAATTTACTTTTTTTGTTTTGATAGGGGACATTTTAACATTTGTGATTGTAAGATTGGAAAACTTAGGAATGGAGAGAAACCAAGATGGACAGACGCCCCCACCACGGGCCTGTGTGCACATGATGTGCTGCATTGGAGTTTCATTGCACCTCCCAGATCACAGATCATGCCAATGTGCCCGGGTCCCGTTTGCAAATTCCCAAATTGTTGATCACATTAAAAAAACCAGGTTCTTGACACACATTTCCATATGAGCATTTTTCATGCACTTCTAAGCTTTAGTCAATGAGCAGAAAGCACCGCTTTGGAAAAATATGCGCAGATGCGTGCATTTTTTCCTGCTTGAAAGGAGCAATGAGTCAAATTCAAAAATGGGAGCCGTCCCCAGAAAGGGGCAGCCTTTGGCAGGATGTTGGTGAGCTTGGGGGCCCCTGTCCCCGCCGCCCGCAGCCGCTTTGGTGCCTCCCGCTTCAGCTTCTGGCCCAGGCAGTCGCTCCCCTTCCACACGGCCAGGGGGCTGACCCCGCTCTTCTCTCCCACAGGGGTCGGAGGGACCGGAGCGCTTGGTGAGTGTGCGCAGCGAGATGCTCGAGCCGGGAAGGGGTTTCCCCGCCTGTTTCTGGGGCGGCCCAAACGGGCATCCCGGCGGCTCACGGGCGCTGCCGGGCCCCTTGCAGCCTGTCCAGAGCCTCGTCTCGGACATGTGCGCGCAGGGGGGCTCCTCAGGCGCTGGCTTGTTCGTGGGTGGGGGCACACGGGGAGCGCTGAGGTGGCTCAGCCGGGATGGCGCATGTGACGTGGAGCCCAGCTTTCCCTGCCCTCCACGACGGGCTGCCTGAGCCTGATGTGGAAGGGAAGGTGGGGCAGAGCCGGGCGAGCCTCAGTGGCTCCCAGTGGGGGGCCAAGGCGGGTCCCCGGAAAGCTTGGGGGTGCTGAAGCAGCAGAGGTGGGGCCCGCCGGGGAGAGCCTGAGGCACTTTGGCAGGCCCCGGACATCCCCTGGGCTGGGCCAAGCTCCGCCGTGGCCGGGGGCCGGTGGGGGGCAGGAACGGGCTTTCCCAGCAGGGATGCCACAGAGCCGCTTGGGGCGGGCCAGGGAGAGTGCCTGCGTGAGCGAGGGCTGCCAGGCCGGACCTGGTGTGCCGCCGTGCCGGCCGGCCGCACGGGACTCGCCCTGGGTCAGGGTCTCGCACGGGGCTGCCTCCTGCTGCAGCCTGGCTGAGTGCAGCCTCCTCTGCTTCTCTGCCCAAGGTGGCCTCTATCCAGGAGGAGCCTACCCAGGTGGGGCCTACCCCGGCGGGGCCTATCCAGGGGTTGGAAGCGCCGCCTCTGCGGCCGCATATAAAGCTGCTGCCAAAGCAGGTATGCCCCCCACCCCGTCTCCAGCTGCCCCTTCGCCGTGGCCCCAAAAGCCACCACGGCGGAACTGGCCCCTCTCCCACGTCCAGGGCTGGCTGGGCCAATGTGGCGGCCGAGCCCCCGCCGAGCAGCGAGGCTTCTGCCCCGTCCCTGGCCTGGCCCTCCCGACCTGCCTCGGCAGGGTGGGTGTCACGGCCCACCTGCTGCTCCGCTGCTGGCGCAGGTGCCCGCCCTGTGAGGTCCTGGGTGAGCTGCCTGCCGAGCAGCTGATCCGGACTTTCAGCCCTTGAGGGGGCGGCTTCGTGCTCTGCTGTTTGGGAATCACCCTGGCCTTGCGTGTCCTCTTTTTAACCAGCTGCTGGTGTTGGCGTCCCCGGTGGCGGTGTAGGTGTTGGCGTCCCCGGTGGCGGTGTAGGTGTTGGCATCCCCGGTGGCGGTGTAGGTGTTGGCGTCCCCGGTGGCGGTGTAGGTGTTGGTGTCCCCGGCGGCGGTGTCGGCGTTGTACCTGGAGGTAGGTTCTTGCTGATCTGAACTGCAGCCAGTTGCCTCCCCCGTTTTCCTGCCCCCCCCCCCGCACCGTGGGAGGAGGAGTCCTTGACGGGGCCGGTGAGGCTTCCTCGACCTCCTGGGGCGGGTGGAGCAGTGGGACGCCTTCTCCATGGCTTGGGCTGTGGCTCCCCGAATTCCTTAGCCGGCTAGGCTGGCTGGGGTCGCTGGAAGACGCAGCCCCAAATGCCCAGGGGGACACCAGGCACCCAGCCCTGTCCCCAGGCAGGCATGTGGCGCCCCTTTCAGCTCAGCCCCATTGCAAGGGAGTTCTGGGGGCCATGTCCCCTGGGGGTGGGGCTGAAGGCCCAAGGGGGGGCAGCTTCCCAGAAGAGCCCCCCCCCCCATGGAGCTGGATGCTCTTTGTTACCAGCCAGCAACCCTTTCTGCCTTCGGGAGGAGGGTGGCGGAAGCCCCCAAGCAGTCCCTGGCCGGGGGAAAGGGTCAGGCCTTTGGGACGCCTGGGGGCTAAACTGGGCCACCTGGAGTGCCAGCCTGGGGCTAAACTGGACCACCTGAAGTACCCCTCAGGGGCCAAACACTGGCCAGGCAATGCCATGGGCAAGAGGCCAACCCCCCCATGTTTCTCCCCACTGCAGGCGCAGTTGTGCCACAGACAGGGCTGCAGCCAGGAGCTGGCGCTGGAGCCAAACCAGGCAAAATCCCAGGTAGGCGAGCGGGTCTTCCAAGAAAAATCCTTGGCCCACCCCAGCTGGCCAAGGCGGAATGGCGGGGCGGGGGGGGAGCCGTGCCTCTGGCACCTCCTCTTGCTCTCAGCCTGCCTTGCCGGGCTGCCCCGACAGGTAATCCAGGTGGAACACGAAGGAGTGCTGCCTGGTGTTGGCCTGGGGATGCAGCAGGCAGTGTGGTGTGGTGGTTAGAGCATGGGGCTGGTGCTTGGAAGACACTGACGAGCTGTTCATGGCCTTTGGGCGACTCCCCGGCGGCCGCAGTGCGAGAGAAGGCAGGGCTGTTACACGCCGCCTCGCGGCCCTGGGAAGGACATGTAGCATGCTTGCAGTCCTTAAGTGAGAACAGAGACGATCGCAAGCTCGGGGGACGTTTCCAGGGTGTGGTGTTCGACCAGCAATCAGGCACAGGTGGAACCCCAATTCGCCCAGCGGGATCAGCCGTGCCACCCGGCATCCTTGCGGAGGGCCTGCTTCTTGCCTGGCCTCAGTTGCCCCGCATTAGCTGAGCACCCGCAGGGAGCCCCCCCACCCCGCTGGGGAAGGAGAGGCGCGACCCCGAACGCTTCTGCTCTCTCCTTGGCAGGGGTCGGGATTCCCGGAGTCTTCCCTGGAGGCATCCTCCCCGGCACAGGTGAGTCTCTGCCCTGGTCCGTGCACCCTCCCCGCATCCCACAGTAAGGGTGGGGGCACCTTTTCAACAAAAGTGCAGCAAACTATTTTCCTAGTTCAGCCTGCAAGAGCCTCATAGGAAAGACCAGAGTCTGTCTGTCTGTCTGTCTGTCTGTCTGTCTGTCTGTCTGTCTTCTATCTATCTCATCATCTTTTGTTGCCGAATTCTCTGTATTTCAGGGATACGTTACCCTGGGGTTGGGGTTTTACCAGGTGTGCCAACTGGAACCGGTGTCAAGCCAAAAGCCCCAGGTAAGCTGAGACTTAACTGCAGCTGTCAACGGCTTGCATTAGTCACTTTTAGGGGTTTTAATCAATTAATTGCTTAATTTCTATGCCACCCAATAGCTGAAGCTCTCTGGACAGTTTTGGAGAAATCTGCAGCAGACTTAAATCAGTTTGACTCTGCCCATGAATTTGGCCACAGACTGGCTATTCCCACATTGCATGGATTCCACTGACTTGTGGAATGTTTAAATTATTATGTTCTATAATTTTATACACATTATAGAAAATAAGTAAAATAAAAAAACCAAAATAGGCATTTCTCCATAGGCTAAAATGTGAAAAATACACATTTAAGGGGCATTCATATATTTGGGGGGACAGTTTTGCACATTTTTAGAAATTTGGGTTTGCACAGCTTCAAATATCTGCAAATGTTCACAAACACATTGGCACAAAATCGGTTCTTCACAAGCGACTAGAACAACAGGCACCTCACAGACTGTGAAATGTAGACGACGCAGATTTCATAATGTCATCATGACTTTCCTAAGAAGTAATCCCTGAGGAGCCGGGGCTCAGCCATCTCTGGTCTGGACTGTGCTTTGTTTGTTTGTTTATTTATTTGGGAAACTCGTATGCCGCCCCATTCGCATAAGCCTCGGGGTGGCTTCCATCCAATAAATAACAATACAAAAATATAAAAATTGGATACATCCAGACAATAAATAAAACCAATAAATAGATTAACAATTAATTAAACTAACATTTAAATAAAAAGGTCTTGGCCTGGCGCCGAAAAACAAATGTTGGCGGCGCCAGGCGGACCTCTCTGGGGAGCGCATTCTACAAGAGGGGTGCCACCGCAGAGAAGGCCCTCCTCTTACATCATCATCCTTATAAGCAGAGGTTGGATGGTTTTGACAACAGAGTCCTGCATCATTACCCAGCAGAACCAGCTTCTCCAACCCGGCGCCCTCCAGGCGTTTTAGAGCACAGCTGCCATCTGGATTCCAACTAACATCTCACAGAACTCGGTTCCACCCCTGACTTAAAACCTTGCCACACATCCATCCCAAAGGAAAACACTCCTGCTCCTGAAGCCCCCGAGGTGCGTGAGTGCGCACGCCAAGTTCCAGGTGTCTAGGTTTTGCTCTTGTGGCATTGTGCGCATACGTAGACGTGCACACGTCCTCTCTGGGGCGGCGTGACTTGGTGTGCGGCACCAGCAGCGGTTCGCCCCGACGGCCTTCCCGGCCCCATCCAGCGCCACCGTTCTAGCATTCAGATCCAGTTATGATGGATTGACTGGGTTTTCCTGTTGCTTTTATCCCCTGTTTTCTCAACAAAAGTTCTCAGCTGCTTTATGTCTGATATTCTGCTTCTCCAGTCAGAATAGGAAAGGAGCTAAGGAACAGGAGCTAAGGAACTTATCCCTCCAATAAACTTTAATAACAGGAAGAACCTGCTGCTCACCATGCGCTCTTTTAGGATACTTGCAGTTTTCTGCCCAGCGTGTGCTCCTGCCCGCCCTCCACGGCCCCGGTGTTCTTCTCGGGAAGAGCAGCACCGCTGCCCTGAGCACACTCTTGCCGCTGGCCTTCTGTGGGGACGGAGCTGCTTCTAATTCTCTCCCCCCCCTCTCTTTCTGTAGCAGCAGGAGGTGCCTTTGCAGGGATCCCTGGTAGGTTGGACCTCACGATGGCGAATGTTTGCATGTGCGCTTGGGATGCAGCGGGCAGGAAACTGAGCCATGCATGCTGCCGCAGGCCAGGCATGTCTGGGGGCTGGCTGGGTCGCCGGGAGCCTGCATGTACCCTGATTGTGCTTGATTGTCCCAGGATTTGGAGGCGGCTTCGGTGGACAGCAGCCCGGGCTGCCTCTGGGCTACCCCATAAAAGCACCCAAACTCCCAGGTGAGCCTGAATCCAGAACGCCCCAACCACTGCATGCATTGATTGTCTAAAGGACGCCCTGACTGGAAGGCCGGCTGGGACGTGCCGCCCAAAGAGCTGTGACTGACGAAGCCCCGGAAAGCCTGTGCCGTTAATTTCATTGATTTACCTGGGTCGATAGCAAGTAGATGCAATTTCAGTGCGCCTGCGCCTGCTGATGCGAGTGCAGGCCATCGGGTTGAAACGAAAATTCCCCAGCTGCATTGCTAAACCCTGAGGGACTTTTGTAACGGTGCTTTTGATAATACCTGTGAAATTCCTGTGCTGGTGGCCAGAGAGCAGCACGTGCCCAGTTCCCGGTGCCAGTGACAGAGGGCGAAGCCTGAAATGGGCCGGGACCAGGCGCCTGGTGGGCCGTCCGGGGTGGGGTGGGGTCGTTTGGCAGCATGGCTATTTGTGTGCAAGGCAGGGAGAGAAATCAGATGAGGAAGACACAGCAGCGCATTCCCAACCCTGCTCGGAGGAAGTGCGCCTGCCCTTCCTGGCCTCCCGGGACGAAAAGGCTCTCCCAGAACATCACTCAAGTCCAGAAGAGCCATTAGTGGGGCTCTCGGGCTACCACCCCCAGAATCCCTGGCCATCCAGCTGCTGGGCCACTTAAGGACCTGCAGGGCAAAGCATCTGGAAGGCACCAACCCAGAGGAGGCTGGGTTCACAAGGGTGCGGTGGCCAGAATGACGCACCTGGGCAGCTTGAATGACTTGGCTTGGGCCACAGAAGTAGAAAAGGGGTAGAGCTTCCTGCAGCCGAACCTTCGGGGGGGGGGGGGCGGGGCCTCTTCTAGCTCAGGTGCAGAACCTCTTCCAGCTGGAGGACCGGACTCCATTTCTGAGATGCTCTTGGGGGTGTATTGCATTCCAGCCCCTCAGAACAGGGTCAAAAGCTGTGCCAAGCCCCGAACAGTCTGCGGCAGCCGCGAGCTGGGGCACGGCTGGCCCAGGGTCGGGAAGGCCAGACTGGACCACCTGGCCGCAGGGCCCTTTGGTGAGGTGGGCCCGCGGTGGTGTCCCGTGCTCCTTGCCTGATCAGCCAGGATTTCTCGTTCCAGGTAATTATTATGGGCTGTCCTACGGCGCTGGGAAACTCCCCTATGGTGAGTCCTTTTGGCAAGTCTCTGGTGTGCTAGCCAACGTCCCCCTGGGGCTCTGGCGACAGTCTGCGGGAGAGGCTGCGGGTCAGGGAGGGGGCTGCCCGCCAGGTCAAGGCCAGGCTGGCCAGGAAGGGGAGTGGGTCCCAGGGGAGGGGAGGCCGGCTGGGTGGCCACCCGCCTGGCAGACCGACAGCCACCTGGGAGCCCGTTTCACCTGTGAGGCTCTGTGTGGGAGCAGCTCTCGGGCAGCGGGTGTGAGCTGAGGGCTTCTCCATGCCCTGCTCAGCGCGATCTGCCCGCCTAGGGCTAACGGGAGCGGGCTGATCCTGGGTGCGGGACCGCTGGGTGGACGGCGCCTCTGCTCGGGTACTCGTGGGGGACGCATTGGGCCTCCTCCCCAGGGCTGTGGCGGCGCCAGGCCTGGCTGAGAGAAGCGCCAGGATCTCCAGCTAGCAGGGATGCCGGCCACTCCTGCCACCCTCCCCAGATTTGCCCTTTCCTTGGGGGAGGGGGGGGCTGGAGCAGAGAATTAGCCTTCCCGGCAACCGTGGCTTGTGTCCCCATCGCAATGCCAAGCAGCTTTGCTTGGGTGGATCTGGCATGGGCGAGGGAGAGCCGCTCACTCAGCGGACAGCCGGAGCGGCTCGCAGGAGCCGAGCGGCCTCTTGGGCAGGGCGAGGGGCACCGTCCCCCGCTGCGAGGCGGACTCGGGCTGCAGACCCCGCAGGCCCAAGCCCCGGGGAAGAGTGCCGTCCCCTTTCCCGGTCCGGCCGGGGGCTGTGCTCCCCACCCACGAGGGGCCGTGCCGAAGGAGGCCCTGCCCACCAACGCCCCGGGGCTCTGGGGGGCGGAGACCCGCCTCCTCGCTCAGGCGGCCCTGCCTTCTCTTTGTGGCTGCAGTCAGTGGGCTGAGCGCTGCTTACGGCGGAGGGAAGGCTGGCTACCCGACGGGCACAGGTGAGCAGATGCGGGGGGGCACGGAGCCGGCATGAGGCCCTGGAGGCCCTCGGAAGGGCCCGGGGCCCCTGCCCTGGGCGGCCCAACCTGGCCGGGCACCCCGGCCATCCTGCCATGCTGCGCTGAAGTGGATCCGCAGGGGCACCTTCATCACCAGGCCCACCCCAGCCCCTAACTCAAGGGAAGGGTGCCCCCTTTCAAGCCCTCCGCAGGCTCTCCAGGCACGGGCCGGCCCCTCTCGGGAACAGCACGCAGGGCCAGGGGGCTGGCCTGCCACGCTCCCCCTGAGAGGAACGGTGCAGGCAGGGAGGGCAGTCTGGGCTCCGGACTGAGCCCTGGTGCCTGGGCTGGACAGCCGCAAGCCCACGCCGTGGGCCTTCAGGAGAGAAAAGCCACGGCGCTGCCCAGTGGGTGGGGGAACGGGGGGTGCAGCTATCTGTGGAACTCGGGAGGGCCCCCGGGACCCGGGTGGAGCAGGGCCCCCGTGAGCCGAGTGGCGCTCCTTGGTGTGCGGCTGCCCTGAGCAGAGCTAGAGCTGGGATGAGAGAGAAGTCCAGAAAGAGGTGCTTCTTATTTACTTATTTGGGATATTTCTAACCCGTTCAATCACTCTGTGTCTTCTGGACGGCTTATGAAGACGTTCTTCTTGTGTCGGGGGCACTGTGCGGGGTGGGGGGGACACACAAGAACCTCGTCCTTGCCGAAGTAAAATTGGGGGCTTTTCATGGGGAAACTCCCCACTCCTAGGGTATGTGGGGTGTTCCCAGCATCTTCCTCGGGGAGGTGAGCACGGAGCCCACGCTATGGGGCGGGATGGGCGGGGCGGGCAGGCAGAGGCCCCTTGGGGGACCACAAAGCCGCTGTGTCTTGCCTTCGCAGGTGTGGGGCCACAGGCCGCTGCCGCAAAAGCAGCCGCAAAATATGGTGAGTACATGTGGGAAGGAGCTCTGGGCGCCAGCAGCGGAGGGGAGGGGAGGGGAGGGCCGGTCCAACCGGCCTCCCAGCGAAGGGTCCCTCTTCCCAGCACCGGCCCGACACCCGGACGCGCTTCCCCAGACCTGCTGGCTCAGCAGCTCCTCTGCCCCGGCCCCTCCGAGCCCCTCGGAGTCGGCCGAGCGTGTTCGCACTCTCCCGCGGCACCTCCGGCTCCCTTGGCCCGCGTCCGAAACGCGCGTGGCTTCCCAGGGGCTGCACTAGCCTCAGACGGAACCGGGGCCTGCCGGAGGGTCGAGGCAGCCCCGTGCCGGGGCCGCACTGCTCCGGGGCTCGGGCCAGAGCTTCCGGGGCCGACGCGGCACGCGGGCCCAAGCTCGCCGGTGCTGCCTTGCATCTCCCGGGCGGCCCGGGCGCCTCCGTGCCCTTGATGGGGGCTTCTTCCAGGGGCATGGCAGAGGAGGGCGCCTGGCTGCACAGCACGCCACGGGCAGGAAGGTGCGGTGGGCGGGGCAGCCCTGGGAGAGAAGCACACGTGGCCCGGGGCCGGCTCACCCGCGGGACCCCCCAGGGCCACGCAAAGTGCGGCGCTCCACGCGGAGCCCCGGAGGGGCTGACCGCCACCCCCTCTCTCTGCCCAGGAGCCGGGATTGTGCCAGGGACAGGGGGGATCCCAGGCACCGGCACGCTCGGAGGAGGACTGGTGCCCGGTGCTGGCGGTATTCCCGGAGTGACAGGTAAAAAAGGCCTTTTGTCGCTTGAGCCGCACAAACGCAGGGCGGGGGCGCTGCCTGGGGGGCCGGGAGTGGGGCTGCGGGCCCAGCACGTGTGGAAAGGCGGCAGCGGGGCCCAGGCGCCCCCCCCAGCGGCCAGGCAGGGCGCTGCGAGCAGAGCAGGGGGCCAAGGGCAGGAAGGATCTTGACGGCACGGCCGGCGGGGCGGAAATTCTGCCGGATGCTTTTCGGCGAGAGAGCGGGCCCTGCCCACGAAGGGCGGCTCTGCCGTGCCCCTCACCCGCCCTGCGCCCCTCTCCCCCAACAGGCGGAGGTGGTCCTGCAGCGGCCGCGGCAGCAGCAGCAGCAGCCAAAGCGGCAGCCAAAGCGGCAGCATACGGTGAGTCTGCTCTCCCACAGGCCCTGGAACGGGCGGGGGGGGGGTGGGGGGGCTGTGGGGATCCTCCGTGGGGCGCCTGAGGACTGGGGGGAGAAGGGTGGAGGGGGGCTGAGCCCTTCCTGGCCCTGACGGTTTCTCTCCCTGCCCCCCCCCTCTGGCCACCACAGCAAGTGCAGGCCACTGGGTTTCGCTGAGGGGAGGCGTCTGAAACGGGGGTGGGCTGGGCTGGAGCCTGGGTGCAGAGGTGGGTTCCCATCCCTGGATTTCCCCACTGCCAGGGCAGCACGGTGAGGGATGGACTCCCTGGGGGAGCTGTGGGCTCTGCCCCGTGGGGGCACCCAGAGAGCGTCTGGACAGCCATCTCAGCAAGATGGTGCCGCTTGGGGCCCGGCGGCAGCAGCAGCATCGGGCTGGGCGCAGTGGCCCTCCGGCCCTCCCAGCTCTGCTCTTCTGGGTTCCATGACCCTTCCAGTTCAGTGTTCCCCAGCCTGGCTACCTCCGATGGGTTGGACTACACCACCCAGCACCCTGCAGGCCTGTTGGGCTGAGACTGTCCTCGCCTCGGCTCCTCACACATGCAGTTGCATTCGACTGCAACTCCCAGCAACACCTGCCGAGCTCGCGGGAGCTGTAGTCCACGCATCTGGAGGCTGCCAGAGCAAGCAGAACAGGCTCAGCCGCATCCCAGGCCAGCTCCAGATGTGCCGGTGCCCCTTGCGCGGCCGGCTCCTGGCCGAGGCCTGCACATCCGGAGGACGCGCGCGGAGAGGGCTCGGCGCTGGAAGCGGGGTGCAGCGATTGGGACGGGGAGTGCCGAGGGCCCCCTTGCAGGCGGAGAATACACTCGACCTTCTCGGGAGCGGCGGGGAGCCCCGCCATGCACACGGGCCCTCACTGGCAGCGGGCGCACTCTGGCTGGCCAGGTGACCTGCCCTCCAAGCGCCACTGAGATGGGGGTCCTGGCCCCACCCAGGATCCCTGGGCAGACCAAATTGTCTGTGCGATTGAAAGCAGACCAGCTGCAGGAAGCCAAGCGATGGAGGGATCTGCGAAAGCCACAGAAGCGCCAGGTTTCGATGGGGAATGTGTCTGCAAGGGGCGCGGGGGGGGGGGGGCGAGCCGCAGTTTTCCCATTCTGGAAGTGCTTGGCAAGCCTCTGCCCAGCATCCCGTCCACAAGTGGGGCACTGCAGCCGACTCGTCCCCCGCCGTGGGGGTCGCGCTTGGCCTCTGGGGCGGTGCGCTGCAGCCGGTGCCCTCCAGAGGCATCGTCAGTGGCCCAGCAGAGCCTCCGCAGCGCAGGCCCCCCCGGGGCCCCCACTGCACCTCTGGCAGGGTCCATGCGTGCTGCGGCTCCATCCCGGCTGCACAGGCCGCACACCCTCCCCGTGGGGACAGAGGAGGGGCTTTGCCTGGCTGGAGGGCCGCCGCTTAGCTCAGAGGGAGGGGGATGCCTGAGGTGCCCCCTGCTGACCGGGGGGGGGGGCAAGGCCACGTCCCGCTGAGCCCGGGGGCTGCGACGGTGCGGCTGCTGGTGGCAGCCAGTACCCCATTTGGCCTGGCCCCGGGACCCGAGTCTGGCCTGCACTGTGGCGGCAGGTGGCAGGGCGGCAGAGGCTTCCGCCCCAAGCCGAGCCCCGATGCTGATGGCTCTGCCCCTCTTTCTCGCTGATTTTGGGGCCCTCCCGCAACCAGTCGCTGGAGCTGGCCTTCTGCCTTTTTCACTGTTCAAGTCCGTTGTGCTTCTCCGCAACCATCGTTGCTGTTTTACGCCAGAGCAAGCGCAGAAAACTCCTGGAGTTGCGGCGCTGCACCAAATGCGCCTCTTGTCCCGGGTTTGCTTAGCTGACGGTTTCCTCCGTCTTCCCCCACATGGTGCCCTTGCATGCGTCAGATGCCTCTGCATCCCAGGCAGGCAGGTCGGCGTGACTCAGTTTCAGGCCAAGGGCACTCTGCATCCTGAAAACGTTTTGAAAATATTAAAGACGCTTGCAGTGTCTGTACAGAATCAGACCCGAGTTAGGGATCAAGAATGTGGCTCTGGCATTGCTGTGAAGAAGGCAGAAACGGGGCTGGCCGGCCCCGGCCCCAGCAATGGCTGCCTTTCCCTGCCAGTCCCTGGGCAGCTCTCCTCTGCTCTCTGGGCTGGGGGGCCATGGGGGCTGGAAAGTCTGCTGCCCCATGGCCCAAGCCTGTGCCCGGTGGAGACTGCCCTCTAGTGGACCCTGCTGGCCAGGCCTGTGGCCAGCCTAAACTTTTGGGGGAGGCCAAAAAATGCGGAGGAGGGGAGGTAGTCGGTTCCCTTTTCAGGCCTTTTAAACCCCACATTGAAATATTTTATTAATCAATGCTTAAATCAAAATTGTATTAAAGAAAAAAAATTATTTTGAGAAAGATCGGCTGGGGAGGGAAAGGCTACATGTGAGCGCACACCTGCTTCCCGGTTCCAAATGTTTTGGACTTCAGTCCCCATCAGCCCTTACCAGTATGGTTTCTGGATGTGGTTGTCCAAGAAACCTAGAGATACTGGGTGGGGGGTTTTCTAGCAACAAGAGTGGAAACGGACCTCAAACCGGCTTCCGTCCTTCTCCTCCTGCTGCTCCCTGGCTTTTCCCCACAACAACAGCCCTGTGAGGGAGGCCGGGCTGAGAGAGTGCCAAGTGGGCCCCCTGGCTGAGCAGGGCCCAGTCCCAGCCCCACATGCTTTCCCATGGCGCCACGCTGGCTCTGGCCTTAGATGCGCGGCGCAGCAGGCACACCCCTCGCTCAGCCGCCATCGCCGGAACAGCGAAAGGCGGGAGTTGCTCTTGAGGCGCCCTTTCACAGAGCCCCTGCACAGCCGAAAGGGAATTTCGCAGGCTGAGATACTGGCTCCTCCCCATCTCGTGCCCCCCCCCCCGAGTGCAGCCCCCTGCCCTCCTGACGTCATCCGGGCCACAGGGCGGCTCGGGGTCCAAGCCACGGCCTCGGAAACACAGCCGGGCCAGCCGGAGCGGGGTCTGGCCCCAGAGGGCCCGCCCTCGCGGCCGGGGGCAGCAACCACGCCGCCTGAGCCCCCAAGCCCGAAGTCCGTCTTTGGAGCTGGTGCTGGGGGGCATTCCAGGGTGTGGGTGAGGCACGGCTGCCCCCCGGGGACCCTGGCCGTGCCTGAGCCTGGCATTTCCCCTGGCAAGGCAAGGGGGGCATGAGGGGGGCAACCGCGGCTGCTGCACCCCCCCCCGTCTCCGCCGGGCGCCCTTGCCCCCCAACCCTTCTCGGCACCCTGGAGCGCATCTCCGTCACCAGGCTCCCTGCGGTGCAATATTGGCAGAGGCACTTTGGCTGCATGCATGGAAACAGACCGGAAAGGCACCCGCAGCGTCCCTACGGTGCTTGCTTGCTTACGTACGTGTTGGAGGAACCAGGAACCGCCGCCGATCGTGCGTGAGGGCAAGCGGTGTGGAGGTGCCTCGTCTGCGCAGGGCCCCTTCCTCCTCCTCGGGACTGAGGAGGCGCGCCCGACTCGCACGGCCATCCGCACCGCCGTCCGGGTGACTGCTCCTCCTCTCCCTGCACAGGCGCCGGAGCTGTTCCCGGGACGGGCATCGGCGGTGCCGGGGTCCCAGGTGTGGCCCCCGGGGTCAGCGGCCTGCCTGGCATCGCTCCCGGGATTGGAGCAGGCCTTGGAGGACCCGGAGCCGGAGGTAGGCGGGCGGGCGGGTCGCCACCGCATTTGCCCCTCGAGGCCCGGGCCTCACGGCCGTGTGGCCCCCCGGGAGTCCCTGCGAGAGCCCCTTCGGGGGGCAGGGCGTGCCGAGCTGTGTCGGGAGGGCTGTCTCCCCAGTCCTCCAAGCCTCACGCCTGGGGTGCAGACCACACTCTGAGAAGGAGGGGCCATGCGCTCGGTTCCCGCCCGGTGAGGACAGCGTTGGCCGTGAGGGTGGGAGGGACTCGCAGCCCACTCCCGGTGCCCTCCGGCTGCGTTGGATCGCGGCCGGGTGGGGCTCCCCCACCCCTCGCAGGCACAGGCAGCGCGACGGGAGCCGCACGCTCGGCATCTTTGCCCCCGTTGCCCTCTGCCCTGCCCACCGCTAGGACCTGCCCCACGAGCTGCTCCGGCTGGAAGTGCAGCCCTCCCTTCCGTGGAAAGGGTCCCTCCCCACGGCAGTCTCTGGCCCACCCCACTCCCACCTGACCGGGCACGCAGGCCTGCGGAAGCGGTCGCCGCTCTTCCCCGCCGGAGCAGCAGCAGTGTCCTTGCATGCTACCTGCTTGGCATCCGTCTCCAAAGCTTGCCCTGTGTGATCACCTACCCATTTCTTGTCTGCTTTTCTGTGCCAGCGGTGAGTCCGGCGGCGGCGGCGGCTGCAGCTGCAAAAGCAGCAAAATATGGTAAGGCTTCCTGAGTTGCTCAGCAGGGGGAAGGGGGGGGGGGGAGTCACATCGTGTGGTTCCACCCAGCTTCGCTGCTCTGTTCAGTGTCTGGACAAGCTCAGTGTCAGTTCCAAGTTCCTAGTCCTTAAGATGGGCAAGTTATACCCAGGCAACGCATAGGCTCAGAAGAGCTCGAATCAGCCTACTTTTTCCAGTGTTTGGGAGCATGTGCCATGTCCTCCCACTTACCACTCCTCCCCAGTGGCAAAACCAGAATAATGCATTCTGAATAATAATAATAATAAAGAAAAATAATAAGGCATCGCCAGAATAATAAAGCCGTCACCCTTCTCATGGTGGCTGGAGGAGCCAGTAGCAGCCAGTGTGGCCTCATTCAGGGAGGCCAGTGCAGAGCAGCAACTCATGCAGGGGGGCAAAAGGAACCCCGTGAAAGCTGCTTGCTGAGACGCAGCGCTGCTTCCAGGGAGGCTGCACGACCCACTGCAGAGCCACAGGGATGTGTCTTGCCTCCAAGACGGGGTGGATGGGAAGATGAGCCCAGAGCAGTGGCTCGTGCGGAAACGCACCAACGGCTTCTCCGTGGGGCTGCCCTGGGTTGGTTCCCACCGTGCACAGAGCCGAGCCCACCCAGAGATGCTCAACAGATCGCGTGTGGGAACGAGCCCTCCAGCTTCATGTCTTCTCTCCCAGGACTGCTCCCGCGTGGCATCGGAGGCGTTCCAGGTGGGGCTGGCGTCGGAGGCGTTCCAGGTGTCGTCGGAGTCGGCCCAGGTGGCGTTGGTGTTGGAGGCGGCCTTGGCGTTGGAGCTGGGGGCATCCCAGGTGGCATCGGCCTTCCAGCTATCCCAGGTCGGTGGGCAGAGGGCAGGGTGGAAGTCCTCGGAGATCTCTCGCTAATTTGCGATGGCTCGGGCAAGTGTTTCCGAGAGGGCAGAATGCAGCAACAGGAAGGCTGAAATTAGATGGCCAGAAACTGCAACATTTCAAAGACCGGAAGGGACGGTTTCTGCCCAGCCCATTCTGTGTCTGCAGACTGTTGGGTGCCTTTTTCTGCTCATTGGATTGATGACTCTGAAGAACTGTTGCTTTTGCTTGCAAGCACGCAGCTTATTCATGCATGTATCCGTGAGCATGTGATTGTGCTCATACGCACTTGCATGTGTGCGCATTCGCACGAGGGCCTCTGTGCAGTCCCCTGCCCGAAGCAAGATACCAGCCCACACATCCAGCGAAGCCACGTGGCTGGGAAACAGCTTCGTGGTGCAGGCCCGGGAGTCGGATGCACAGAGGGCTCAGCCACTTTGCATCTGTTGTGACTTTCTCCAGCACCCCTGGGTGGGGAGAGGGAGCAAGTGTGGGTTTTCTGGCGCACGCCGTTCAGGAAGCCAAACCAGCCGCTGGATCGTGCACTCAGGGGAGGGGAGTCGGGCTCCCGGGCGGCTTTCTGCCGCCACCTGGTTTGCTCTCGAACAGGCAACGGCTGCCCCACGCCCCTCCGGAGCTCTGTTTCCCAGGAGGGAAGGAAGCCGGTAGGAGAGCGTTGCTGGCGTGGCCCCACACTGGCCTGCCTTCCCAGACCTGCCTCCAGGACATGGCGACGGGGCAGTCGTGATGCGCCCAGCTGCCCGAGGGGCCGCAGCGCCACTGCTGCTCACCGGTGCTTGCCTGGCGTGCGCTCTGGACGGCTCCGTGGCCTCCAGGCTCTCCTCAGGGGCTCTAGGGGCCATGCACAGCCCCGGAGATCCACCCAGCCTGACTTCTCCGCTCCTCTTGCTGAGAGGAGGAGAGGAGCGCCACGGGGCCCTGCCTGGGCCAGGACTCTGTCTTTGGAGGGGGCGTAGCTCCTTTTTGCGTGCAGGAAGCAGCGGGCTCCATTTGCAGCAGCATCTCATGGTGAAGTCAGAAGAACTCCTGCGAAAAGCCGGGGGTTCTGCTGCCACCACAACCCAGCGCTGCCGGCTGTACCGGGCTGGATGGGCCAAAGGGGCCGAGGCAGCAGAACACACCTTCCTGCTTTCCTCTTTTGCTTAATTCAGAACCATGAGGACTAGAATCCTCCTTTAGTTTTGAGGGAGAAACGCAGTCCAGTGGCAGACCCCTGCTCTGCGTGCAGGAGGCCCTGGGTGGATCCCCAGCAGCCTCGCTCTGTGGACAAACTCCTGCTATGCAAGCTCGCTGCAGGGGCCGGGGGTGGGGTGGGGGGGGTGCAGCCGAAAGCGCTTCCTAATGTCCCTGTGTGCCAACAGGACCTGGGAGTGCGGCGGCGGCCGCGAAGGCGGCGGCGAAGGCGGCAGCCTATGGTGAGCGAGCCGCGCCTTCTGCCGTGGCCCAGGGGCCCCGTGAGAGTCGTTGGGGCCATTTGAACGTGGGGGCGCAGGGCCCTGTGAACGGCCGGATCGGGTACAGGAAGCACACTGCAGGCCGAGGTCGGGGCAGCCCAGGGAGGCCCCCTGAAGCCCCCCATGCCGCTCCTACCAGCCCCACAGCAGTAGCCACCGAGGCTGGCGACAGGGCCTCCAGAGACCCCGGGACTGCTCTCTGAAACGGCCCCCGGGCCCGGCTGGAGGAGGGAGACGCTGCGCAGAGACACGTCCGTGCGTGCGGAGGGCTGGGCTCCTCCTGTCTCGTTTAGGCGACGCTCGTCAATGAACAGGCACTGTCCTGGCTACTGTTGGCGACTGTCCACGCTGCCGCCAGGCACTCCGGACCCCCAGGCGCCTGGGCCAGTCAGCTGAGCTTAGAGGGCCTTCTGCCCCATGTGCTGAAGCTGTGACAGGGAGCCCCCCGCCTCCCCCTTGCTATGAGCCGGGGCGCCCCAGCCAGCCGTGGGAGGCAGCACCCAGAGCGTCGTCCCTGGGCCCAGCGCTCCCCGATGCGCTAGGCTGGAACTCCCACATGGGGGAAGCGATCATCACGCCAGACGGGGGTGGCTGACATTTCAGGACGCCCAGAATCAGGCAGCGGGGAGGGGGGACCCCAAGTCGCAGGTGCCTCTTCGGAGGGCCCCGGCGCACCATTCTCTTCCCGCAGATGAAACTGGCCGGGGCCAGGAAAATGGCGCGCAGGCCACAGCGAGCGAAGCGCGGCAGGAGCGGCACTTCCTCAGCTGACCCTTTCTCCCGGCCTTTGCTTTAGGGACTGGAGTGGCCCCTGGCTACGGGCCACTTGCTTTGGTGCCCATCTCCAGAGGGGTAGGACCCGGGGGAGTCGCACCTGGGGGAGTCGCACCGGGGGGAGTCGCACCCCGAGGCGTTGGACTTAGCCAGATAGGTAGGCTGGGCTTGCCGATGCGCCACAGCCCCTCCCTCCTGAGCGCGCCGCCCGGCAGGGGAGGCGGGTGGCCTTGACATCCGTGGGCAGTGCACCCACCCCAGTCTTCAGCCTGGGCTTCAAGGGAGCCCCGAAGGTCCCGAAGCGATTCTGGGAGGAGGTGCGCACCCAGCCCTGCTGACGCTGGGGGCAGTGGCCGCCCCGATCTGGCCCTCCGGAGCACCCCCGGTGGCAGCGGTGAAGGCCCGGGGCCGCCTGGGTCCCCCTCCAAAATGCTGGTGGCTTGCTGGTTTCTTGGGCTGTGCGCCCGCCCGCCTTCCCAAGGGGCCGAGGCCGTGCCTGGCTGCAGAGCTTTGCATGGCATGGTGCTGGTGCCCCCCCCCGGTGCCCCCTCCGCCCCAGGATGCGGCTCCCAAGAGCTGCTCCGGAGTGGAATTGCCCCAATCTGAAGGACTTCGGCCCCCCAGACGCATCAGGCTGCCCCCATCACCCACTGCACCCCTCCGCAACACATCCGTCCGCGTCAGCTGTGCCTCCACCGCCCCGTGACCCACCGGACGATGAAGCAGAATCGGTGCGGGCGGTCCTGAGCCTCGCCCTGTCCTTCTCTCTCCTCAGCTCCAGGAGGCGCAGCAGCAGCGGCCTCTGCAGCAAAAGCAGCCATGAAGGCGGCGAAATACGGTAGGGGGCTGCTTCCCCCTCAGGCCCATGGAGGCGGTGGGGAGGCACTGGCCAATGCTTTGCCATCCCTGGGAAACCATGCGAGCGCCCCCACAAAAAGGGGGCGCCCCGAGCGGCGGGTGCCTGCCGAGATGGGGCGGCACAGAGAGGGGGCCGGGCAGCTCTGTGGAGTCCGGGGCTCCCAGCCCCACCTTGCGCCTGTGCAGAGCTGCCTCTCTGCGCCCAGGGGAGTCGTGGCGCTGTGCCGCTGGATGGCTCCCCTCCGGGGGCTGGCTGGGGAGAGCGCGGCGGGCGCTTGCCGGCCGGGGGTGCAGTGGAGAGGCCTCCGCCTCAGGCAGCAGCTTGGCACGGACTGGAAGCCTCTTCTGCTTAGCACGGGCGCCCGGGGGGTGCCTCTCCTCACCCCGGCTTTGTCCAAGCAGGTGCGAGGGGCCTGGGGCAGGCCGCCGGCACCGGTGTCGGGCTCGGTATCGTTACCGGAATCGGGCTAGGAGGCGGCGGAGCCGGTGTAGGTAAGCCGCTCTGCGGCCCGCCCTGCCCGCCCAGCGTGTGCCTCCGGTGGCGCAGCGCTGTCCCCCGCTGCCTCGCGGAGGGGCCAGCTGCCCGGCCACGTCGGGGTGTGCTGCGACGGAGCCGCGCGTCGTTCCCGGGACGCCCGTGGAGCCGCAGGGCCTCCGGCCGGGCAGTGTGCCCGGCCTGCCATGGCCCAGGGCCTCGCTAGCTCGTGCCCGCCCCCAGGCGGCCCTCGGCGCGACGTGCGTGCTGACTTCTCCATCTGCCCCTCAGGGCCCGGCTCCGTCCCAGCAGCCGCGGCAGCCAAAGCAGCGGCAAAGGCAGCCAAGTACGGTGAGTCTCGCGCAGGTCTCCCCTCCCCGCAGCCCCCCGCCCACCAGGCTCGTCTGTGGAAGCCATGCCTTCCTCCTCGCTGTGCGCACCACCAGGAGCAAACACCACGGGATCGGCACGAGGAGCCGCCAGTTGCCTCTGGAGGCGTGCGAGCCACCCACAGCGCGTGCCGCCGGGCTTGCCCTTCCAGCCCGCCAGTTCACAGCAGGCGGGTTCTGAGGATGTGTCGGCAGGGTTTTTTCCCTGATTTAGCACCACTTGTTCCTAAAAAATGCAGAAAATAAGAAGGCCGCAGGCCACACTGTGGGCGTTCCCCATCGGCTCGCGGTGCACAGGTGCCTTTCGCGGGGATTGGTGCCTTCTCTGGAGTGTGGCTGCGCCGCTGCAGGCCAGCGCCCTCGAGCAGGTTCTGTCAGTGAGCCGATGACGGAGGGAAAGTCACTTGATGCTTCAGCCCCCAGCATCCACACCCCGCAGTCCCCTGCACGGCCAGGACAGCTTTTCCAGAAGAACCAGGACATTCAAACCAAGGTTAGACATGCTGAAAGACAAATGGCGACATGCCGTCTGACAAAGAGGAAATAAAGAGAAGGCGGAAACAATATATTCTGCAGAAAAGAGGAAAGGATGCCAGGTCCCTTTGAAGGGAGATCCAGTTAGGAAGAGCCTGGAATATCAGAAAATGAAGGGAAAGCTGCTCTGAACCCGCCTGCAAGAAGCAGGTGCCCAGAGCTGGCGGGATGCTGAAGAGCCGCTCCTGGCTGATCAAGCCAAATCCCAACATGAACATGCCAACAAATCTGGTCACCACAGATGACCCTCAGCCTCCAATGTTCAACATGCATTCCAAACCCCGAGAAAGGAGATGCAGGCGGTGCTGCAGCCGCTGGATCGTCGCGCTGATTTCCCATGCCAGCAAAATTGTGCACAGGATGTTCCCTGTATGAAGCAGAAAGCGGGATTCTGAAGAGGCGTCCAGAGTCATATCACAACTATACTTTAGCAGGCATATACTAGAGCACACCAAAGAATTTCGGGAGCAGATCGGTCTGTGCTTCAAAGCCGCTTTGGCCGTGTGGATCCCGAGCAGATATGGGTAGTCTTGAAAGAAACGGTTGCGCCTCCACAATTTTTTGTCCTGATGTGAAACATGCAACACAGACAAGAAACTGCTGTGAGCACAGAATGGTTTCCCATACACGGAGATGTCAGAGCAGGATGTAATTTATCTCCCTAACTGCAGTACGAGTCATAAGGAGGGCTGGATTAGAATTAGAGGGAGGAGTGAAAATTGGTGGAAGATACTTCAGCACTTTAAGATATGCAGATGATACTGTTTTACTGGTGGAAAAACCGATGGATTGAAACAACTCCTGAGGAAAGTGAAATAAAAAGTGCCAAAGCAGGTTTGCAGCTGCACATCGGAAGAATTAAGGTCATGATGAAAGCGGAATCGCGCAGCTTTAGTGTCAATAATGGAGAGATTGAAAGATTTTACAGACTTCAGCTCAGTCACTGATTCAAAGGGCAAAGAAATTCAAAGAACACTGAGATTTAGAAGGGCAACAATGAAAGAACTGCAAAAGATGCTCAAGCTGAAGGCAGTTTCTCAGGGGAGCATGCCCAAGATCACCCACACTGCTGTATTCCTGACCACGGTGGGTGGATGTGAAAGCTGGGCAGTGAAGAAAGCTGGCAGAAAGGAAGCAGCTGCGTGGAAACAGGATTCGGGTGTTCGAAGCAGGGTGCTGAGGAGAGCTCTGGAATACCCCGGACTGACAGAAAGATAAGCAGGTGGATCTGGGATCAAATCAAGCCAGAACTTTCCCCGGAAGCAAAAATCGAAGCAGTTGGGACTTCAGGCACATCATGAGAAGACAAGACTCCCTGGGGAAGATAACCATGCCTGGGAAAATAGAACGGAGGAGGAGGAGGAGGAGGAGATGGAGACCAGCCAAGAGGTCGATCTCTTTCCTAGGGAAGCCGCAGCTTGGACTACCAGGTGCTGAGCAGGGCTGTGAAGGAAAGGGCCTTCTGCCACCCATTCACAGGGTGGCCACAAGGCGGAGGGAGCGTGCTGGCCTGGGCGCAGAGGTGCAGTGTGTGGGGCTTCCCTCGAGAGCCGCCCAGAAGGCCCAGTGGGCGCAAGCGGGTTGGCCGCCGGCCGTGGCGTGCAAGGCCTGCCCTGGGAGCCGAGCCCTGCCCAGGCTCCGGCCAAGCGGGGGCCCTAATGGTCGCGGCCCGAAGAGCCGGACACCCAAGGGGCCACGCTGACCGGGCGTGAGGCCTGCGCAAGAGGCCCTTTGCGGGCATGGGGCCCCCTGAGGCCAGGCGGTCTGGCCCCCGTGGCGGGGCTTTCCCTCATGCTGCTCCTGCCATTCGGGATGGGCCAGTTGCCCGGCTTGAAAAAAGTTACGAAGACGCATCTTTTTCACCTCGCCTCTTAGAAGATGGCATTTCAATCTTCTTCATGGTTTTCTCTCCCAGCGGGGACGGGCGCTGACGTGGGGTGCGCTGTGCCCCATCACCTGCGGCCCCGAAGGTGGCTGTTTCTGGGGCCTGGGTCTGCAGGTCCCTGGGCTCTGAGGCCGGGTCCAGTCGCAGCGGACCCACTGAGGGGCACACCCCAGCTGGGCGGGAGCGGTGTCCGCAGCGGGGGCCCTCCAGCAGGCCCTCTTCCAAGCAGCTGCGCCAGAGAGGCGTCCTTGAGGGACTTGCACGGGGCCCCAGTTCGGCGTTCCCGTGGCCGCTGGAGCTCCCCAGAGGCCATGCCCTTTCCCCGGGCCCCGTTCCTCTGTCCCTGTCGCCAGCCGTTTGGTTCTTTCCCAGACTGGTGCATTGCAAAAGGCTCCGAGACGAGCAGGGAGCACTTCCCGCTGCGGCACGCCGGGGTGCCGGGGTTTTTGGGCCACTCCTGTGGCTTGGCCTGCGAGAGCTGCTCCAGCGAGGATCCACCCTTTGGCCTGGGAGCGGTTCTGCCCTCCCAGCCCCTGTGCCATGGGGAGGATGCGGGGCTGGAACCAAGCAAAGGGACCAGCTGCAGAGGCAGTGCAGGGATGCCGTGATGCACAGAACGAAGTTCTTGCCATTAAAGTGGCATTCGGTGGAGCCTGCAGAACTGCTGCGAGCATCTTCTCGGTGGGAAACCCATCCGCCTAACTTGAAACGTCGTCCATTTCTGCCTAGGGGCTGCAGGAGGTGGAGTCGTGCCGGGAGGTGGAGTCGTGCCGGGAGGCGGAGTCTTGCCGGGAGGCGGAGTCGTGCCGGGAGGTGGAGTCGTGCCCGGTGGCGGAGTTGTGCCCGGTGGCGGAGTCGTGCCCGGTGGCGGAGTCGTGCCCGGTGCAGGTACGCCCTGGCTCCTCCCGGGCCACCCAGGGCCACTCCGGCAGCTCTGGCGGTGTGGCCAGTCCAGTCCCATCTGGAGGCCAAAGGCAGCTGCCAGGAAGAGGCTCTGACCAGGGCTGTCTCCGATCCTCCCACAGGAATCCCCCAGATTGGAGTGTACCCGGGGGCCAAGCCGCCTAAATATGGTACGTGTGGGGAGAAGAACGCCCTTGCCACGTGGCTTGTCATGCTCCCAGGCGGAGCGCCAGCTTGGCATACGAGGCTGGCGCTGCAGGGGGATTGGTCGCTCCACTAGCTTAGCCTCTCCTTCGGAAAACGGCTCCCGTGGCCCCCACAGCATCGCCCACTGGGAAGCGCCTGCCCTCCACCCCTTTGCAGGCGAGCGGTCCAGCCCCGTTCCCAGCCCGTGCCTTCGATCCGCATGCTGCACGCTGGCGGGCCCAGCCCCGGGTGCACAGGGGCGGCCCGCTGTCGCCACTCGAGGGGCACGTGTCCCAGGCCGGCTTTGCTGGTCCCGGGACCTTGCGAGCCTCAGGCCGTTCCCAGGCCGGGGCGCAGTGCAGGAGCCCGGTCGGTCGGGACACTGCCCACCTGCCCTGCGGCCCACCCCAGACGGAGCACGCGGTGGGGCCACCCGCCCTCGGGGGGCAGCTCTCCAGGGCCGCCTCCCGGGCCGCAAGGCTTTCTGGTCGCCCCTCTGTCCATCCGCCGCCCCTGCGTGGCTGCGAGCGGGGCACCCCCCCTTGCCGCCCCTCCCTTGAAGGCAGAGACGGTGCCACTGGGAAAGGTGCGTCAAGGCTGAGCTTGCGTGGCACGCAGGGTGTGAGCCGAGTCCGGGAGGCAGAGGGGCTGGCCCTGTGCTCTCCGGAGGCTCTCGGGCCGCTTTCGTTGGCGGCAGGGCCGAAGGCAGCTGGGCAGGAGGCGTGCGGCTGGCCGGCCCAGCCCGGCGGGGGGGCAGCCGCCTGTCGTCGGAGGGGGGGCCGGGCGTGCCCGCAGGCTCGCGGCGAGAGGTGCTCTGCTGAGACTTGCTCCGTTCCCTGACAGGAGTCCCAGGAGCTGGTCTGGGCGGTGCCGGTGTGCCGGGTAAGGCCGCGGGGGGGCTCCTCGGGGCAAATGCAAGTGGCTGGGGGGCTTCCCTGCTCTAGCACCGGGCGTGCCCCTCCCTCACCCTTTGGAAAGCCCAGCTGCTGTGTGGGGCTCTCTCGGGCCACCCACGCCAGGTCCACGGACCAGGGGGCAGGGCTCTCCCGTCAGCCAGGCACCCCTCCTCTGCTGCCTCTGAGCTCTGCTGCCCCCGCGCAGCGGCCGGGCCTGGAGGGCACGGGCCGTTCCCAGCGCTGCGTCGTGTGGCTTGGCCAAACAGTGGCTCCCGGGGAAAGGCAGCAGCCAGAAGGGCTTGCCAAGCCGCCGAAACACTGCTGCCTCCATCCGGGGCCCCCCGGGGGTGGGTGGCAACCGCGGTGCGCCCGGGGCTTCCAGGGGACCACGGTGGGCTCCTGAGTTCTTCCCGCTTTTTCCCACAGGCCTCGGAGGTGGTGCAGGAGGAGGATTTGGCACCCCTGGAGTGGCAGGACCCAGCTATGGTGGCCTGGGGGCCGGAGGGCTGGCACCTGGTGTGTAGACGCGGCTCCCTGGGGTTCGGGAGGCCTCTTTCCCTCCCCTGTCCCTGCTTATGGCAGTGAGAAAGATGCACAGGCTCCGTGGCCGCCGGGCCCAGGCCTGCCGAGAGGGAACATGGTTGTCCGTGCGGACATTCCCATCTGGGGCACTTTGGGGGGGGGGGGGGGGTCAGTGCAGAGCTCTTGACTCTGCCAAGAACTCAGTGATGCAGACGGGCGTTCCAGGAGTGGAAAAGAGTCGGCCCCCAGGCCACGCAGCCACCTAAACTCTGTACGTGCAGTTTTCTGTGTGCAATTTTAGGAATAATCAGGGGCGTTGATTAAACTTCAAAAGCCAGCCAGTTCATTTCTTATGTAAATCATCTCCAATAAATTACTGAAAGGAGTTGCAACTCGTCTGCCATCATCCCAAGCCAGCGGAGCGTCTGTTCCCTGAGTGTAAGGCCCCGTGGGGAGAGACGTTGCGGGAGAAGACGGCAGCGGCCTTTTCCTTCGCCTTGTGCCCCCCTCAAAACTTGCGTAGCCGTGAAGTTTAGGGGAAAAGCTCTTTTGGGGGCAGTGAATGTTTGGGCCCTGCCGATCCTCCGGAGCTGCCGCTCTCCATGCGGAGCCGGGCTGCACTGGCCCAGCCCAGCCACCCTGCCCACCTGCTCCTGGAAGGCTCTTGCCCCGCTGACCTGCTTCCCCACACAGAACTTTGCAGGAGGGCCTGAGAAGGCCGCGTCCCCCTCCGAGCGCCCAGGGCTGCGTCCATCCTTTCCTCCCAGCGGAAAACCTGCTAAGAGGGAAAAGATGGCGGCACCGCAGAGGGAGTTGCTCTGAGAAGGGAGAGCACCTCCACCTCCGAAGGCCTGCGATCCATTTGGCGCTGCTTGGGGGTCCTGCATGTATCCCGCTTTTTCTTCGGAGAAGTCCAAGGCGCACACTGCTTCTTTCTTCGAAGAAGCGGTGAGATAAGCTGTGCCCCCCGGCCGTGGAAGCGGACCCAAACTTGCTTGGGGTACTTCACAGGGTCCCTTGGGAGGCAGGGAGCTTCCCTGCACCTGAACTTTGCGGGAGCATTTTGCAAATATGTGAAACAAAATTAACACCTTAAAAAAGGCAAACGAGGAATATTCATGTGTCATGCTGCAAGGAAATATATGTGATCAGAATCCACTAGTGGCTTTCTTTGGGTTGTGATTCCAACCCAGTGAAGGAGCAGCTATTTCACGTCTGGTTTAATGATTTTGAAAGATTTCTTCCCCAACCACCAGACAAACTGCAACGTGCAGGCCGTTTCGGCATAAAGCCGTCGTCGGTCTGCAGATAAAACCGTCCGGTTAAAAGCGCCGCGATCGCAGCTTGTGAACGGCGCCTCGAAGAGGCTCACGGGCTGCGCAAATCTGAGAAGGAAACGCAGGGAGCCGTTTTGCTAAGCACTGCCTTGCCTACCTTCCGCCCTCTCTCCAGTCTGCAGACTGCAGTCCCCATCATCCCCAGCCAACTTAGTCTGGGTGGGGAACAGCTCTGATCAGCCAATGATGTGTGACCACCCCCCCGGCCCGGTGCCTGGGGGTGGTCCTGAATCGCGCGGGGGGGTCCGTCACGGGCGCCCCTTTCGCTTGCGCAGCCGGCGTCTCACCTTCTCTCTCTCTGCCACGCAGGGCTGCAGTATCCCGGGGCTGGTGGCAAACCCCCCAAACCAGGTAAGCGGTGCGGTCGGGAGGGACTGGCAGGTGGGGCAGCATCACAGGCCGGGGCAGGCGTCCCACCCCAGCAGGGTCCCTGGACATGGCCCCGCACACCCCTCGCGGGCGACCCGGACGAGGGCAGTGCTGGAAAGAGGAGTGGAGAGGCACGGGCCGCCCCTTGCCCCCAGGTGGCCACTGCTGGGCCAGCCGTGCCTGTGACCGGCCCGCCGGGGGGGGGGGCTCCCGTGGGAGGGGTTCGTGCCCACTGCTGTGCCAGCGCCAACACAGTCCGCAGGGCCACCCGTGGGGCTCTGGAAGAAGGCGCACGCCCCAGGGAAGGGGGTGCAGTTCCATGGGAACGGCCCGAGTCCCGGGTTTTCCGGAGGCTGCTGCGGCACCGGGCTGCCCCCTCCCTGGCCCCCCCGGCCCCATGCAGCCGCTCGCAGGGCCTCGCCACTGACGGGGCGCCTTTCTGTGTCGCCGCAGGTTTCGGGGTCGGCGGTCCCCTAGTGGGTGAGTGGATGGGCAAGCGCCGGCTGGGCTGGGCTGGGCTGGGCTGGGCTGGGCTGGGCTGGGCTGGGCTGGGCTCGGCTGCTGTCCAAGCGCACTGGGATGGGCCGCTGAAGGCGGGGGCGGGGGAAATGGAGCTCTGACCTGCAAACCTCTCTGTTCAGGGGCGTCGTGGTGATGGAGGATGCTCTGCACCTCCTCGGGGGCTTTCCTGTGTGCCACTTAGTCCCGGCCCCTGCGCAGGCACAGGGGCTTGCCGTGCCCTGTCCCTGGAGGGTCAGCCCCAGACGCACAACATGCCCCCGCCCCCTCTGTGGGGACTCCTCTGTGGGGAGTCCAGCCCAGAACCTGCCCAAAACCCTGCGGGCAGCACCCCCTGGTTGGGTCGGGTGCGGGGAGGAGCAGCTGAGCCCCCCGGGTGGGCAGCGCCCATGGGGGCAAGCGCAGGCTGCGGCAGACGCACTGGGGGCCAGCCGGGGGGCCAGGCCTTGCCCCAGGCTGCTCTGGGGACGCTCTCCGCCTCCCGGCTTCCCCTTCCCGCGGCGCTCCCCTGACGCCTCCTCCTTCCTTGCAGCGGGCAGCCAAGGCTTCGGATACTCCCCCATCTTCCCAGGTACGTTGCGTGGGCCAGCCGGGCCCCGCGTGGGGTGGGCAGCGGGCTGGAGACGGGCCCTCGGGCGCGCCCCCGGGGCGGGGGGCGGGGGGCGGGTGGGCTTGGCGTGGGAGGGGGCCGGCCGGCCGGCGGGGCAGGGCACCCACTGGGTTGACGAGGGTCCCCGTCTGGTTTTGGTTTGCAGGTGCAGGAGCTGGCGGCCTTGGGGGTAAGTGGCGTCTGGGGTGGGGGTGAGGCTCTGCCCACGCACCCTGATCACCCGCACACGCCACCCTCTGCTTCTTCCCTCCCACAGAAGCATCTGCCAAGGCCTACAAAGCACTGGGCTACAGAGGTACGTGCGCCAGCCGGCCGCCTCGACGCTGTCGGCCCGGGGGCTGAGCTGCCGGGGTCGGTGGGGCAGCTTCTCACGGTGCCCCGCGAGAGCAGGGAGGCACGGCCCGGCCGCGGGTGCCCACAGACCACCCCTTGGGCCCCCCAGGGGTGCTCGACGATGCCTCCCCCCATTGCCTTCTGGGAGCGGGCGAGCCACGGCTGCCGTTTCAGGCCTGGGCTCGCCTCAGCCAGCGCCTGCATGGCAGCCATTTGAAGAGTGCCCACAATTCTCTCAACACCCGCGAATGCTCCCAGGCTCCGACGCGCAGCGCATCCTCCGCCGCTTGACTGCGGCTGCAGCGAGGACCAGGAGCGGCATGGAGGCCGAGGCAGTTCGGCTCTGCGCGGCCTGAGCGCTCCCCCCGCAGCCCCGCTGGGCCGGAGGGAGCCTTGGGGGTCGCGGGGGAAGGCCAGCCTGTTTGAAGCCCGCCTCTCCTGGGTCACTGGCTCTTCAGAAGCAACCTGGGGGTCTACATTGACTGGAGCACCGAATCACCCCCACTGGCACTCTGGAGCGGGAGGGGGGCACCAAACCTCCTTTTTCAGGGGTTCTGTGGAACAGTTTCACAGTTATTCAAAGAATGATGTGTTTCAGAAACCCCCTTTTAAAGTTTAGTTTTTTCCAATATCTAAAGATGTTCCAGTTTGCCATAGAAATTGGGAATATATTTGTGGATTTTTTTCTGGTGGGCGGGGGTTCAGTAGAAATTGTGCATGAATTTATTTTTGTTTTCTATTTATGCAATAGAAATGGGACATTCCTTTGTTTTGTCATTAAGATTTTTGCAGTGCAGACGGGACATCCATTTGCGTTTTTACTGTTGCAACTGAAAGTGGGCACGCCTTTGCTTCCTCTGCCTCATTCTCCCAGCTGAAATAGCATGTGAATTTGCCTCCTTTTTCCCCTCTTTTTGCAGTCGAAATTAGACATTCAGTTCTGTGTGTCCCCTATTTCGCCAATAACCTTGGAAGGCTCATTCCAGTTTGAAGTGGCCACCGAGCTGCCCCAGGGCCGGTTGCAAAGGCGTGCCCACGGAGCCCTGGGGAGGCGAGGCCCCTGGTGTCGCAAGCCCCTGACCGTGCCCCCTTTTCCCGCAGGTAGCATCGGACGCAAGCGGAAATAGCTTGGACAGACTGCACACTACTCACCTCATGAACTTTGGTGCTACTGCCTGGTCTCGAATGTACATCCCCCCCCACTCTGAGAAAAGCGGAAATTTCACCACCACCACCACCACCACCACCACCACCACCGCTGCCACCGCCGCCGTTGTGTGCCTCCCCCGCACCCGCAACCAGCCCCCCTCCCACTCACTGGTGCTACACAGCCACCCTGCAGGGAGCCCCCCTTCTGCTCCCTGGGGGGCCTTCGGTGCTGCAGCCATGGTGGGCTGCTCTGGGAGGGGGCACTGCCCTAGCACTTTAACCCGCTCCTGAACCCTGTGCCCTCGGGCTGGGGTCAGCAGCCGCCGGCCAGTCAGCCCAGCTTCCTCTCAACTCCGTCCCCGCGGGCCCGCACGCCTCCGTGTGGGGCCGCCGGCCGGCACCAGCCCCCTACTGGGGGGCTCCTCTGCGCCCCCAGCACGCTGCCCACGGACAGGGCCGGAGCGGGCAGAGCGGGCAAGCCGCCAACCCTGGGGGACTGGCCCACATCCAGCGTCCACCGCCAGGCCGGGGCAGATCAGCACACGTGGCCAGGCCGTCTCCACCTCGCGACCCGAGTGAATGGGGCACCCGGGAAGCCTGCCCACCACCAGCAGGCCGTGCGCAACATCTTCATGTTTAATCACTTCGATGTAACTGGGATGGGACACTTTTTTTATAAAGGAGAACATAACTACTTTCCAAAAAAATTAAAATTTTTACTTTAATAAAACCCTAATAAGATAAAACCTGACTAATAAATAACTTTTTAAAGGAAGCTCCGCTCTGTCGTGCTCTCTTGTCCTCCCCCCCACACCCCCCCCTGTCCATGTCGGCTTGCGTTTGAAGCAGGCAGGTGCTGAAGGGGGTCTCTGGAGCACACGCCCCGATGCCCTCAAGCGGAAAGCAGCGCAACATCCAAGCTGGCCTGCCAGGGCCTGGGGGCGGTGGGGGGGCTGCTGCCTCGTTCACCGCCTGCTTGTCCGACGTGGCACTGGGAGGGGCTGACCACTGCCGAAGTTAAAAAACCAGCCCCGACTGCTCCTTCGGAGTACAGATGCTGAAGCTGAACTCGAATCCTTTGGCCTCCTGGTGAGGAGGGACCCTGAGGCTGGGAACGGTTGAGAAGGGGCAGCAGAGGATGAGAGGAGGCAAGATGGATGGTGTCACTGATGCAGCTGAACTCCAGGAAACGGGGGGCAGGGGGGCCCGAGGGGCTGTGGCCCGTGGGGGGTGGGGAGAGTCAGGCATGCCTTTGCAGCAAACTTCGGCTGCCGTGTGTCCAGGACCAGGACCAGCCTTGTGGCTTGGGAGCATGGGGTCCACTCTTGGGTGCTGAAGCTGAAGAAGGGCCAGGAAAGCCCAGAGGCACTTGGCACCGATTCTCACATTCAGGGGTGCCCAGAACCCCTGCTGAGCCAGGGACTGGAGGTGGCTGCCCCAAGACGAGCAAAGCACAGGCCGGGATCCCCATAACTGCTCGGTTACCCTTTGCACTGGAACAGGGCTGGGAATTTCCCTCCCATCAGGAGCCCCTTGAAAGGGCCCGCTCCAGAAGCCCTGGCCCTGCCCTGGACGTGCCCCCGTGGCCCCTCGGTCATGCAGGCCGAGACCAAACCTTCATGCCCACGTGGAGCCTTGGGCCAACGTCTTCCGGGAGGATGGATGGAGGAGAAGGGACAGGAAGAGCCTTTGGGATGAGCAAGCCGAACGTGCAGGCGCAGGAAAGCACAGGTGGAAGAAGTCCCTCCTGAAAGGCAGGGAGGGAAGGGCAGCCTGTCACCCGTTGTGCGGATGGCACAGAAGGGCGGCTCCGGTACAGGAAGCCAGAGCAGCGTTCACACTGCTCTTGCTCGTTAGGGAGACAGCAGAAAAGAGCCGAGAACGCGAACAGAGAAAAGTGCACAGAGCTTCAGCTGGGAAAGGAACCAAAAGCATGGCTGACACTGAAGGATACCTGGCTTGCAGCAGCACAGGTGTGCAAACAAGCTCGGAGGTGCAGCTGATCACAAGCTGACTGTGAAAGAGCAGCATAAGGCAGCTACTGAAACCTCCTGCGGCAATTTTGCATGGCAAAATTGTTTCCAAATCAGGAGGGGCTCGCTCTCTCCATTCTCCCCTGACAAGACCTCTCCTCAAATACTGTGCCCATTTCCAGACACCCCATTTGGAGAGGGGGTGCCCCGAGCCTACTAGGATTTTTCTCCTGCTTAGACATGCATGGGACAGCACCCTAATCCTAACACCGCATAGAGACAGAGAAACAGAGTGGGTCAGACGAGACCCCTGCCCCAGCCGGTTCCCCCAGTGACATGCACCACTAACGCCTCGCCCAGAGCCAGTCCCGGACTCAGGTTGGCGCAGCTATTTTTATTTCCCACAATTACCAGGAGCAACACCACATCAGGGACCTCCTGAAAATTAAGATGGGAGCGAGAGCAGGAGGTCTGCTGGGGCGGGGAAATAAGAGGGGCTGTGGGCAGTCTGGATCAGGCCCGAGGCCCAGCTGGTCGGGCCTTCTGTCCACACCACAGTAGATCGTTGCCCCGTTCTGTGATCTCCCGGCTGGGACGACCCCGGGGCGCTCCATCCAGCCTGCGGCAAGAGGGGGACCGAACGCCCCCCATTTCCGGTTTGGGCACCCCCGCCAAGCTTTCCCCCCAGCGCCGTTTCCCCCGGGAACCAGCCACGACGACGCTTGTGGACGCGGCCCGCCGCGGCCGCCTTCCACCTGCCCGGCTCCCCCAGCTCCTGCCCAGGCGCGGCAGCCCGAACCGCAGCCCTGGACGCGCCCGCGAAGCGCGCTGCAGGCGGCCCAGAGAGCGCCCCCGTCCGCGGCGCCGTTCCCACGACCGCTCGCACGGAGGCCTCCCAGGCGTGGAAGCGGCGCGCCCGGGGCTTTGTCCTCACGCTGCCCCCGCCGGACGCTGGCGCGCTCCTGCCGGCGCTGCAGCTCGAATCCCGCCAGCATATCCCCGGATGGGAGTCTGGCTCCGGACGCGCCGAGCGGCCCTGTCCTCCGGATGCCCCGCTGCGCGGCGGAGGCCTCTGCAGAGCCCCGGTTTAGCCACCCCGGTGGCGCGGTCCTCGGCGCACCGGCCCCTTCCCCGCTCGCTCCCAAGCGGCTGAAGAGCGCGGCCGGCGGGCCCTCCCCGCTCCCGGTACCGGACCCGCCGCGCCGCGCCGCGCCCTCCCCGCTCCCGGTACCGGACCCGCCGCGCCGCTCCGCGCCGCGCCGCTCTGGGGAAGGCCGCCCGGCGCAACGCCTCCGGCAG
>NW_025336495.1:621667-666612 GCF_004798865.1 Varanus komodoensis | reverse complement strand
CATGCCCCCGCCCCGCCGCGGCGCACCCCCCGGGCAGGCCGCACACGCGCGGGGCGCCAGGCGGGAGGGGAGGGGAGGGGAGGGGCTGCGCGCGCGGCTGGCGGCGCGCCGGGACCCAGCGCCCCCGCCCCGCCGGTGCGGGCGAGAGGGGAGGGGCCGGGCCGGGCCGGGCCCTGCCGCGCACGCTGCAGCCTCCGGAGGAGGGGGCTCGGCTGGCTGGCTGGCTGGCCGCGCTGTGGACCCGCCTCCCGCGCTCCCCCCGCCCCGTCTTTTTTCCCAGGGCTACCGCGCAGTCGGCCCGGGCGAGTCCGCAGCCGGCGCCGTCGGTCCGCCCGCCCTGCCCCCTCCGCAGGAAGAGCCGCCGCCGCTGCTGCTGCTGCCCGAGGGGGCCAGGCGGGGGCGGCTGCATGAGGTTGATGCTGCTTTGCTGCACCTGGAGGGACGAGCCCATGGGAGAGGACGAAGGTGGGACCCGCCGCACGCGCGCTGCGCCCCTCGCCGGCCTCGGGCCTGCGTCCTGGGCAGGGGCCTCTGCGGGGACGGCTCCCCCCGAGCGCCTGCCCCTCTTTCGCGTGCATGACCTTGAACACCCGCGCCACCTCCCCGGCTCGCGCTGCATTGCGCGTAAACCCTGGTGCACACGTGCGCCGCGGGCTCCCAGCGCGCCCCTCCCCCGGCGGGGGGCGCTCCTAAAACAGAGGGGCTTTCTTGTGCCCCTGGCCCGTCGGAAGAAGCCCCGGGGCGCCCTCTTCTTCCTTGCCCGCCATCTCGCCCACTTCGCTTGCACCCAGGCCCTCCAGACCCACTGTGTTAGGAGCGCCCCCCCCGCCCGACCCTGGGAGACGTAAAGACAAGAGTGGTGCCTCTGAGCTCGTGCAGAGTACATTAGCTCCCCCCTCGGCCTGCCAACTCTCCAGGCTTCCAGCTCGTAGGCGTGACGAGCGACCACCCAGCCGCCCCCCAGCGCGCCGGGCCCGATCCGTGTGCGCTGTCCAAGGTCCTGACCTCTCTTGCAGCCTTTCCCGAAAACCAGCAAGCGGCGCATCCCTTGCGCAGCCGCCGTGCAAGCTGGGGTTGGGCAAGCTCGGGGTACGGGCAGTGCTATCCCTCTGCGACCCCCCCCCGCCCCCCCGAGCATATTTTTAGCAAAAGCCTTGAAGTAACAGCATTGTTGAGCGTTTGGTTTCCATGGTTTATTATGACAAACTGCATTTTGAAGTTTCCTTGCAATAGAACTTTTCCCGCTAGAACTGTTCGGCTTAAACCCACGGCGCTCATCAGTTCAGAACAGGGACCAGCTGTTCCCCAACACCCCCTCCCTGAGCTGCCTGCTTCCGGTCCCTCTGGTCCCAAGCACCAGTGGCAGGTGGGGAATCTGGGGCCAATGAGAACAGGGGTGGGGGCATGCCGTTTTTACTACTCAGCATGAGAAAAGCACTCGGCACATGCTCCAAGCACCCTCTCTCCTGGGTGATTGTTTCAAGAGCTTCAGGACTGAAACAGGCTTGGGTGGGCACGTGGAACCCTTGTGTGTGCAGGAACTTGCCAGCCTTGGCCTCACTGACCGCCGCCTGCAGCAGCCCCACACTTCCCCGTCACTTCCCTCCCCTGGTGGAACTGGGCCAACTCTGCTGTTATATAAGCAGATCAATTTATTGCCACCAGCTTTGATCACCCTTTCCATGTGTGACCAGTTTCTGGGCACCTGGGTGCAAAATACCCAGGGAAGGCTGCTCTGCACCTTCTCGTGGGCACCTGTTCCTTTTGTGCCCCATAGAAGCTGGGGATATTCCTGCCCCACCACCCCTTTCCCTGTTCGAGGACGGCCACTGCTCCCTCTCTGAGGCCCGGCTTCCACTCCACCCCCCTCGGTCATCCTCGGTGTGCAGGTTCTGGTCAGAGTGCCTGCTTGGGGGGAGAAATTGCTCTGCACATTCCCAGAGATACCCTGCCTCTCATTAGGCTTCAGGGCTACATTTGGGCAAGCAATGGATGAAAAAAAAAAAGCCTTGGCAGTGGGCTAAGAGGGGTGGGGTGGGGAGAGCCATGCAAGGAAAGAAGGTCGTGTGCAGCTGTGCTCTCTCTGGAGGCCTGGCAGCGTGCGGGGCAGCACTGCAGCATGGCCCCCCCCCAGATGTGATGGTGACCCCCACGTCTTCTTCACCCTCCAGGAAGTGACCTGCCAGTATGTGCAAGTTGCAGCCACGCCATCTACGACGGGCAATATCTGCAAGCCCTGAATGCCGACTGGCACGCAGACTGCTTCAGGTAGGCACTCTCTGGGCGGTTGCGCGACCGGAATGTGCGGCAGGAAATTATTGCACCGTTGCATTGCGTTTATTAGGTTTCTGTCTTAAGCAGCAGCTAGATCTTTCTAAGCAGTTTGCAAGACAAAACACCGAAAGATAAAACTAGGTATACAACCATTAGCAAGCAAGATTTAGAGGCAAGCTCACGGCAATACAATTAATACAACAATACAGTACAATATAATACAAGAATTGTAGGACTTCTGAAGAAGCCCACTGTCATGCCCTCGAAGATCTGGGAGGAGGAGAGGTTCTTCACCTGGTGCAAAACAATCCAAATGCCAGTGCCAGGCAGGCTTCTCTGAGAAGACTGTTCCACGGTTGGTGGAGGGGTCACCACGGGGAAGGCCTGGTCCTTGGTTGCCATCCGCCGACCCGTGGAGACAAGCCTCAGTCACTGTTCAGCTGGCAAAGGAGGAGCCCTCCACCCCGAGGCAAGGTAGGATGGGAGCGAAACAGCGTACAATAAGGACATCAGGGAGGCGGCCAGGAGCGTTCTGAAGGCCCATCTAGAGCTGCATCCGGATTCGCTGGTGGCCGAAAAGTGGCCTCTCGGAACCCCCTGAGCCAGGCCAGAGCGCAGCAGTCCTCCTCCGCCGTGGCACCGGATGTCCTGCAGAGGCCCCTTCCTCTCCGGGAGTGTCTAAGCCCCCCTCACACCTCTCTGGCATTCGTGGCCATTGGTATGTCTTGGCCAGTTTCTTGTCCCTTTCTATTCTGGATGGCACAGTTGCACCCAGTCTCACCCAATCTGGTGCCCTGCAGATGTCTTGGACTGCAACTCCCAGCATCCCCAACCGTCTCCAGGCTGGCTGGAGTTGCCAGCAGCTTTTCTCCGAGCTGGGATAACCCGCCTTCGTCTGCATTGCCATCTCGGTGGTGTGCAGGCAGTTTACTGGCCGGATGCACCCCAGGCCAGCCAGCGGGGTTCCTGCAGCTGCCGCACGTTCAGCAGCACAGGGCCGAAGTGCCAGAGCTTCCCCAGGAAAGAGGGTGGCCCAGTTCTGTCTCCTGGGCCCGGGGCGTTTTCCAGCCATGTGGCGAAAATGCAGGCGACGCACCCAGGAATGTGCTGCCAGCCCAACGGCCCAACCCGGAGCGCAAGAGCCGGGCAGCTGCCATGTCTGCCCCCCAGCCTGCGTCTGCTTTCAAGGCAGGATCAGGCCCAGGCCTTCTGGTCCCGGAGGCTCTTCCAGGCAGGGAAAGGTGCAGGGCTTGGGGAACAGAAGCTGCATCGCTTTGGAGAGGAGCTTGCCAAGCTTTCTCCTGAAGCGGCAGCCGGAGCGAACTCACGCTGGGGAGCATGCCGTGGGCTGCTGGAGCAGTTGAGAGGGGGCCGCACGTGACAGGGGCAGGAAGCGCCCCCCAGCCCCCTGCCCCTGTTGCGGCCGAGCAAAGGGAGAGCCCGCCCCGCACCATCGCCCCCGGCCTCCCCGAGCCCAGCCCTCCACGCCCCTTCGGCTCTCCCCGCCCCGCCCCCACTTCCTCTTTAGGCACATCCCGTCTGGGGCCCGCTGGCCGCGAGAGCAGTGGGGCAGCCGGCAGGCACGGAGCTGGCCTCCCCGGCCGCTCGCCGGAGGGCCGCTGGGCCAGGCTGTCCGTGAGCACCCAGCTTGGTGGGGGGCGGCCCCGTGTAGGCCCATCGGCCGCCAGGAAGCGGGGCAGCGCCTCTCACCCCCACGCGGAGGCGGCCAGGAAGAGACCGGCTCAGGGCGGGGGCAGCGGCTCTTTCAGCCGCGCACCCCGCAGTGTGCAGGCAACTCCGGGCCTGGTTGGATGGCCGGAGAAGCGGTGGAGGAGCAGCACATCTGCCGGCACAGCGGGAGATGCCCTGAGAGGCACAGGGGCGCGGCGCACGCCGAGAGCGGCATGCCTTCCGGTCGCTCGGCTGGCGCAGGCACCGGCTGCCGTGGGTGCAGCTCCAGGGACGGAGTCGGCCGGAGGGCAGCGGCGCTGTGCACGGAGGAACGGCTGTCCAGCCGCGATTACGGAGCGGCTTCCTGCCGGCCCCTGCAGCTGAGTCATGGAGCCTGCTGAGAGGGAGGCCGCCGGGGCGCTTCTCCCCAGCTCCGCCAGTTCCGCCCCGGGTGCCTGCGGGGCTGGAGGGCAGCCGGAAGACCCACACTTTTGCCTTGGGGCCCGGGCCATGTCGCGGGCTGCCCTGAGGAGGCAGGGAAGAGAGGGACTTCGGCTGCTCCGGAGGGGCCCCCTGCCGACCAGGGGCCAGGAGGAAGCCTCAGCCACCGTGCTAGCCATGGAACTCCGACGCAGCCACTTCTTGATCAAAGGAGCCAAGTAAGTCAGTGGGCGTGTCCTGAGCGGAGCCTGGTGGAGCCGGGGGTCAGACTAGATGACCCGGAGACCCGTCAGGCTCACTCGTTGCTCTGTTTCTATGTTGCTAAGTCTTCACCTGGGTTTGTGCTGTTCTTTGACTGGAAGACTGAGTGAGGGAGCAGCTGAGCTAGATCAGGGTGGACCGAAGAGCCCAGTCCTCCGCCTCCAGCAGGGTGCCTTCGGAGGCACGAAGGCAGCCACAGACCCTGGACGAGGCCCCTGACCCCCAGAGCTGCTGTGGCTGTCTTCGGGAGGGCCCTGCTCCATAACCGGGTGAGGCCCGCGTTCAACTGAGAGCGGCCCTGCTGGCCGCATCGTGCCTTTGCTGGGTGCCCCCCTCCCGTCCAGGCCCCATGGCTGAGGCGTGGAAGAGAATGCCGGCTTGGGAGGGGCTGCAGAGCCGCAGCTCCCAAGCCATGCCCGCAGGCCGTGCTCTTTCCTTGTTTCCGACTCGTTTTTGTATTTTGTCCAATAGTCTCGGATAGAGTGCTTCCATACAGTGAAGTTCTAGCTAGTGGTCTGGTCTTCTTTCTGCTGAAAGTGGGGAGAAAGGTCAGCTTATGGGCCTGTGGTGTGGCACAGGAAAGCTCCTTTGCAGCGAGCCTGCTTCGAACACAGAGTGCACGGCAGAAGGCAGGCGCGCCCTCCCCGAGTCACCGACACGTCCTTCCAAAGGGTCCCAGGGACGGGTGCGTGTGCCTTTGGCTGGCTTGTCTTGGCCACAGACAAAATACCCCGTGCTGCTTTGACAGAATCGGCATCGCCTGGCTTGGGTGGTGGGGAAAGGAGAGCCCGGTGCAGGGGTGGGTGTCGTGGAGAACAGAATCGCTTCCAGCTGGCCTCGGAGCAGAGGGCTTTGGCTGCCAGCATGTTGGCGGAGTTTGGCAGCTCCCGGCTGCCCGGCCAGCACAAAAGCTGGAGGGGGTGAAAGCCGTACTCTTCGGCGAAGGTGGCCTTCGGTTGCCGTTCTTTCGTCCCGTCTTTTTCCCCTTTCCGGTGGCTCAGGGCAGCTTGCACGGTTCTCCTCCTCCTCTAAGCCTTCTCCTGAGCGCCACTGACTGGGCCGAAGTCCCCCCAGGAGCTCCGCAGCTGAGCGGGCAGCGGCTGTGTGCCAGTGTCCCACGTTTTGCCGTACGCCGCTGCCCGCCGCCAGCAGCCTCCGTCCTCTGCTGGGCAGCATTGACCAAAGGGGAAGTTCTGGGCCCACGGGCGGACAAACTGCATCCTGGAAGCGAGCGTGCGGCCGGGCAGGGACAGCTCTGCCCTCGCCAAGCCCCTTGAGGAGTTTCTTTCCAGCGTATGGCCCGTCGGAGGATGCTGCCGCTGCGGCTGTCCAAGAACGGGAAGGCGCTGGTTTCGTAGCTCGTGCGATGGAGCCTGCAGAGCCCCGCTTCCTGCCACCACTGGCCCCAGCCGCCCTCAAGGGGCAATGCTCCCTGCTGCTCATGTTCCTCTGCAGCTGCGCAAGACGCCCCCGGCCCCGGACGAAGCGCGTAGCCATCAGGGCTAGCCAGCCATGGCAGGCCGCTGCCTCCAGGCACCTGCCTGAGCCCGGACCCGGTCGGCGGCCGCCCTGCGGTCTTCTGGCAGCCCTCCGTGCCGTGAGGAGCAGCCCTCCGCCCACTGGCGCAGATCTCCCGGCGTGCAGCCCGCAGGACAGCTCCGTCAGCAGGGCGGGAGGGAGGGAAGGAGGCCCTTTCCCCCAGCCTGCTCCGCGCCATGCCTGACCGTGGCCATGCCCCTTCTCGCCCGGCCGTGGCTCCTGCAGAAAGATGCGCTTGATGGCAAAAGGCCGTCTTAGCCTGGCCAGCAGGGCATGCAGGAAAGAGGTTCATGGGCAGAGGCGTCTTGCTGGCGGCCACAGGCGCCTCCCTCCGCCTGCTTGCTCAGCATCTTCCCCCAAAGCCTGGAGACAATGATCCACATGCCAGAGGAGCGATGGCCCTTTGGCATGAGAGCGTCCATGCCCTGAGCAACGGGGCAGGAGGCAGACGACAAGGCCCGGCCTGTGACGCCCTCAGACGTGCAGTGGCTGTCCTTTGTTGGAAGCAGGATGCTGGGACACACAGTCTGATGGCGCAGCCAGGGGGGGTTGAAAGGTGTTTTGTGGCTCGGTGGACAGAGCCCCCCTTTGCATGCGGAAGGTTCTGGGTTCGAGCTGCGACAGTGTCTCCTGGTAGGGCTGGGGAAGACTCTCACTTGGAGTGGCAGAAGAGCTGCTGCTGCCAGCCAGTGCTAGCAATGCTGGACCAGAGGGCCCCAGGGCTGACTCCTTCTCAGGTGGCTCTCTTGGCTCCAGGCCTGTGCTCTGTACCAGCAAAGACAGCCGATTAGCACAGAGGCGGCGGTGTTCTCCCGGGCCAGGCGGTGGGTGGGCGTGAGCAGACACCCAACTTTGGTCCCGACGTTGCCTCCGGGGAAGGTTCTGCAAGCCCTTGGTGCACAGGTACCTGGCTTGGGAGGAATGCCACAGAGCCCAAGCGGACTCTCCCTCCCTGGCTCTGGCTCTGGCTCTGGCTCTGGCTCTGGCTCTCTCTCTCTCTCCCCCGCTAACTTGCCAGGTTGGCGCCTGGGCAGGAGGGGCTTCCCTCCCTCGCCTCCTTCCCTTCGGTGCTGATTAAGAACGCTCTTCTTCTGGTTGCAGCTCTGGGGCTGGGTGCAAGTGAGCAAAGGGGTTTATGCCCTGGACAAGGGTTTCAGCGAGAACTTAACTGGCTGGTTTTGCCTCTTGTGGAATTCAAATGCATCCTCCCCAGGCCTCTGAATAGGCAGATGTGGCTATGAAGGAGCACAGGTACATACCTAGGAAGAAACCAAAAGGTTCCCGCTGCAGGGGGTCCCCCCCCGCATCTTCCTGGCACCCCCAGGACCCCCCAGCACTTTGGACTGCTCCTCCAAGTGCCAGTCAGGGGTGGGCCAGTCTCTGAATAACAGAAAAAAAGGCATGCGAGGGTTAATGCAGCAAGTTCCCTGATTGGCTTGCTCCAGTGGGAAGTTCCAAAAGGGTGATGTCATGCAGAAGACCCCTATGATGTCATCAGTGGCATTCCCCATCCGCCCCCTGCTGCTCCAGGAAGAGGGCTGGGGGTGGGCAGAGGAGGGGTCTGAGCTGCAGCAGCGAGTGCCATGCATGTGCACGGGGGGGGGGGGGCTGCCCGCCCCATCGTGCCTGCTTCCCCCTCCTCTTTGCAGGCGAGCAGAGGTCCTTGGGTCACCCCCATGCCTCCCCATGGGGCCAGTGGGGGCATGAGCGCCGGGGGAGCTGTCCCTGGCACAAAATGAGCCAGGGAACTGCTGTGGTGCCCCGGGAGGCCAGGCCGTGCGTCACCCACGCTGGGCCAGCCACGGGGTGTGCAAAGCCAGGCCGGCCGCACCGTGGCCCCTGTGCCTGGGGGCCGCCCCTCCCCTCGGCAGGGGCACTGTGGTGTGGCAACCCGCCATGGCGCCCGGGGGACCCGCCCGCAGCGGGGCGTGTGTGCATGGAGAAAAACACGTGCTCCCGGGGGAACTCCTGTCTTGCGAGAGGCTCGCCTGCGCTGCCCGCCTGCTCGAGGAGGAGGCAGAGGAGGCAGCGGGGGCGGGGGGGGGGCGCAAGGCAAAGCCACTGCAGCAGCAGCAGTGCAGGCAGGCTGAGTCACACCAGCCGGCCTCTTCCGCAGCTGCGCTGCAGTTGGCAGCCGGTCTCCAGAGCAGCACCTCGTGTGGCCAGCGAGAAGCGTGAGCGGGGGGCGGACTCAGGGGGCCCCCTGCAAGCCCCAGGCTGCCCAGGGATGGACCTGCCAGAAGCTTGCGTCAGGCCAGGCCGAATTCCTTGGCCAGCTGGGGCTGGCTCTGTCTTTCCCCGGCCCTGTGGCCCCCGGCTGGGCTGGGCTGCAATGCCCCTTCTAGATTAAGCCAGCCATTGCTACAGGGGATCGGGTTTAATTGGTGTGTTTATGTCCCCTTTCCCCGGCTTGCTGGCTTGGCTTGGCTCCTCCCCCAGTCTTTGTGCAGGAAAGCAGCTTTCCAACCAAGTCACGCTTGGCCCATCCCAGCTCAAGACTGGGCGTTTAGGACCTTCTCAGGATTTAGTTAGTCGAATTGTTTTTATCTTCTGGAAAAGGAACGTTCCTGGTACAGCTCGGAATCAGCAAGTAATCCTGCCTCAAAATACAGATGCGTGAAAAAGAGATCAGCATTGAAGGGGAAAACTGTGACAGTGATTTTTGGCAGGGCTGGTGGAACGGCCGTGTCTTGCTTGGAGCAGGGACTAGGGCGCCCCCGTGTCTGCTCCGTCCTGCCCACCGAGCCTCCCGCCTCGGGGCAGCCCAAGCCGGCTGCCCTGGAGCAGAATCGAACCTGGGAGCGTCTTGCGGGTTGCCAGTCACAGCAAGCTCCAAGCAGCCGCTTGGCTTCTGGTAAAAACGGCTCCCGCCTGCTGCACGCCCTGCGCATCTCGGAGCAGCCCACGGGGCTGGGTCCTTGCTCTGTCCTCCTGGCCAGGCAAGCCAGGGGAGGCCCAGCAGGTGGTCCCTTGCGGGTGGGAGGCCCAGCTCAGGATGGGTCATTTGACACCCGAACGGACACGGCGCTCAAGGACAAAGGAAAGGCAGCAGAGACGAGGGAAAGCGGGTCTTGGCGGGTGGTCCTTGTGTGCAGGAGGGCCATGGCTGAAGCACCTGGGCCCCCTGGAGTGGGTCTCCGGAGCGCAGAAGGGCACCTGCCCAGGGCCTCGGTGAAGAGGCAGAAGAGGAGGCAGCTGTGGGGAAGCGCTGCTCTCCTGCTCTGGCCGGGCGGCTCCTCGGAGGACGCCCGGCTCCTGGGCCTTGTGGCGAAGCGAAGATGAGGACAGGTGCGGCTGGGAGATGAAGCCCCGCAAGCTTGGCTTGAGCCACGGGTTTGGTGAGGAGGCGACTAGGGTGGACCTGCACATACTGGACGAGCAGATCCCGTTGGGTTTCACCAAGGGCGCACAGACTCCCAGGCCAAGGGGGAGGCGGCCTCGGCACCATTCGCCATGTGCAGGCGTGGTTCTCGGGGGGGGGGCTGGGCTTGCATGCCTGAAATAGCCTGGAGGGCAGAACCAGTAGCGTAGGCTGAAGGCGGAGACCCCAGGTGGGGGGCTTGCGGTGGTTCCACTGGCCTGCGGGCGGCCCAGGCCCTAGGTGAGGAGCATCTTTCTGAACCCACTCTGCGAGGGAGCATATGAACTGGTCATCAAGGGATAGCACCTCTGAGCATGTGCAGAGTACACAAACTTGTGCTGCTTAGGAGCCACTGCTTTCCCCTGAAGCTCTGGCAGCTCCTCTCCCGCTCTGCCAGGTGTCATGTGCTGCCCTGCGGAGGAGCTGAGCGCCACCTTGCACCTTGGCAGAGCGAGAGCGAAGCTCCCGCACTGCTCGGCCTCTTGTGCCTCGTGGCTCATGGGGGACTGGACCAAGCAGGTGTCCCCCGGAAGCTTTCTCCTGCCCCACTGGGAGCAGGGGGCAGGGCGCCCAGGGGCCAGTGGGGCTCGGCTGGAGCTGAGGCCAGCGTAGGCAGGTGTGTGTTGGCTGAAGCGGCTGGCGGCCAGCGGCACCTTCAGGGTGCCAGTCTCACTTAGCACCCTGCATCTGGGGGGGCTGCCCGCCCGCCCGCCAAGGGCCCTGACTGGGGGAGGCCCAGTGGCCCAGGGAGCCCCCCAGGGTCAGATCCCCCAGATTAGCGGGCTTTTGGCCCGCACGGCTTCCCCTTCTGCCACCTCCTTGCCTCTTCCCGCCTGAGGTTTTCTGGGTCCAGGCGCCCTCCTCTTCCCTGCCTTTTCACCAGGAGTTTCACCAGCGTGCGCACATCTCAGCCTGAGTTCACTTTTGGTCCTGTGGGACTGAGCCCCAGCTCCTTCTGATGGACGCCGCGGTCCTGGCGGCATCCCCTGGAGAGCCCTGAGGATGCCGTGCGGCCGGGGGGCGCCACAGCAGGCCCCCGCAGAGCAGGGCATCCCGGGCTCCATGTGGGAAGATGGCCGGCACAGCACTGGAGACGGGCCCCCTCGGCCCCCTTCCTCCAGAAGCAGGCTTTGAACGTGAGGATGCCCAAAGTGCTGCTGTGCCAGGAAGGGGGCACCCAGCCACCCTCCCCAGCTGCGACGTGGCTGGCAGCAGCACGGGAGGAAGAGAAGGGGGACTGGTGGCCTTGTGTCAGTCCTGGCCCGAGCAGGAAGGAAGCTGCCTCTTCTCCTTCCGTGAAATCCCCTCGCGGCCATTTCTTCTGCTTTTATCTGGCTCCACTTTTGGACTGCAAGGGGCGCCAGGTCTCCCGGGTGGCATGCTGTCCTTCTGCCCCCCGCCTGCTCTGCCTGTGCCGAGGGCGGGGGCCCTCCTCGGAGCCCAGGGGAGGCCTTGTGACCGGGGGAAGGTTCGCCTGCTCATCCTGGCCTGGCCAGAGTTGCAAAAGGCCAGCAGCCAGCCCGCCTTTCGCAAGCCAGGAAACCGTCGCTCACTTCCCCAGCCCATCTGCTTCGGGGGCGCACGTGCCCCACGGCCCGCCGGCCCCGCCTCAGTGGCCGTTTGGGCACCCTGCGGCTCAGCTCCTCGGAGCGCGTCTGCCCCGTCCGGGCCGCCGCGGTGCCCCCTGCGTGGCGCGTGTGGGCGCCCACCCCGCTCCACCCCAAGGCCCCCGAGGCCAGCGGGAACCCACCCTGCCGGGAGCCCTGCCGAGGGGGAACCGCGGGAAGACGCTCGGGGCGTGGCCGGCCCGCCAGTCACAGGGACTGGGCTGCTCCGCTGGGGGCGCCGCCGTGTGGTCTGAGCCTGGGTGCAGCCACCTTCAGAGGGAAACTCTGAGCCGTTAGCCACTCTGGGCAAGAAGGAGCAGCTGTGCATGAGAGCATCTGGAGGGGCAGTGTGGTGTAGTGGTGTGAGCTGGGCTGGGGAGACCCTGGTTCTGGGTCCACGCATGCATCGAGTCAGAAGGTGGCCATGGGGCAGCCCCCAGCCCTTGGCTTCCCCTGCTTCAGGGCGCTGTTGGGGGGATGAGGTGGGGGGGAGGCAGAGGGCGCGCGCCCCTCGGACATCTTCCCAGAGAAGGGCAGGATGCAGAGGCGCCGAGGGCGTGCGCACCCGCCACCTTGGCGGACAGGGCTCCTGACGAGGACCGTGCGCTCGCGCCCCACAGGTGCTGCGAGTGTGGGGCCTCGCTCTCGCACCAGTACTACGAGAAGGACGGGCACCTCTACTGCAAGAAGGACTACTGGGCCCGCTTCGGGGAGATGTGCCACGGGTGCTCCGAGCAGATCACCAAGGGACTCGTCATGGTGAGTGGGCTGGGCGTCGGGCCTTGCCCCACGGAGAGCGGGTCACCTGGGGAGGAGGCCGGCTGCCCCACCGCAGAAGGACCAGCTGCCACTCAGCCTGGGGGTGCCCCGAGCTGGGCAAGCGCTTCTCTCCCACTGCTCGGCCAGTGCAGCTCCCGGGCCCGGTCGCACCCCGTTGCGGCTGCCACGAGCCCTGCCCGAGGCTCACAACCCAGAAAGGCCCGCGGCATGGGGGAGACGAGGGCCCCCTCCTGGGGGGTTGGGTGTGCGGGACAAGGAGGGGGCGTCTCAGCCGCGGCCCCCGAGACGGAGTGCATCCCGCCTGTGGGGCTCGTCCGTGCCGTGCCGGGTTGAGCTTTGCAAGGCACGGTCTGCTGGGGGCTCAGGTGGGAGGAAGGGCTCGCAGCTCCCTGCGTGGCCACGGCTGGAGCCCTGCAAGTGGCGGGCGGCTCACCTGGGCCCACCTGTCTCTTCCAGGTGGCTGGCGAGCAAAAGTACCACCCGGAGTGCTTCAGCTGCCTCAACTGCCGGGCCTTCATTGGCGACGGGGACACCTACGCACTGGTGGAGCGATCCAAGCTGTACTGGTGAGGGGAGGGGCACCCAGGCGGCTTTGGGAGGCGCCTGGGCAGAGGCGGGGCAGAGCGAGCCGGAGGGAGGCCTCCTGCCCTTGGCGGCTGCAGCACGGAGCCCCACTGCTGCGGAGGTCCTGGACCCAGCCCCACAGCCATCCTCTGGGGATAAATCGTGGGCGGGAGGGCAGGTGAGCTGGTGGGGGGAGAGCCATAGACAGCCCGTGGGAACGGTCGGGGGCTCCTGGGTGTTCCTGTGCGGGTGGCTTGAGGCACGGAGTGGGGCCGGGCAGCTGATCTTGGCAAGGCTGGGCCGGGGCCCGGTCCCACGGTGGCCCAGCTGCAGAGAGCGGCCCTGGGCCTTCCCGCAGGGGCCGTTGCTGCGCGTCCGTCCTGAGGCAAGGCCCGCAGCCGGTCAGTGCTCCCACCGCTTGCTCAGGAGAAAGCGACCCGGAAGAGCCGTCTGTCCGCTCTCTGGCCGCGGAGCCCCGCTTTCGCCCGGAACCGACCCGAGGTGCCTTCCCCACCCTCCCTTCTCCTGGCTCGCCTCCTCCCAGCCCAGCCGAGGGCTAAGAAGTGTCCCCAGGTGTGGGCAGCTCCCGAGGGCTGCGGGGGCAGATCGCCTCCCGCCGGCTCCCTGCCCCTGCCCAAATAGGGCTCCAACACCCAGTGGTGAAGCAGGGCCAAGGAAATGGGAAGCGCAGGGATTCTGTTGCCAGACAAAGCAAATTTGGCTCTAGCGGGGGCCACCGAAGGGCCCAAAGCTGCACTGTCACAATCCCAGTCCATGTCAAAGCTCCGCTGGGACCGCCCAGGGCTCCAGACGCCCCCAGTTTCTGAATTTCATGGAAAGACACACTTAGTCCCCCCCCGGGGGGGGCGCTTTGCAGGCCCAGCCGAGCGGCTCATGCAGAGCTGCAGCCAGGCCCCTCTGAAGGCATGTTGCTCCCGGGGGGGTTCAGCAGGGGAGCAGCCGTGCTCCTCCGAGCGGCCTCCCCGAGCCCCCCGGGCCGCCTCTGCCCCCGTCCCATGCGGGCACCTGGGCGCCACCCGCCCTGCACACCGTCTCGGAGCAGCAGCCCTGAGCCCGCATTCTGTGCCACAGCGGGCACTGTTATTACCAGATGGTGGTGACGCCAGTGATGGACCAGCTGCTGCCGGAGTCTCCCGGCCCCCGGATCCCGCACACGGTGACCCTCGTCTCCATTCCCGCCTGTGCCGAGGGCAAACGAGGCTTCTCCGTCTCCATCGACCAGCACGGTGGCTCAGAGCACCCGCACACCGTGCGCGTCCGGGAGTGAGTCGAGGGCCTTGGCCGGGTTGGGGCAGGGGCGGCTGGCGGCCCCCTTCCCACGAGGGCCCCTCGGCGGACGCCAGCCCGCGTGCGGGGCTTCGTCCCCGCCCCTTCGCAGTGGCCCACGCTGGAACGTGCCCAGTAGCCGCACCCGGCATTTGGCCCCCAGGTTGGAGGGCTTCTGAAGGGGATTGGGGGAGCGGGGTGGGAGGCGACTTGCACCCCGCCCGGTCTCTGGGCTTCCGCTGTGGGAGCCAAAGGCTGAACTGGACAGGCTGGCCTGATCCTGCCCCTGGGCTTTTAATTTTCAAATTAATGGACATTCAAATGCAGCATTGCAATCTGGTGCTTCACCGGTGCGGGAGCAAGGGAACGGTGCTGGTGCTGCCGCTCCCAGCAGGGTCTGACCACGGGGGGAGGGGGGCGGGCCTCCGGGGGGGGGCACCGGCCAGGCCGAGCCCCCCCGGCGCTGCTTACGCCCCCTTCCGGCCAGGCTGAACCCCGACTGCATCAGCCCGGACATGAAGAACTCCATCCACGTGGGGGACCGCATCCTGGAGATCAACGGCACTCCGATCCGGCACGTCGCGCTAGACGAGGTGACTGCCCCCGACACCCCTCCTGGGGGCCGCCCGCTCCCCCGCCCCTGCGCCCGGAGCAAAGGCGCCTCACCTGCCTCCGCCCTCCCTGTGCCCGCAGATTGATGTCCTCATCCAGGAGACCAGCCGCCTGCTGCAGCTCACCATCGAGCATGACCCGCAAGGGCCCCCGGGCAGCAGCCCCCCCCCCCGCACTGCCCAGCCCCCTCTACTCGCCCGGCCGCAGCCCCGAGCCCTCTGCCGCCCGCCAGCGCGCCATCATGTAAGCCTCCGGGGGGTGGGGGCGGGCAGGAGGTGGGGGCATGCTCTGCAGGGCGGGCGCTCCTTGGGACGGCCTCCCCGCAGCCCCCCCACGGGGCCCGGGGGGCCAGCACAAGTGGCCACGAGGCTCCACTCCCACTCGGAGGCTCCCGCCCCGTTCTTTGCTGCCCGCGCGCGCGCACCAACTCTGCGGGAGTGGCAGATGGGGTCAGAGGTCCTGCTGCTGCAGAGGTCCTGGGCTTCAGCCCTCTGCCCCACCGGCCAGCGACCCCGGGCAAACCGAACCGGTCAGGCTGGGCTGCTGGGTGCGGCAGGGGAGTTGCTGCCCTCTGGACCTCGTCTGGCTCCAGGTTCAAAAAACGCAGATTCATCCAAATCTGCATTTGCCCATCACTGTGTGTGCAGATGTAGAAATACCGACTGGGACGTATCTTGATCTTGATTTTGCCCCCGTCGGAGGCACAGAGCAAGAGGAATGGTCCTTGTGGCACCTTAGCCACCCTGCCCTGCAAAAACCCCAGGCAGGTGTTGCTTCTGGGGTGATTTCATAAACCCAGTAGATTTATTTTATTCTATTTTAAACCCAGTAGAATTTATTTATTTCATTTGTTATTTATATATAAGCCATCCTGAGGCCTCCGCGACAGGATGGCATATAAATAGTCTAAATAAATAAATAAGTAAACCTTATTGCAATGCCAATTCCCTTAAAAAATGTGTTTTTTTGCTGGAATTTTCCCTCTTGAGGTTGCAATCAGCCCAATCAATCAGCAAACAATGGGAATTTAGGATTCTGTGCTTGGGGCTCTGCAAACCATCTCCAAAGCATTGGCAGGGCACAGACTTTTTGCTATATAACAATGCACTGGAGCACTACATTAAAAAAAAATCATAGAAAGCTTTCCCTCAAAGGACCTTCATTCTGTTCAAAGGACCTTCATTCTGTTTGATGGAGGTTTTAGCTAAGAATCTTAGGTTAAAATGAAACCAAGATGATCTGAATTGAATCTTAGAAACATAGAAACAGCGCGAGTCAGAAGGGGTCTCCCCGGCCATCTAGTCTGACCCCCGACTCCAGCCGGCTCCGCTCACGACATGCCCACCATGTGGACGTCCAGCCTGTCCTTGAACACCCTCAGCCACCTCCCGTGGAAGCCCGTTCCACATCCTCGGGGTCCCGACTGTCAGGAAGTGCTTCCTGGCATCCAAATGGAACCTGAGTTCCCCGAGCTTTGCTCCACTGGAGCGCGTCCTGCCTTCCTCTGCAGGGGAGAACGGGGTGCCCCCGGCACCGGGGTCAGCTTGTGGCGGCCGCCTCTCCTCAGCAGCCCGGCGAGGGCCCTCCTGAGCTCTGCTCTCCCCCGACAGGAGGAGCTGCAGCATCGACAAGTCTCCATGCTCCAGCTCGCTGTGCTCCCCGGCCTCCCAGCGGAAGGACATCGGCCGCTCCGAGTCCCTGCGGGTGGTCTCACGCCCTCACCGCATCTTCCGCCCCTCGGACCTCATCCATGGAGAGGTCTTGGGCAAAGGCTGCTTTGGACAAGCCATCAAGGTACCATCCCAGGAGTAGCCGGCCGGGGGCACCCCTGCCGTGACCTCGCAGCGGTGACGGCCTCGCGAGTCACTCAGGGGTGGCCGTTCTCACGCACCGCTGTGGAAATGTAGAAATCGATCCATACAGCGAGCGAGTTTAAGGAAGTCTGGCCACAGCGAGCGGTATCTCTGGGGAAGTTCAAGCTCTCTGTTCCTCTTTCCGTTCATTGCCCTGAAAGCAATTCTCGGGAAATGTTGGCAATTTCCTGAAGTTGTGTTCATGTTTAAAAACACAGGTATGCGCATGAGCACTTCCAAGAGCGTTTCTTTGTACATATGTGTACTTCTGAAGATGGTGTGCAGGCAAGTGAAAAAGCACACCCGCACAAATCCACCCATGGGCTGAATCTTCACAACCGAGCCTAGAAATACGCATGTTTGGGAAAATGCATGTTTGAAAACTGCATATTTTGAGTACAAAAATTACGCGATTTAAAATATGTGCATTTTTCCAATGAAATATTTCTTTTAAAGACTCTTGTGTCTGAGATGAGCGAAACAAAGCACAGGGAGGCAGAATTCACAGAACTTTCTATTCAGCACAGATTAGAAACATAGAAACAGAGCGAGTCAGAAGGGGTCACCTGGGTCATCTAGTCTGACCCCCAGCTCCAGCTGACTAGTTAGGCCCCAACTGGAGTCCTGCATCCAGTTCTGGGCACCTCAGGACGAGGCAAACTAGCTGGAAATGGTTCCGAGGAGGGCTACAAGGGTGACCCGGGGACTGGGAAAAACGTCCTGGGAGGAGGTATTGAAAGAGCTGGGCGTGTTTAGCCTTGAGAAGAGAAGATGTGGGGGAGTTTTGAGGGCACTCTTCAAGTCCTTGAAGGGGGTTGTCATGGAGAGGAGGGCCAGGCTCTCACCCCCATCATCCCAGGATCGAGACATGGAATGATGAATTTAAGCCGGAGGAAGCCAGGTGCCAGCTGAGTGTCGGGAAGAACCTCCTGACTGTTAGAGCAGTACGTCAGTGGATCGAGCGGGCTCCCCCACACGGAGGCATCGGACTTGCAGCTGGACAGGCATGTTGGAGCGATGGCTCAACTCGGTGTCCTGCACTGAGCAGGGGTCGGATCCGACAGCCTTCTGGCCCTTTCTGGCTCTCCAGTTCTATTATTCTATGAACTCCAGCGTTGCTTTGCTGCATATCTTGAAGTGCAGCAGTTTGAAATCAGTGGGGTGGACATGGTCCATCTCTGCTTTTGGAGCAGTGGGGGTCAGTGAGGTACCTGAAATTCATCCCCAAATGCTTGTGTAACTGGCATTCTACTTAGAAACCGAAGGCTCGACACACATATCCCACAGTCCTAGCACAGTTCAGCCCTGCTGGTGGGCTGTTTACACGCATGGGGGGCAGAAGGAGGCCGTGACCCAGCAGAGGGCAGGAGAGGCCCAGCGCAGAGCAAGCCAAGCCACAGAAGCCTCTTCATTTCCAGCCCTCCTGTGCCTGACGTCAGCCAGAAAGGCTCCCAGAATGGTTTGCAAAGAAAAGAAACATGGCAGTCCCTGCTTGCAAGCCTAGAGTCCAAAAGTTGTGGCAGAAAAGAAAAGGGCACGTGGAGGGAAGAGGATGAGAGTGCGTCCCTTCCCCTCCTCGGACCTGAATTGTCCCGGTTTGCAGGAGGGGTGAGTTCCAGGAAGGTTTTGCACGAGCTTCCTGATTCTGACCTTCAGTGCCTTCCGCGCAGGTGACACACCGGGAAACCGGAGAGGTGATGGTCATGAAGGAGCTGATTCGCTTTGACGAAGAGACCCAGAGAGCGTTCCTCAAGGAGGTGAGCCGGCTGCCGCTGCGCCCAGGGGTGCTGGAAGGCGCCCGCCCACCCCGCTGGCCTCCTCGGCCGCTGCCCTGGGCCTTTGACGTCGGCACGCCGTCGCCTCGCATCCTGCCTTGCTTCTCCTCGAGAACTGATGCCCCTGCTCTTCCCAGCCTCTGTGCGCGCGGCTAATGACCGTGCGAGCAGCTGGCGGTATTGTCCGTGCTCCGAAGCTGCCCCATGGGGGCCATCCCTTCTGGCATGTCAAGCAGTGCCAGCCAGTCGCTGAGAGGGTTTTCGGGCGAATGGCGGCCTGCTCTCCATGCCCCCCCCCCCACGGCTCGGGGCCCCAGGCCTTCCAGCCCGCAGACGGGTAAGTCCAGCGGGGGCTGGGTTGACGCTGCGGCTCTCTGTCCCCACCCCAGGTGAAGGTGATGCGGTGCCTGGAGCATCCCAACGTCCTGCGCTTCATCGGCGTCCTCTACAAGGACAAGCGGCTCAACTTCATCACAGAGTACATCAAGGGAGGCACGCTGCGCGGGATCATCAAGAACATGGTGCGCGGGAGGCGGGACTGGCCTCGCGGCGACCCGGCTCAGGGCCCGCAGGCGGGGGGCGGGGGGGCGGGAGGTGCTCCGGGCTTCCGGCCAGCAGCCTGGCTGTGCACGAGGCCAGGCCCCCACCTCGCCCAGCGCCCAAGCAGCCCGGCAGCGCCCCGACTCGGCTTCCGGCGGCCGGGCGGCCACCGCGCTCTGATTCTGGCACCGCATCATTGCGTGGGACACACACCAGCTGCGGCCTTCGTGGCGAACGGGGGGGGGGGGCGGGTGCTGTGGCCTCTGCACACGGGAGGTTTGAGGGGAACTGGCAGCACATGCCAGCATGGCTGAGCTGGTTGGGGGCCCACCCCCAGCAGGGGCATGCCAGCATCCCCACGGCGACGGCTCCTGCGCCAGGCCAGGCCAGGCAAGCCTGCAGTGAGTAGGCGCCCCTCTGCTGGCCCACCCGGCCGGGTCTGTGGGGCAGCAGCACAGGGCTGGAGGGGCTGCTGAAGGGAAGAGCAGGAGCCAAAGGCAGGCATGGTCGGGCAAAGGCCAGGGGCCCACTCCCAGCAGGGCCCCCTCCACTCCCCATTGCAACTTGCATGTCCTCCTGCAGCCAGACAGGCGTTCAGACAGAGGGAGAATGTCGGAGGGGTAGAGTAGCGATGCGTGTCCTGGGCTGGACATCAGTAAAAGCTTCCTCACTCACTGTCAGAGCAGTACGACTGTGGAAGCAGCTGCCCGGAGAGGTGGGGGGCTCTCCCACTCTGGCGGCTTTCGAAAAGAAGCTGGACAGCCCTCTGAGCGGGGTGGTGTGACACGGTGTCCTGCAACTGCAGGGGGGTGGACTGGATGGCCTTCCTGGCCCCTCCCAACTTCACCCTTCCAGGATCCTGTGATTCCGCAGCAGCTGTGGGGACGAGTGCTTTCGACTGGGTGCAGAACTCCCAGCTGGCAGGCCAAATGTGGCCTGCCAGGGATCCCTGGCCCGGCCCTCGGCCTGTCAGGAGGACACCCCTTTCCCCCGGCCTCTGGGGCTTTGTTGGTGTCCTGCCTCTTGCGCAGTGTGTCTCTCTGGGGGGTCAGAACGCCCCCCAAGAACGGCTCCGCAGAGTAGCTCCCCCACCTTGCTCCCCCTGGAAGTTGGCAGACCCAACCCCAGCTTGCAGCTGCGGTAATATCCCCACTGCACCCCACGGTTCCTGGAAGTCCCTCGCTCACCGGCCCTTTCTCTGCCTGCAGGACAGCCAGTACCCCTGGAGCCAGCGGGTCAGCTTTGTGAAGGACATCGCGGCGGGGATGGTGAGTGCGCAGCCAGGCCGAGCCTGTGGGCAGTCCCCCCCCCCCCCCCCCGTCCTGCAGCCTGTCGCTGGCCGGGGCAGCCACGGTTCAAGGCCGGCGTTCGGGGAAGGTTGCGGCTGGGGTGGACCGGCGCTTGAGGAAGTGTGCTTTTCATCTGGGGCGGTCTGGGTGGGAGAGCTGTGAGCTGGCGTTGCCTTAGCTGAAATAAAACTGAATCTTAGCAATCCTTTCCCAAGTTGCTTAGATAGATGCAAATCTTCCTGTGCCAGTGGCACTCAGTCCTGTAGGCCTGGGCCCCAGCTCTTTTCCGTACCGAGCAACACCCCCTCTGCTTTTTGACTGTTAACTGTAGTTTTGTTGTAGCTATTAATGTTTTATTGTCTTTGAGGGTGTTCAGTTTTACGCTGGGAAGCTTTCAAAATTCTAGTTGAGATGAGAGCATCTCTGAGCATGTGCAGAGTGCCTCCCCCTCAACCGTGAAAGCCCAAAAGATACCCCAGAGACTCAGGCAGAGGGAGCTGCCTGTGGGTTCCTTCAGCCCTACTGAACTTCGGTGCAGACGTGATGACGATGACGAGCTGCACGCTGAACAAGAGCCGGGTTTTGTCCATGAGAAATGTGTTTGTTTGCTTATTATTAGATTTCCATCCTGCCTGTTAATCATTTTTAAATTTTTATTACCATCATCATCATCATCATTTTTATAGTGCCCATAGCTGAAGCTCTCTGGGCAGTTTACAACCAAGTGACAAAACTAAACAAAACAAGCTTAAACAGGAACAAGAATTAAGCATTCATGTCAGAAAGCATGAAATGACCTCTCGCAAGGCCTTCCCCAACGGGCGCCCCCGCAGCGTGGGGCCACCCGTCCCGCGTGCCTCAGGCTGTGGGGAGGGCGGCCGAGGGGTGCGCGGCACAGCGCCTGACTCGCCCGCTCGTCTCTCCCCCCGCCAGGCGTACCTGCACTCCATGAACATCATCCACCGCGACCTCAACACACACAACTGCCTCGTGCGGGAGGTAGGCGCGGGGGCCGGGGGCCAAACCCCCCGCTAGCAAGGGGCTGGGAGCCCACCGCCAGCTTGCGCACCGTCTGCGGGCGTCCGCGGCGGCCCCCCCCCCCTTTCGAGCGGACGCTCCTCGCGGCGGAGCCCCGTCCTGTGGCCTGACGCCAAGGCCCGTGATGGTTGCGGCTGCTTTGCTCCAGGGGCTGAAGGTTTTTGTTCTGCTTTTTCATGTCCTGGTTATTGTGAGTTTCACCCAAAGGGGACAAAACTGCAGAAAGAACAAAAACCACAGAAACAAGAACAATCCTTGGCCTTAACAGCTGTGGATCGGTAAAGACCCAAGCAGCTGCGCCAACCCAAAGGGCTCCCTCTGGGCAGGAGCGACCCGCCCCAAAGCCGCGGGCTTCTCCCGAGCTCCACATGGGGCGGGGGGGGGGGTGTGCGGCCCGCACTGCCGTGCGGCTTGCGAGGCGCCTCTCCCCTCTGCGCAGAACAAAAGCGTGGTGGTGGCCGACTTCGGCCTCTCCCGGCTCATGGTGGACGAGAAGAGCCAGCTGGCGCCCGTGAAGAAGCCCGACCGCAGGAAGCGCTACACGGTGGTGGGGAACCCCTACTGGATGGCCCCCGAGATGATCAACGGTGAGCGGGCGGCGGGCGCGGCTCCTGCCGGGGCTGCTCCACTGGGCGTGCTCAGGGACGCCCGGGCACCTGAGGCCGTCGCACACACAGGCTGCAATCGCTGGGCACGCCCCTCCCCTCCCCCACGGCAGACGTGTCCCACACAGCCCTGCCAACTCCCCCAAATGCCCAGATCCCCCTGGCATGCCTGGATCCTCCTCCCACAAGGCCACCGGCAGGTCTCTGCAGTCCAGGGCCCCGCAGGGGGGCCGGGCCTCTGCTGGGCTGCCTTTAACCCTGAAGATGTCTGGGGGGCCCAGCCCCTCTGCAGGGCCCCGGACTTAGTGTGGGAGACTGGCCTGGCCGCCTGGCTGCCCGGCCCCACAGTGCCACAGAGCTGACACCCACCCCTCCCGCCCACAGGCCGGAGCTACGACGAGAAGGTGGATGTTTTCTCCTTTGGCATCATCCTGTGCGAGGCGAGTCCCCGGAGCACGTGAGGCGGTGCAGGGCGGGGGGGCCGGAGGGAGCCGGCCGAGTCCCTGGAGCAGCTCCGGGCTCGTGGAGCAGCTTGTCAGCAGGCTGCGCCCATGCTCTTCCCTAGAACTGAGAAGGGAGAAGGGGCGTCAGAAGAGAGCGGGGGGCTGGGGGGAAAGAAGGGGCTCCCGTGCCCACCACAGGTGTGTCAGCCCCAGGGCGGGCCCAGATCACCTTCACCTGGCCACCTGTGCGCCAGGAAGGCCCCGCTCAGCTCTGCCCCTCCGGGATTCTGGCTCCGTGCCTTGCCCGAGCCCTGCTCTCAGCCTTCTCTCTGCTCTCTCAATTGCCCGTCTGCAATCTGGGGCCCATGATAGTGGCCTCCCTTGCAGGGTGGTTGTGCGAAGAATACGGACAGAACGAGCATCAGAGCAGTACGGGACGGCTGTGAACACTCGCGTGGCTGGCGGGGGGGCAGGCCGGACTCGTGCGCGGCTCCCGGGTGGGCTGGCTGGGGCCTCCACCGCTGCCCTTTCGCTTTGTGCAGATCATCGGGCGGGTCAGCGCTGACCCTGACTACCTGCCGCGCACCCTGGACTTCGGCCTCAATGTCCGGGGCTTCCTGGACCACTACTGCCCGCCCAACTGCCCCCCGGCCTTCTTTCCCATCGCCGTCCGCTGCTGTGACCTGGACCACGAGAGGCGGTGAGCAGGGGCCGGGGCCGGGGCCGGGTGGGTCCGTGAAGGGAGTGGGCCACGCGGACCCCTTGGACACGAGCAGGCAGCCCAAGCAGGACCGTCTCTGGGTGCCGCCCTGGCCGCGGGAGGCTCGGGGTCCAGAGCCAGGCGGGCGGGGGCTGCTGTGGGCATGCGGGGCCCTCGCCCGGGGGGGGGGGCCGGGCTGACGGGCATCCTTCCACTCTCCCCCCAGGCCGTCCTTCAGCCGCTTGGAGCAGTGGCTGGAGGCCCTGCGGATGCACGTCTCCCTGCAGCTCCCGCTGAGCCCGCAGCTGGAACAGCTGGAGCAGGCCTTCTGGGAGGCGCACCGGCCGGCGGAGGGCGGGCTGCTGGCGCACGCCGAGGTGTCGGAATGAGCGCCGCCAGGTTGCTGGGCAGCACTGAGCCTTCCCTCCCGCACGGGCAGCGCGGCGGGCCAGGGGCACCCCTGCGAGCTGCTGGAGCTGGTCTCCGGGCCCGAAGAGGCACGGGTGCCCCTGTCCCCGGAGTGGGCTCTCCACGTGTCCTTCTTCAGGGTCGCGGGGGCAGCTGCGCTGCGCCCGGCATCGTGGGATCGTGTAAATACTCCTCACGAACGGGCGCCCCCTGCCCCATGGAAAGCCCCCCACGGCTGAGGGAAGGGACACCCCTCCTTGCGTGACTTGTGGTTGCCAATGGCACAGCACCCTCCCCCCCACCCCCCCGGCCCGGGCACTTCTCTCACCATCTGGCCGCTGGCCGCAGACTCTCTCCTGGCCACACGCGCGCGCCCCTCCGCCTGGCCGAGGCAGCCCCCCCACCCGAGTCACGCACCCGAGACACTGCTTGCGTCGGGGGCTCGGCCCGTGCGGGAAGACCGGCCCCTCCTGTGTGCACAGCGCGTGCCCCCCATCCTGCACAGGTGAACGTGTGTGCCCCCCCCCCGCATGCTGCCGTTGGCGCCGCTTCTCCTGGCGCTTCTGGGTGTAGTTCCGCCAAGCATCGCTTCCCCCAGGAACCCCACAGTCCGGATCTCAGGCGAGCGGCTCTGCAGGTGATTTGGCCCCTCCCGGCCAGCCCTGGCCCAGCGGCAGCGCTCCCCGCAACGGCTCGGCCCTTGGCCCACCCCCCCGCACAGAGTTCCCCCTCGGGGTCCCCCTCCAGCTGCCAGAGCCCGGCCTGCGCTCCGTCGCCTGGGCGGCCGTGGCCGGGGCGAGGGGTGGAGCGGCCTCCTCCCCGGGCCAGGCGCCATGTGGGTTGGGCCCGGAGCAGGAGGGCCTGGGCAGGGGTGCGGGATGGGGGCTCCGGGGCCACCACCAGAGCTGTCCTGCGCAGCCTGCCCGCCTCAGCAGTCCAGGGCCAGCCCTCTGCTCCCCCAGGAGAGGTGCCCCATTGTGTGGGCTCGGGGGCGCCCTCTGCTGTTCCCGGGGGGGTGCGGTCTGCATGGCGGAATGGAGGCATTAGGAGCCCATTAAGCCGGGTCGTCTGGTTTTCCACAAGCGGAGCGATTCTGGGGCGGGGGGCACTCCCCTGTCATGTCCTGCCCAGCCACCTGCAACTGCCCACACTTCTGCGACATTTTCTGCATGCAGAAGTCGGCTCTGCGGATTTTCCCGCGCAGGAGAGATGAAGGGCAGTGAAGCTGCAGGACGAGCGCCTTCCGACCACCGGACAGGCCAGCCCTGCCCGTGCCTCCCAGGGGCCACGCAGGACTCGGTGCGCTGCTCCCCGTCCCTCTGGCCAGAGTCCTCTGGAGACCCCTGCTGCTTCCCAGGAGCGCTTTGCCGCGGTGCGAGGGAGCCCCACGGACTGACCCCTCGGGGGCAAAGCTCCTGGCGCCAGCGAGCGACTCAGGGATGGACTTGGGGCTGCCACTGCGGAGGGGCTGGGCGCATCCCGGCCTGCTGACAGGGGCTGTCCAAGCGCGCCAACCGCTCTCCTGAGCAGCATTCCTTCAGTAGAATCGTGGCATCCGTAGCAGCAGAGATGGTGACATTGTGCAGGTGGAGTGTGGTGAAAGAACGGATTCTCCCGGCTCCCTTATCTCGCAAACCACAAAGCGAATTTATTTGTTTCATCCCATTCACAGCTGAGGGTGGCGCTGAAGTCCGGGCGCTCTGGCATCTCGGCCACTCAGCAGAACTTTGCAGCTGCTCCTCGGAAAGAGGCGGACGCGCTGCATTCACGGGCAGCATCCTGCACAGGGGCGATCTTGTCTCGTGGCCTCATCTGAGCCCCCAGCTGCGCCGGCCTGATCGGACAGTTGGCGCTAAAATCGCACCTGAGCAGCAATCCTGCGCAGGTTTCGACAGAAAGAGGCCGGCGATGCCCCCCGCAGCTTTTCTGCCTGATTTGCTTAGTCGAGGCCGAGTTCGGAGGCTTGGCCTGTGGGAACTCGGGGCGCCCTGTGGGAGGCCCTTGCCAGGCAGAGGGCAGGGCAGGGCAGCCCGGCTCCGGCGCCTCGGGGTCTGCAGGAGCGCAGGTGCATCCAGGTGTGGCGGCGGCCTGTGTGGGTTTCTCCTGGCCACCCCCTGCATGGAGGCCTCGGAGCAGGACGCCAGCCGGCCCCGTGCCCAGGATGCACAGCCCTTCTGGGGTCCCGGGGCAGGAAGACACCCCGCTGCAGGGGTCCCCCGCCGGGGTCCTGCTGCCTCCCGGTGGGGCCGCGGGGAGTGTTCCCGGCTGAGTGGGTGCCTGTGCCTGAGCTCCACCGCCCCCCGGCCGTTCGCTCGGGCCCCAGAATGGCCTGGCTGCTGATGACGGTGCAGTGCCGGCGGTGACATTTCTGCCCAGGGCTTCCGGGCCCGCCCTGCCAGGGACGGCAAGTGCATCTCACGCAAGGCTGCTCGCTTTTCCTCTGGCCCCTCGCGCCCGCGGCATACCCCCGGCACCCAGGGCTCGGCCAGCAGCCTTGTGGGAAGCACCCAGCTCCCACCATCCCCGTGCCCAGGGGGCCTCCACGGCCCAGGCCACGTCCAGGCCCGCGTCCATGTGGCGCGGTGGAAGGGAAGGCCCAGGGCTGCCGCTCCACCCTGCCAGCCGCGATGCTTTGGGAGCTTGTTGGAAGTATTCAGTAGGGGAATGTGGTGGGGGGAGCAGCGTGGCAGGGCGGGGGGGGGGGGGGCGGGTTTAGGCAAAGACTGTGAAGCAGCTGTATGCACTTTGACCTGGAAGCAAAATGTGACAGCCTCTCCAGAGGCGCGGAGGAGAAGTCCTCCAAACTCTCGATGTACAACCCAATCATGCGCATCAATAAAGGTCCCTTCTGCCCAGGCTGTTCTCCTTGGCGTTGGGGGGCGGGGGGGGGGGAGCACTTGTGATGCAGACTTAATTTGGCTGGTCCGAAAGTAGTGGGTAATCAGAAATTATTTTACTTGTGTGAACAACTCCAGGCACTGAAACGGCTCTCTTTCAAAAATAATCCCACAATTTCCCAGCTTGTCCAGTCAGGAGCCCAAGTTCTTGGACCATGAAAATGCATGCCAGGATGCATAAGCTAGAAATAACGATGTGTTCAAGTCCTTTGCTGCATGTCTCGGGTCTCTTCTCGAGTCCACTTGAACAGGGAAATGGGAGGTGGGGTGGTTGGTGAGTGACGAGCCCTGCCCCCCGATGGGGGTCCCCCCCCCGATTTATATCCTGCCTTTTTCCTACAAAGCGCTCAAGGCAGCTTGCGTCATTCTCCTCCTCCATCTTATCCCACAACAACAACCCTGAGAGGTAGGTTGGGCTGAGAGTCTGTGACTGGCCCAAGTCACCCAGTTGGCCCCATGGCCGAGCGGGGACTCGAACCCGGATCACCCGAGTCCCACCCCATGCTCTCCACCACGACGCCACACGGGCTCTCACCATGTTTCCTCCTGCACCTCCCTCAGTGCCACCTTAATCATGCCTCGATCATGTAGCGAAGCAATTTATTTAACTGAAATCCCTATCCTGTCCCGCCCCCTTGAAACTCCCCCGCCCCAGTCGGCTGAGTTCGTGTGACACAGCCCCCTAGCGACTCGGCTGTGGAAACGGCAGAAATCCAAAGTCAAGCCACTCGCCTGTCGCTCCCAATTCGAGTCTGGCTCAAGCGACTGACACTTGCAGTGCTTGGGTGGCCATTCAGTTCGAGGCCCCAGCACTGGACATGATGTTCAAAGATGTGTCACGTGAGGAAACCCACTTGCAAAAACCAAGGTAGCTTAAGCGAAATGTTCTGAGAGGCCTGTGCGCAAGACCCTTGTGCGCTGCGATGCAGGTTTAAAAAACAAAATTAGGAGGAAGTGAAATCTGAGAACTGGAGCAGTTCCCACAGTGGGAGAAGAATGGAATGTGAGACGCAGGAACAGTCTGGGTCCCCCGAGCCATTTGTGGGCCTGCGCCGTGGAGCTGCGAAGCGGCTGAACCTTGGACCCAGAGCCCTTCCTTGAAGCAATGCGTCAGGAATCTGACCCAGGGCAGAGACTGAGCCCCAGCGTCACCCACCGCGGCGCTGCACCCGGCCACCCTTCTGCCCCTGCAAGGGCAGCGGTTCTCGCATCGCTAAGGGAATTTGCGTGCACTGATGCAGCTTGCACAAAGCAGCACCTGGAACACGGCTCCTTCGTGGACCACTGCCTTGTCGTGGCGAAGGGGCTTGCGTAGCTCAGCGAAGCTATGCCTGTGCCGTGCAGGGGCACCCAAGACGGAAACGCACCCTGAGGGGTGGGGCGCTCTCGCACCGTCTGCGGGCTCGCTTCCTTCCTGCAAGGGCCCCACACGAGCTCCATGGGCCCGGCGCTTCACGGAGCCACCGTGCCGGGCAGATCAGTGCTGCGATGAAGCTTGAGAAACTCAGAGGCCCACTCCAGTCGGCTGAAAGTAGCTGCGTTTATTGGCAGGATAAAAAATATCTCTACTGGAGCTATGTATAAACCTATAATTTTTACAGCCTTTCAATAAATACATTTTCTTTTTCAGACAACTGGGCAAAGATAGGGTTTCTCTCTCTCTCTGGTAAGAAAATAGCAAGATTTGACAGATGGAGAAGGCCAAAGCAGAAGCAGCCGGAGGTGCCCCCAAAGTGCCACGTCCTGTGCCTGAGCTTTGGCGCTCCTGGAAGGAGCTGGGGGGCTGAGGGGCGAAACCTCTTCCCCACCTCCCCGGATCCCATCCCCACGTGCCAGCCTCTCTGCCCCTTCGCCGGGCGTGTTCTACCTGCAAAGATGGCCCTCCCCCAAGCCGCCCACCCCAGCTACCCTGGGCAAGAGTTTGCCTCTGGGAGGCTGTGCTGACCTCCGCTCCTCCGAGGGCCCCAGATTGCCAAAATTGGACTTTGCACAATCCTAAAAACGCCTCGTCCTCTTCCTCCTCTAAATGAGTCTCTGAAAAAGCAGAGAGCAAAGGAAAATTCTGGCATTCCATGTGGAATCGGTGCTCCCCGGTGGGTGCCTGCAGGGGGCAGGGCTTGCTGCCTGCGTCTGTGTGCCGGGGAATTCAAAAATGCCGTTGCTGCGTGTCCTGAGGATAACATCCCAATTCGTTATCCGGCACAATCCACCACTAACAATAATAAATATGCCGACGACCAGAAAGCAACAGTGCAGTATCGCTAGAAAGAGCAAAGGGGAGGGCGCGTGCTGGCCAGCCGTGGGCCCCACCGGCTGTGGCTGCAAGGCCTCCAGGCTCTTGGCACAGGCCTGGAGGCGGGCCGATGGCCAGCCGGCAGCCCGTCTGTGGGCGTGTGGTGGGGCCGTGGCTCACCCACTGGGGCTGCGCGTGTGCTCCACAGAGGCTGCTCCAGAGGTGGCGGGCGCTGTTCCGACAGCGCAGGCCGCACCAGAAGGACCTTGGTCCTCAGCCCGGAGCGGCGCTGCCCAGCACAGAGAGCACCACCCTCAGATGCTGCCTGGAGAGAGGGCTGTGGGCAGCTTCTGGAGAGAGAAGGTGCCAGATGCCAGCGGGACAACTGGCGTGTGCGCATGGACAAGCAGCCCCAGAGAGCGTGAGGGCGTTCCCCTGAGCAAAACATGCCCCGTTCAGCGTCCGGGGTGTGACCTGGGACACCATCCTCTGGCAAGGTTCGTACTTTTCCAAATTGCACTCGATGCCCAAAATGAGTTGGTTCGCAAATGCACATTTGCAAAAATCCACCTATTTGCATTTCGGAGAATGCACCGATGCACATTTCTTAAAATGCACGTTTTTACAAACTTCCCTCTCCTTGCCAAATTCTGTATCTTCATACTTTAAGCCTATAGGAGAAAAGTGTGCATTTTTGGTCAGGAAAAATGCATTTTTAAAATGTGCATTTTTCCCAATCAGGGCGGACAAACGCATTCGGGTACACAAATGAGGTGCAATTATCTTCCTGAAAGAATCTGAGGAACTTCTCGGGAACTGAGACATTGCCCACTGGCCCACCTGCAGCTCTTAGTCACAGCTATGTACTAGGAATGGAGCCTCCCCATTCAGGGACACTCTACCACTGATGTTACCAAAGGTGGTTGTTCGTAACCCAAGGTGGGCTGTGCAGTCTTGTTCCACTGGCGAGGTCCCCCAAGGGCGCCTGGCAGAGCCTCGCTCTGTGGCTCAGCATGCAGGCACTCCAATTCTGCAGAGCTGCAGCAGCCACCCCACCCGCTGGGCAGTCCACACACACCTGGGCGCCCTTCCGCTCATTCTCGTCCCGGGGCGTGACCCGCATGGCGATGGCCCTGCATTGGTACAACTCCTGCCATGGGGCCCAGGCAGTATCTATGAAGACGGACCACTGGCTTTCGGGGCTGCCCCGCATGCCTGGAGCAGCTTCCCGCGAGCAGTGTTCCAGCAGCCGTGTTTCTCGCCTCCTGGGCCGTGGACGGCCATTTCAGGAGGGACACCTGCAAGAGCAGGCATGGCTTTCCCCGAGAACTTCCCACGAATTCCTTCTGCGAATGAAGATGCGCCTACTTGGAGAACGGCTCGGTCCTTCGGGCTGTTCCTTTAAAAAAAACTAAGGAAGTTGCATCTGGGAAAGTTCTGCAGCAGATAGTAAAGACCTCATTCTGTGAGCACCTTGAAGGCAAAGGATGCAGCGATTGCGAGAAGCCAGCCGGACTGATGAGGAGCGAGTCTCGCCAGGCCCCACCGACGTCGCTTTTCGATTGGGTAGCTCCCTGCGGGAACGCCGAGGACAGAATTCATCTTGGCTCCGGCAAAGCTGTCGCCGAAGTGCCCATTACATTTTATTTGGCAAACTGGCTAAAGGCTGGAGCAGCTTCGGGGCGAATCCACCACTGGCTGCAGAACTGGCGCCACCACGACGGAGGCGGGCACGTCCAGCCCAGCGAAGACGGAGAGGAGACAGAAGAGCGCTGGTCGGGGATTCGAAGACTGCCACACGAAGGAGGGCCACGCTCTCTTCTCCGTCGCCCCGGAGTGCAGGGCACGGGGTACTCGGGTCACGTGGCAGGAAGCCAGGCTCCGGCTGGGCACCAGGAAAAATTCCCTGCCCGCTCGGGCAGTGCGGTGGTGGGGCCCACGGCATGGGGCTCGGCGGCTCCGTGGGGTCAAGGAGAGGCAAAGCCCGCACTGGCCACGGGGCACAGGAGTGAGGCAGCCGGCGAGCGTGGCAAGCTTGGTCGTAAGGCGAGGGTTTCAGCAACAGGTTCTCAGCTTAAGGTGGCGGGTGGGCAGCCGGGCCAAGCGCCGGAGACTGCGCGGGTGGCGGGGGAAGCCATGACATTCGGTGCCTCTGGGGTGGGGGGCCGGAGCGAAGAGGCTTCGTGGCAGGCGGCTAGTGAGAGTCTTCCATTTGCCGCTGGATCTTCTCCAGCATCTCCTGCATCCGCCGCAACTGAATGGAGAGAAAGCGCCAGCGCCAGGTCCATGGCCAGGCCGCGAAAGGTGGGGCGCTGTCCCCAGCCAGGTCCAGGAGGGGAAAGGTCTGGGGTGGCACGGCGGCAAAAGCGGGCCTCCGCCCACGGCTTACCTCCTCGTCCTTCTCCCGGATCAGCTTCTCCGTCTCATTGTCTGGCAGGGGCGGGATAGCCGGTATGGGGAAGTCCGTCCCACTTTCCCTGGTTAGTTTGCTATATATATTTTTTAAAACACACATATGAGAAACGAGGGAGAGCCGGCACAGCCTCAGGAAGCCCTGCCAGGGCCGAGGCTGCTGCATTTGGCCTTCTGCAGCCTCCGCTGCAAGCAGCCCTCCGAGGACGCCCAGCCTGCCCAGCTGCACCTGCTTTCCAGGGGCCCCACTGGGCACTCGGAGTGCCAAAAAACACACACCGTCAGGCGTTAGAGAAAAGGGTGGGCCGGGCCAATGCCAGACGGGCAACCCGGTGCCCTGCAGATGCTTGGACTAACAATCCCAGCAGCCACAGCCAGCATGGCCAAGGGCCAGGGATGGAGTGGGGGCAGACGTCCAGGGGGCTCTGCGGGGGTGGGCCATCCTCCCACCCCAAGATGGAGGAAGCGTGGCCCGGGCATGGCTTCTGGGGGAAAGCACTGCCGGTAGCATCGTGGCCCCTCCCTGACCTCGCGTCCCCCCGAGCCCCCCGGCCGGCACCAGGGCCGAGCCCCCCCCAGGCCACCCTCCCGATCCACGTGCCCCTGCCTGGCCCCAGCCCGCCAGGCAGCTCTTGGGCTCTCAACGGCCGGGTGCGGGGCTGCAGCCGCACGCTCCGTTCGGACACGGCCCCGGCGGCCCCGGCAAAGGAACTGCCTGGGGAGGGCAGCCTCTCCCCTCTGCCTGCCACGGCCCGGGGGGGGGGGCTTGGGGGCTGCGTGGCGCGTCTCCCGGCTCCGCCTGTGGGGATGCCGTGGAGCTGCCAGATCAGCAGTGCATAGGGCCCCCTCTTCGCCGCACGGCTCAGGCATGGACCCAGGCGCTGCAGCAAACCCCCTCACTGCACCCCACTGACTGTCCTACCTTGCAAGGCCGTGGTCCGGGCACTGAGACTCTCCGGACACTCGGGGAAGGGCTCTGTGCAGATCCTGGCTGCGCCCATCCGCACAGCCTCCTTCCCCGACGTGGCGCTCCCCAGGCGTGTCGGGCTGCATCGCCAGCCTAACACTTCTGGAAGGCGCCAGGCGGCCGGAGGAGAGCCCAGCGCTTCCACCCAGAGATGACCAGGCTCTGGCCACTATCTTGAGGGGCAAGTTTAATCAGCAAGGTCAAGAGTAAATGCGCACTTCCTGTGTGCTGCTGATGTTTAAAGGCGTGTCCTTAAACTCTTCTGTCCATGTTCTTAATTCAAACAAACCCATTTTTAAGACGTATGAGGACTAGAACCTTACTTCTTCCTTTTAAGGGAAGGACCATAGCTTGGAGGCAGGCAGCAGCTGTGTCCAGCACGGACACTTAAAAGGACAGGTGGGCCGATGCAATTTAAAACCTGTCCCTTCATCAACCCTACCCGTGGCCGGGACTCCGTGGAAGGAAACATGGCCTTCAGCTAGCAAGCTGGCAGGGAAGAAGCAAGGAACCAGCGTCCAGAGCCAGACTGGCACTTCTGATCTGTCCAGGGACCCATCCAGATTCCACAAGCGACCCAAAGAGGCGGCCCAGGCTGCCTGGGGCCCTGGCGGCCTTCCAGGGTGCCTGCAGAGCTGCAGGGCCTGCTCAGGCGGCATGAGGCCCCAGGGACATAGGCAGCCACTTGCGCTACTTTCGTGTAAGGGCGCAGGAGCGGGGTGGCTCATGAGGTTCCATCCCACTGCACTTGGCAGATCGGGCCCAGGACTCGTCACCATCCTCAGGGCCACCAGGAGCCCTTCCCTGGGGAAGGGATGCCAAGCCAGGGGGCAGGCCCGCGGCACCCCGACAGCGGCTCTGCCCTGACCCGGGGCCAAGAGGCACCCGTGGAATCTGCCCGTGGGGACCGAGAGGGCCGTGGCAGCACCAGGGGGCACATGGCCCTTCCCAGCTGCAGGGTCCCCTGCGCAGGAGACTGGGCCTGGAAGGCTTCCCCCGTGTTCGCAGGCCTTCCGATCCCCCAGCACTCCGCACGGGGACGGGTGGCATGCGGCCCCCCCAACACCCCTGTGGACCACAGCCAGCCCAGCCCGAGACAAGCCAAGAAGGGAGGCCTCCATGGGGCTGACCTTCCCCTACAGCAGAACCAGAACGTATCTGGAAGCCCCCTCCGCCCACCCTCCTCGGGCTCCTCCCAGAGCTTCCGGTAATTTCAGTGGGGCTTGTTGATTTCCATGGGTGAAATCCAGAGGGTGTCGAGCTTCCGGTGGCCCAAAGGGGGCCTGCCTGGGATCTCCCTGGGCCCTCCGAGGGGCTTCCACGTAGCGCTACACCTGTCCCCCAGCCACACCAGCGCTCCCTGGCTACTGGTGGTCCAGTGGCGCCCTGGCTCGGGTGCATTTTTCCCCACTCCAAAAAGCAGGCGTGCCTCTCCCTCCCAAGTCTCAGCTGCTGGCAGGGGCAGCTTTGAAGCTGAAATCAACGGATCGGTCCTTTGGCTCTGGGCCTGCCCACCAATGGCTTGGGGCCCCCGCACCCCAAAACTGCAAGCAGCCCTCCCAGCGAACGTGGCGTGGCCGATCGTCTCCAAGCGGGCAAATCCTTCCCGGTGCTGGTCCCCTCGGCTTGCCCATCCTCAGGGCCGCCGGGGAGGGGAGGCGCCTGAGGGAAGGTGCCCCCGTGGGGAGCCCTCTGCCCACGCTGCTTTCCCACCGACGCAATGGAAGGGAGCAAGACAACCCCGAAGTGGAAAGAAATGCTTTTATGGCAACGCGCAGAAGCCGGGCGGCAGGTCCACAGCGCCCTGCCCAGCCCGGGGGCACCGGGCGGGTCCTCGGTGCACAGGGAGGCGCTGCAGGGCGGGGGCCTCGGCGGCTCAGTCCACAGAGCAGTCGCCGCAGCAGAGTCTCCCGGACGGGGGTCCGCTCCTGGTCCCGCGGGGGCGGCAGGCAGCGAAAGGAACGAGACACGCCGCTGAACGCACGGCCGGGGGGCAACGGCGACCCCCCACCTCCCCAGCCTCTTGCACACCCTCCTGGGGGCAGTGGGGCAGCCTCTCCCCAAGCCTGAGGACTGATGTCCCTGGCAGAGAAGCCGGGGGCGGGGGCACAATCCAGGAGTGGGTGGAGCCAAGAGCCAAGGGGGCGGGGCACAAACCCAGCACGCTTGAGCTTGGCGCTCTTCCTGGCAGCAACGCGGCCCGAAAGCTCGGGAGGTGCCCCAAAAGCAGTGTGCAAGGAGGGGGGCACAGTTCTGCACCCCTGCCCTGGAAGGGAGCCAAGCCGGCCATCCACGGGCTCAGAGGCCACGTGCCAGATCCACAGCCGAGAGCGAGCGAGACTCGGACGCGCCACTGCCGGGCCTTGGGCAGGTCTGCTGAGAGGGGCATGCCAGAGACACTCGGCCGGCCCCGTCTTTTGGCAGAACATTTCTGGTCTCTGAAGTTCACTAGTAGCAGTGCTTGCTTTGCCACTTGCAAATACTATTATTAGCTACATTTAGCAGCTTAAAAATGGCAGTTTGCATTTTTCATAGGACTACCCCAACCAGTATGAATGAACAGCACTGAAATGCAGAATGCTCTGAGTTGCTAAACTGAAGAAACATGCTGGCACCTTCAGCACCTTCCTTTTTCCTTAAATTTCAACAGTCTAACACTTTTTTCAGGCATCCCAGTCAAATTTACATAAACTGAGATATAAATCACATTAGGTGTTACCTCCCCCCCCCCGCAAAAAAAAATATTTCAGGCCGAATACTTGCAGCATATCTGGCCAGAAAAGTGACTTTTCTTTCTTTGCCTACTAAAGGCAAGTAAAGCAAACGTGCTGCATTTTCTCATTCCCTGCTACAGATGCACCCCAGCCCAGCTTGTTTGCGATCATGAGAACTGTTTGCAATGCAATGCAAACCAACACATTTCTTCTGCAGATGAGCCCAATTCAACATTTCCTGGAAAACCTCCATCAGTCGCAGCAGTGAGGGGGAAAGGAGCCGGTTGCCGGTGAGAATGTGTGTGGGTGGGCAGTTTCAGGAGGCAACGGCTTGCGCATATGTCCTGCGAATGCATTTTTCTTCCTGTATTCAAGCGACGCAGCCCGGCCACCCTCCAACGAGGGCTGCGTGCCTCTCTCTTTCTACAGAGGAAGCAGCTTGGCTCTGTGCCCTTCAGTCCGGCCCCGCACAGGTGGAGGAAATGGATCTGCACAATTTATTGTGGCTGCAAATGGGTAATCCACTGCTGCTATAAAAAAAACTTGATTTCTGCTCCTAGGGCCCAGAGGTGGCCTTTTTTCTTTTTTGAAATGGCAGAGAGGTCGGGGCACGCGAGCCAGCGCTAACCTTCTTGCAGAACAAACGCTCTTCGCCGGACCCTCAACCCAGCTGAGGAGTTCTCACGAACACATTGTGCGCCTTTCCACCTCAGACCTGTCGGCGGAGGAGGGGACAGCGCCTTTACTGGGGGGGGGGGGGGCGTCCCCAGGGGGCAAGACCCCAGGCCGTGCCGCGAGGGAGCTGGCTGGGCCGGGAGGGGCCCTGCCCCACGGCCCTGCCCCACTTACTTGCGGTTGCGCTCCTTCACCACCAGGCGGGTCATGCTCTGGATGCACTGCGCCCGGTAGTTCTCGTAGTGCGTCTCCCGCGTCACGTCCTTCAGGTCCTGCATGTGGGTCCTCACCAGCATGGTGCGCAGCTTGACGAAGTCACAGTGCGCGGGGTTCTCCACTGGCCGGAGAAGCAAAACCGAGGGCCAAGCTCACCGCTCGCGCAGGCCGAGCCCGGTGCCGGGGAGGACCGCCGAAGTGCGCAGAGCCGGATCGGCCCCCAGGAGGCCTCCCTGGCCGCGGCGCACCAACCTGCTCCCCGGCCGGGAGGCAGCTTTCCAGCCGCCCTGCGAGGAGCCCCCTCTTCTGCGCCTCGGCGGGCGCAGGGCAGGTCGCGGTTCCTCCTCGCCGAGCACGGAGCGCGGCAGGCCGTGCTGACGGGTCCGAGAGCCCCGCCGGACGGTGGGCCCCCTGGCAGCGGGCCAAGGGGGGCACCCTTCTCCTCCTCCCTCTTGCGGAGGGGACCCAGCACTTGCCCCTGGGCTCCTCCAGAGGGCCGTGCCCCCTGGGCGGGGCAGCTCAAGGGTCCTCGGGTCCTGCTCAGGCCTCCCTCCCTCCCTCCCTCAGCATTTTGAAACATCCCTCCGAAAGCTTGGTTCTGGCAGGAAGAGCTCTGAGCAAAGGAACCCGGCATTTGGCCACGCCCCCTTTGCCTCCAGCCCCGCCCACCGCCGGTCCAAACAGGCATTCGGCTCCCGGGCCAAGAGCCCTTCCCCGCCCAGTTCTCCTGGACCCACACTGGCGAGTTGCGCATTTCCCACATCCTCCTCCTCATCACGGGCACACAGACATGCCTCCTGAGGCTGCCGACACGCTCTCCATGTGCTGGGACTGCAACTCCCATCATCCATGGAGCATGGGAGCCGCAGCCCGCCGGAGTGCAGGACGCCGGGGTTCAAAGGCAGTTCCAACCAGCTCCCGCCCACTTCTCTCCCGCTGCCTCTGGGCCCTTTCCGGCTCCAACCATGAAGGTGCCGTGTGAGCGGGGGCACAGACCTGGGCGAGGGCCGGCCCGGGCCCCCTGCTTGCAGCCCAGCGTGCTTTCCATGTTCCGGGCAGAAGGGGTGCGGCGGGCAGCATGTTCTCTGCCCAGAACCGCCTGCCCTGCTCCCGCCTCGTCCGCAGAGGGGAGAGGCGGGGGGGGCTTGCGGGCGGCTTCCCTTGCCAGACGCTGCTGGAGGGACGGTGCTCAGCCCACTCCCGGCAGGCCTCGCAGCCCCCTCTGGGGGCTCAGGGGCACCAGCCTCTCCGGTCTTCCCCACCTGGAGGGAAGGTACTCAGCTGCCAGGGGCGGCACTTCCCACGTTCCAGCAGCTGCCGCACCTGGACGTTGAGTCAAGGCAGGGGGGATTTTGTGAAGGCAGGGGGCACGCGGCAGCCCCCCGCGGAGAGGCGCGCCCCCTCCCCCCGGGCAGGCTGTGAAACGGACCCAAGCGCACGACGGGGGGTTACCTTCCACAACACCCCACGGGTACAGCCGCCCACGGATCCGACGGCCCTTGGCCTCCACCACCGTGTTGCTGCCGATCACAGCAAAAGGGATGCTCTCCTGCGGGAGGGGGGACGTCAGGGGCCGTGCCCAGCGTGCGAGGTGCGGCACAAGGGCGGCCACGCGCCGTGGGGTGGGCCAGGGCAGCGATGAGCGCCCACAGCCAGCCGAGTGGCCCGGAGCCATGCTGCTGGCTCGTGCGCGCCCCATGCATGCATGCGCCTCCAGCCACGGTGCGTGCCCAGCAGTGGCCGGCGCATCAAGGGTGTTCTCCGCGCACTCTTGGTGGGGTGGGGGTGGCTTTGGGCGGGACTTGGGGGACGCCTCGTGGAGACGCGCAGCTGCCTGGGAGAGGAGGGGGGCTCCGAGGACAGAGCCTCCCCCAGACATCAGCGGCCGCCTTCTTCTGGGCCGGACGCTGGCGACTCTGGCACGGGACCACTGGCCGACCACAGCACCCCCGCCCCCCAAACCCGCACAGAGGCCAGAGGGGCCCTCACCGTGCGCCGCAGCCCTTCCGCAGCGGGCTCTGCGAGCGCCCTTGGGTCAAGGGGCACAGCTGCGTGGGGGGCAGGGGGCGCTCCAGGGCCCTATCGGTCCGGCCGGCCACGCGGCCTTCGCAGCCTGGCTGGAGAGCACCTGAGCTGCGAAGGCAGGGCAAGCAAAGCCGGAGCAGTCCGACCGTCCGCAAATAACGGGAGCGGGGGAAGCCGCTGTGCTGCGTCACGTCTTTGGCAAGCGCACGAGGGCCGAGGCAGAGGCAGCGTGCCAGGCGGGGCCTGCCGCCTGCCCTCTCCCTGGGGATGGCCCCCGCCTCGGCTCCGGCGTGCCACCCCCCAAGGACGTCCTGCCGGGCTCGGCGTGCCGCACACCTGCTTCCGCGGGGCCCGCTCCTCCACCCGCCCTCACCTTGAGGGCTTGGTCCTGCAGCTTGAAGTCCTCGTCTTCGTCTGAATCGCAGTCCGGGAACTGGTAGATCCGGATCCCAAACTGATCGATTTCATCACGGATCTGGCGGACAAGGAGCGGGCGGGTAGCTGGCAGAGCCCAGGCCCCGAGCAGGGCAGGGGCTGGCGGTGTTTGGGGGCACAGTGGCCAGCATCCCTGGCAGAGCTGGTGCGCTTCCTCACGTCTGCTCCCGCTGCATCTTGCGGGTCAGGCGCCTTTTTGCCCTTCATTAGCACCCTTGGGCCTTACAGAAACGTGTTTGCTTGCACTTGCGTAAACTGACACTCTCAAAAATGCACGAGGCACATTTTCTGACTTAAGGCTATTGGAGGGGGGAGAAATGCACATTTTGGGTCATTTTTCATAGTCTTCCATGACTGAACTTGTGCAAAACTATGGAATGCAAAGAAGCTGGTCTGCAACCCGCAACTCAAAGACCAGGCTCCAGGCCCGCACTTTGGATTTCTTGGGAAAGGGAGTGGGGCCAATTAACGGACCCAGTCCAGAGGGCTCCAGAGAGCCCCCCAAACAGCAGCATTCTACCTCCAAGGGCGGATGATTTCCCACCCACTGGGGCAACCATGATCCTGCCCGGCTCAGGTCCAAATGGCCTCCTGACGCGGAGCCCTCCAGCTGCGGCCCCACACACCTGGAGGGCACGAGGCTGAAGGAGGCCGGGATGCAGCCAGGGCAAACTGGAACAGCCGAGTGGCCCGCAGCCCCCCGCCACGCGTGTGGGGCTCATGCGCACGTGCTCACACCTTGGTTTTCATCCGATCCACCTCACAGGGCATCAGCGTGTCTGCTTTAGCCAAGACGGGAACGATATTCACGCGCTGGTGGACGGCCTTCATGAACTCGACGTCCAGGGGCCGCAGCCTGTCAAAGAAGGGTCCAAAGCGGGGTTCTGGGGGCAGCCACAGCCCTTCCCCACCTCCGCCGCTTTTCTCCCAACCACCACTCTTTGGTGATCTCCCGGCCTTGAAATGCAGCAAGACTGGCAGCAAGCCAGCTGGGCACACCGGCCCCTCCCCTCCTGCCCCGCCATGCAATGTGCCCCCCCCCCAAGTCTCCAAAATGGCGCTCAGCCCTCAGGATGAAAGAGGCTCCACGCCAGAGGAAAACCAAAGGTCTCCTGATGAGCACCAGAAGGACCCAGGGGGATCTCTCCCCCCATCCCAGGACCCCTGGCAGGATGCCATGACGGCCGAGCGTGCTGGAAGCGCTTGTCCCTCTGCGGGGCCGTCGGGGCCTGCAAGTGCCGCAACAGCCGGCCTGGGCAGCCCTCCCTTGCCCAGACGCGCAGGAGCTTCTGCACCCACGCCGGGCAGGGGCCGTACCCATGGCCGAAGGGCGAAATGAAGTAGAGGCAGCAGTGCAGGCGGTTGTCCTGGATGTTCTTCCGGTTGAGGCCACTCTCGTCCCGGAAGTACTGCTCAAACTGCTGGTCGATGTAGTCGGCCACCGGTCTCCAGCTGGGGAGGGACAAGGAGCAGGTGGCACCTGGCACGCCCTCCGCCACCCAGGCAAGGGGCTCGGGGGCTGCCCGGAGAAGCACGGTGGGCCTTGGCCGAGGACCGACCCAGACGCTCCCCTGCCCGGCGGTCCCAGCCTGTTGGGCACGAGCACCGTCTTGCTTTGGAGCCGGGGGTCCGACTAGGCGGCCCGGGAGACCCCTTCTGCCTGGCGCTGTCCCGTTCTTTCTTTAATTGGTTCAAGGCTGGGTGCCGGGAAGTCCCTCTGGAGGGTCAGGGCCCCTGGGATGCGGGCTGGGCGTCTGCAGGAGGTGGCGGGGCCCCATCAGGGAGGGTGCTCAAGGAAAGCTTGGACAAGCACGAGTGGAACCGGTGGGAGCCGGGCTCAGACTGGCTGGCCCAGCAGGCCCTTCCAACTCGCGCTGTGCCTGGGCCTTGCCTCTAATGCAAGCCAGAGAGGAACGCCGCCGCCCCGAGGGAGCCAGCCCCCGGCCCCGCATTCCCCACGCTCCCACGGCCAAGCTGCCGGCCTGATGCCGGTCGGGCACCTTCCTGCTGCTGGCAAAGGCGTTCTCCCCTCCCGGGCTCTCCAGGGTCTGTGTGGGGACTCCGAGCTTACAGCTGCGTGGGTAGTCCTGGCCGCTGGGTCCCACCAGGCCAGGACTGCCCACACAGGCTGGCAGTGCCCGCCCGCCAGGGCCTCCCCAGGAAAGCGGTGGGAGACCAAGCTGGCCCCTCCGCCAGCCAGGCAGGGGCCCGGGGCCCTCCTCGACCGGGTCTTGGGCTGGCAGTTCCTTCGGCAAGATCGCTCCGGTGGCAACGCGACGCGACGCGACGCGACGCGAGGCGCAGGGCAACTCTCTCAGCCGCGGGAGGACAAGGTCTGCTGCGCCTCCAGGGCTGGAGGGCACCCCTGGGCCAGCGCCTCCACCCCCACAGCCCAAGCGAGCTGGGGCAGGCGACTTGCCTGCCCTGCAGCCGGCCGGCCGTGTCGCCGGGGACCGTTTTCATCCCGGCCTTGGCATCGTCCGGAGGCAGCTCAGCCCGGCGGCAGGGCCAGGGGGGCTCCTTCCCCAGTTCCCACTGCTCAGCCACAAAGCTCCTGCACCTCATGCTCGCCTGCCTTTTATTTTTTAATTACTGACGACTGTATTTCTTTTTATCAGCCCCGTAGCAAAGGTTCTCCGGGGAGATTACAAATGGCAGAAATAGCAGAGTACTTGGCAGAACAGAAGTCAGTACAACACGGCATAACAGGCCAGGCAATCTAAATACTAAGGGTGTCATCCTACACGTCTTAGGCATAAGAAGTCCCACAATTCTCAGCATGAAGAACGCTGAGAATTGTAGGACCCTTTTTATGTCTATTGCAGTTCCCTAAAATGTCTTGGGGAATAGATGCTTTCACCTGCGGCTGAAGAAACAAAAGCTGTAGGCACCAGGCAGGCCTCCTGGGAGAGGGCCTTCCGAAAATGGGGAGGCCACCACAGCGAAGGCCCTGTCCCTTGCGGCCACCCACCCAGCATCCCTTGGTGCAGGGACCCAGCAGGAGGCTCGGAAGGTGACCTAAAGGCAGGGCAGACTGTTTGGTAGCAACATGCAGGGAATCCGGGTTCAGGGGGTTTGGGGAATCCACTGGCTTTCCCCGGCTGGGCTCCCTGGTTCCCGGCCCACTTCCTCTCTGCAGAGGCTACCTGGCAGGAAAGGAGGTCAAGCGAGTCCTGGAGGCTCGTGCACGCACAAACCACCCACGCGCTCCCACAGGTGGGCCGGCCGGCCCTGCGCGCTTTCTGCAAGGAAGGCTCTGCTTGTGTCCTTGTGTCCTTGTGGACCACACCTCAGCCCAGCTCCCTGCTGGGCCGGGCCGGGGCGGCAAAGGAGGGAGTCGGCAAGCGCAGGGGAGAGATCCCGGCTGGACCGCGCACTCGTACCATTCCGTGTTGTTCACGGCGTCCCCAAAGCCAGGCGTGTCCACGATGGTCAGGCGGAGCTTCACGCCTTTCTCCTCAATGTCCACAACGTGCTTGGTGATCTCCACCGTCTGCAGGATCCGTTCTAGACACGGGGGGGGGGGGGCACGGGCCAAGAAAGCGGGCAGTGGGCCTGGCACAGCATCTTTCCTTGCTCACGCCTTCCACACCCAGCAGAGCCCCTTCCCCAGCGAGGGCGGCCGCATAGCATTGGCAAGCAGGGCAGTCCAAGAGAGGGCCGCCGAGCCCCCCTGGGCAACGCGCCCTCCTTCCGTGCTCCTTGCCCTGCTTCCGAGGCGTGTGCACGAGCGGACCGCAGCCCCCCCCCCCCCCCCCCGGCTCCCACCCTCCTCCAGTGAAAGCCCAGGAGGGCAAGCAAGTCGACTCACAGGGGCCTTTTTTGGATTACCGGCAGCCGGGAGAGGCGTCAAGCGAAGGAAGCCCCCCAAATAAGTGCAGGATGTAACAGAACCATGTCGAGAAAGTAAGCCGGGGGCCCTCCTTCATGGGGGGAAGATGACTCCCAGCATTCCCCCGCGCTGGACACCCACTGCCGCCTGGGAGGAAGGGGGCCGGGGCTGGGCAGCCCCACGGCCAATGCGGCTGCGACTCGGAGTGGCAGCGCAAGCTCCACGGCCCCAAATACTCAGGAGAAATGAGGGCAGGCAGGCAGGCAGGGAGGCAGGTGAGCCCTTCCTGACAACGGTGAGGCCTGCCTGAGAGAAGGGTGAGATGCTTTCTCCTTCTGCTGGAGAAATTCAGAGAGCTCCTTTTCCCAGGTCCTCTGCCCACAGCCAGGCAGAGACTTTCAAGGGCTCCAAAAATGCCTTGCAGCAGACCATGGACTTTGCTGCCGAAAAAGCACGGGCTGCCTTGGCCCTTTGCAAGGGCAAGCGTGTGGCTCAGGCCTTACCTTCTGCATTCAGGAATTTGCGATCCTTGTACAGATCCGTCAGAAAGAGGCTGTTCACCAGGGTGGATTTCCCCAGTCCAGACTCTCCTGAGCGAGGCAGGCAGCAGGAGGGAGGGAGGGAGGGAGGGAAAAAGAGACTGCATGATCAACCCCTCTCTAGCAATCTCAAGCAGCACAGCAAAATGTGGATGAGCGAGCAGCTGCTATCACTGACTAAGTGACCCACCGCCTAAGGAAGAACCGGTAAAGGGCTAGAAACTGGATGGCTGGATTAACCTGAATTAACCTGCGACCTTCATGTGTGCCAAAAGAAAAGAAATGGGAACCTTTCCCCACCCCAGTACCTGAGCCCTGTCCTGGTACCTGCAACCATGAGGGTGAAGTCAAATCCTTTCTTAACAGACTTCCGATGGACCTGGTTTGGGAGCGTTGCAAACCCAACATACTGTCTATCATCCTGAGAGAGAGAGAGAGAGAGAGAGAGGGAGGGAGGGAGGGAGGGAGGTGGGGGTTTGGAAGTTTACAGACTTTCAGGGTGCCAGGCCATTCAGTGCAAGGCTCTGCAAAAGCTGTCCCTTCAGATGCTTTGCAAATTTTCTTTCTTTCTTTCTCCTTCCCGTTTACAGTCCACCCTGCAGCACAGGCGGTAGCAAACGCCAACAGTGCTTGCATGACCCAAGCCAAAACAGAGCAGAAAAGCCACCGCTTCCAAGACAGGAAAGCAGAAAAGCCACAGCACCACCTGTTGGGAAGTTCTCCTGCCCATATGCTCAGCCACTTTTCACTGCCGGGGGGGGGGGGGGGGGGTAACCAACCGGCCGCTTTTAGCAGTCACTTGGCTTCAAGGAAGGCAAGCCCATCCCGAACTGGGCCCCTGGGCACGGCCTGCATGCCTGCCAGGGAATTTTGCACAGCTCCAAGGGGAGCTTTGAAAGCTGGCAGGGGGCTGCTGTGGTCCGAGCTGGTGTGGCACGGAGGTCGGAGTGAGCTCAAAAGTCCCAGCCAGGTACGGAGCTCAAGTCCCAGCCAGGTACGGAGCTCAAGTCCCAGCCAGGTACGGAGCTGACTGAGTGGCCTCAAGCCAGTCACGAACTCCCTTGCAGAAAGAGGAGGGGAGAGACCGCGGCAGGGCAGGGATCCTTGCGAGACACAGGTGCAGTGCCCGGAGAGATAAGCATTCGCTCAGCGCCCCGCGCAGCTGAGCAGAGCGCGGGGTGCCTGCGGAGCCCCAGCCGCCAGTCCAGGCATGTGTGGCCTCGGCCCTTGGACCACACGCGTCGCCTGGCCAACCTCCCCACGGGCACGAGCCGTGCGCACGCGTCGCCGAGCGCACAGCCCGTCCTTAGGAGTCCAGGGACCCACCGCCCAGCCCTGCCCGAGCCGAGCCGAGCCAAGCCGGCCGGGGCGCCGCACCTCGTCGGACTCGTAGGGGTCCAGCCTGCCCCAGGGGCTTCGTGGCCGCGAGGGGCTCAGGGGGGCTGCTGCAGCCACGTGCTGCTGCTGCTGCTGCTGCTTCAGGTCCAGGGGCCGCGGGCGGTGGGGGGCCTTCAGCCCCCCCTCCTCGGCGGCAGCGTCAGGGATGGGTCTGAGCACGGCGCTGGCGAACATCTCCGGCTCCACCGGGGTGGCGGTGCCGTCCTGCTCGATCTTCTCCACCTCCACGGGGTGAACTCCTTCCTCGTGAGGATGACTGCTGAGAAAGTGGACCAGCTCGGCCTCGTCAGAGTCTTCCTTCAGGAGATGCTTGATCTACACAGAGAAAGGCGGCAGCCAAGGCGGGGGGGGGGGGGGGGAGAGAGAGGAGGGGGCTGTAAGCCGAGGGCGCTGTGCAAGAGCAGCCCCTGCAGGGCGGCGGACGGTGGCGGCACCGAGGCTCAGCCGGCACCGCAGGGGCGTTGTGCCTCTTCCGGCCAAGGACCAGATTCCTTTCAGAGCTCTTGCGGGCCTCAATCCAGATGCGGCCCATGGACCTGAGGTCCCAAACCCCTGACACGCTGGGCTGACTTCTCTTTCTTCTGTGCTTGGTTTTGCCTCTGGCGTGGTCAGCAGTCTTGCAAATGCCCCTGCTGCTATCAGTCAAGGTCCTAGCTTATCTCCACCACAGGGGTTTATTTATTTGATTTATCTGATTTATATGCCGCCCCATTTTCCCTAAGGCTCTCTGGACAGCTTACAATACAATCAATGGAACAATACAATAAAACCAGCAATGCAATAAACCTAATAACAATAGAATCTATACTAAACAACAATTATAAATAAACAGTTAGAATTAATAAAATTAATAAATTGAAATGAAATTAACTGAGAGCAGAATGCAACGTATTAAACCAATTAAAAGCAACAAATAAAACAAAAATAATCATACATAATTAATCCATAAAATATAAACTGCAGCAACAATTAATAGCAATGAAAAGCTTAAAAACAATCCATTAAAATCACAAAGCCAACAGATTCGCCCACCAAAGTGCCTGCACAACAGGAACATCTTTGGCTGGCACCGAAAGGATGGCAACGGGCTCTCAAGCGGAAATGAATTCCGTCACTGGGGGCAACGCAGAAGAAGGCCCTCCGCCACGCCGCCGCTCCCTCGCTTTCCTCGGGGAGGAACGCCGAGGAGGGTCCCGGACGCAGACCACCGTGGCTGGGAGGTGCAGGTGGAGCGAGGCGCTCCCTCGGCTGGCCGGGATCCGGGCCGCTCGTGAGCACTCCAGACGGGGCCCGGGCAGCGACCCACGGCCAGCGTGGGCTGTGCGGGACCAGCCCGATGAGCTCATGGGCGAGCGGTGTCCTGGCCAGCAGCACACGGCCCCGCTTTGGAGGCGTCTCCGAGGGCAGCCCCACAGAGTCCGGATGAATCCGGGCGGCGAGGCTCCGCTCATCCAGGTGGGGAGGCAGCCGGGACCTCGGCCGGAGCTGAGAAAGGGCTCTCGTGGACACCACGGCCCCCGGAGCAGCACGTGACCAAGAGGGCCCACTGCGCTC